>NC_142247.1:74212930-74563939 GCF_052056855.1 Sturnus vulgaris
GCTCCAGCCCTGGAGCAGCTCCAGGTGCTGCTGCTGTGTCCCCAGGGCTGGGGCGCTGCCCCCACATGGAACCGGCCCCTCTGTGACATCAGCCCGGCCTGGTGGCACCACGGGCGCTTCTAGGACCGTGGGCACCAGAGGTGACACCTCGGTTCTGCCTCTGCCACCTGCGCTGGCACCGATGGCTTTGCTGTGGCTGCTCGTGCTGCTGGCCCTGGCCTGGCCCGTGGGGGCCACCTGGGACACCTGCAGGTCAGTGGCCCCAGGCTCTGGGAGAGGGCTCAGGGGACACTCAGGGGGTTCCCTGGCAGAACTGGGGGGACAGATTCCCCTTGGGATTCTCTGCCCCTGCTGTCCCCGAGCAGTGATGGCTTTTTTTTGCTTCCAGAGGGACCTGCGGGCTCCTGCCCTTGGCTTCTGACCACAGCTCCGTGGCTTCTGCCGAGGACATGTCCCATGCTGTGGGTGGCACCAGTGCCCAGTCAGGGGCCTGGCCCGGCATTGTCAGCATCCAGGCCACGTGGGAGAACGGCACGTGGCACATGTGCACGGGTGTCCTCCTCAGCCCCCAGTGGGTCCTCACGGTCGCACACTGCTTCGCCAGGGCTGGGTAAGAGACAGCAGGGACAGAGATGTCCCCAGAGCACGGGCAGGTGCCCAGGTCACAGCACCCCGTGCGTCTTCCCTGTCTGGGAATTGCTGGGCTGCAGCAGCCCGTGGCTCTGCTCCCTGTCACCCCTCTCTCCATCTGCTCCCCAGGGCCAACTCCACCTGGGAGGTTGTGATTGGGGCCACAGATCTGACCCAGCCGGGCCCCGAGGCCGCGGTCAGACACATCCAGAGGCTCCTGGTGCACCAGCACTACGTGCCTGCCACAGCCAGGAACGACATCGCCCTGCTGGAGCTGGACCAGCCCGTGGAGTGCAGCGACTACATCCAGCTGGGCTGTGTGCCCGATGCCTCGCTCAGGGTCTCAGAGCTGAAATCCTGCTACATCGCCGGCTGGAACTTTGCCAGAGGTGAGTTCTGAACAGGATGTGTGCTCTGACGGGAGCTGGGCACCCTGGGGACATGGGCTGGGCACCCCGGGGACATGGGCTGGGCACCCTGGGGACACGGGCTGGGCACCCCGGGGACACGGGCTGGGCACCCCGGGGACACGGGCTGGGCACAGACAGAGCCCAGCTCTGGATGTCAGCACAGCCCAGCTCGGAGCAGCCCGGGCTGGGGGAAGTCCGCCAAGTCCCCGCCAAGACGGGGCATGGAATGGGATGAGCTGTGAGGTCCCTTCATACCCAAACAGTTCCTGCTGGCCCCGGGAAGCCTCTGGGGAGATGGGTCTGGCCGCTTCCCCAGAGCCAACAGCAGGGACACAGCTGGATAATATTGCTCCGTGGGGAAGGGGCAGTGCCAGCCCCGGGGAAGGGGTGGGGATGGGTACCGAGCTGTTGGGAGCTCATTCCAATGGTTCTGGGATCAGGCTTGGTGCTGCAGGAGGCCAAGGTCCACCTCATGGACACGGAGCTCTGCAACAGCAGCCGCTGGTATGCAGGGGCTGTTCATGCTGACAACCTGTGTGCTGGGTACCCACACGGTGGCATCGACACCTGCCAGGTAGGAGCCCCCAAACATGGCCCAGCCTGTCCCGTGTCCACCCCTCCCTTCCCCACCCACAGGTCCCTGTCCTATGTCCCCTTGTCCCCAAGGCCTGGCCCTGCCCACAAAGCCCATGCAGTGCCCCCAGCAGACTCAAAGGGTGGCTGTGACCCCACAACATCTGTCCTCTGTACGTCTGGGACCCATGGGAGAGACGGGGGAGCCCCCGAGTGCTCCCAGCCAAGGGCTGGAGGCTCCAGACCCTGAGCAGAACCTGGGTGAGAGGAGCCAGCCCTGGGCTGGGTGAGAGGAGCCAGCCCTGGGCTGGGAGAGAGGAGCCAGCCCTGGGGCTGGGAGAGAGGAGCCAGCCCTGGGGCTGGGAGAGAGGAGCCAGCCCTGGGGCTGGGAGAGAGGAGCCAGCCCTGGGCTGAGAGAGAGGAGCCAGCCCTGGGCTGGGAGAGAGGAGCCAGCCCTGGGCTGAGAGAGAGGAGCCAGCCCTGGGCTGGGTGAGAGGAGCCAGCCCTGGGGCTGGGAGAGAGGAGCCAGCCCGGGGCTGGCAGCAGCTCCCCACAGCCACTGAGCCCTCTTTCCTGGACAGGGGGACAGCGGGAGTCCCCTCGTCTGCAAGGACAACACAGCTGACTACTTCTGGCTCGTGGGCATGAACAGCTGGGGAAGAGGCTGTGACAGAGCCAGGCACCCCGGGATCTACACCTCCACTCAACACTTCTACAACTGGATCCTGCTCCAGACGGGCCTGAGCCCAGCAGACATAACCGGATCAGCACCAGAGCCGAACTGCGCCCCGACTCCTAAGCCAGAGGTCACCTTGACTTCTGCAGAGACCCCGATGGCAGAGCCAGAGCCAGAGCCAGAACCAGAGCCGACGACAGCGACAGTGCCAGTGCCAGAGCCGACGACAGTGAGAGTGCCCGAGCCAGAGCTGGCAACAGTGGCAGTGCCAGAACCAGAGCTGGCAACAGTGGCAGTGCCAGAACCAGAGCCGACGACAGTGCCAGAGCCGACGACAGTGAGAGTGCCAGAGCCGACGACAGTGAGAGTGCCAGAGCCAGAGCCGACGCAAGTGCCAGAGCTGACGCCAGAGCCAGACACTGCCCCTGTGCCCGAGGAGGAGCCGGTGTCAGCACCGGAACCGGAACCAGAACGGAACCCGGACAGGCTCATGCGCATCTCGGTGCCGTACCAGAGCCTGCTGAATTTCTGTAAACTGCTCAGGGATTTCTTGCAGTTCCTGCGGGAGCAGCTGGGCTGACCCGGAGCCCGAGCAGAGCCGGTTCTGGCTGCGGTCCCGGCCCGTTCCCGGCTGGGATCGCCACGCGGGGCCCGAGGCAGCCGCAGCCCGGGGCTGCTCCGTCCCTGCCGCCCCCCGCCCGCCCCTCGCTGCAGTCCCGTTTGTTGTTGAAATAACGCTGCTCGTGCTGCCCAGAACCGCGGTGTCAGCGCCGTTCCCGGGCAGGGCGGGGGGGCCGGGCCGGCACCGGCACCGGGAGGGAGAACGAGCGGGGCTGGCCCGGTTCGGGACGAGACAAGGGCGGAGTCGGGGCCGAGTGGGAAAAGCGCTTTAATTTGCCATGGGAGCGGCGCGGGGATGGAACGGCCCGAGCTGCGAGTCCCGGAGCCCCGAGGGACGCGCAGGTGCCGGAGGTGCCACCCTGAGCTGCTGCGGCCACCCAGGGCTGTCCCCGGTGTCACCGCTGCTGCCTCGGAGCTGCCGGGACCCCCCTCAGCCGGGAGCGCGTTTGGGATCCCTGGATCCGGGACATTCCCTCTGTTCCAGCGGGATCGCT
Source organism: Sturnus vulgaris (assembly GCF_052056855.1). NCBI lineage: Eukaryota > Metazoa > Chordata > Aves > Passeriformes > Sturnidae > Sturnus > Sturnus vulgaris. Next base: position 74,216,335 of record NC_142247.1, read on the forward strand.
GCTCCAGGAGCTCTCCTGGCTCTGGAGAAGGTTCTGGAGCGTGGGCGCGCCCGGAACGAGTCAGGGGTCCTGGATCCCGCGATCCACCGGGATCCTGAATTCTGCTGTGTGGACGTGGTTCGGGGATCTGCCGCGGGCTGGCCCGGCTGCCCCCGAGGGCCGCCCTTCATGGATATCCACAACCCTTCATGGATATCCGCAATTCCCGGCTCAGGGGGTGTCGGAGCCCCCCATCCTGCCAGGAACGAGGGTACCCCGGGCCGTGGGGGCGGGCACAGGGCGGTGGCACCGGGGGCTCAGCGGGGCTCCAGGCCCCAGGCTGGCAGTGGGGTGAGCCCGGGGGGCAGCAGGGCGAAGGGGGGGCTCTCCAGGGGCTGCCAGGGCGCTGGAGCGGAGCTGCCGCCGGGAGCCAGACCTGCGGGATGGGCACGGGGCTCAGGCACCGCCCCCGGCCCGCCGGGCCCTGCCAGCGGACACCCAGGGGACCCCCACCCCCAGGAGCCCGGGGGTCCCGCAGCTCCCACCCTGCCCGTGCCCCTCGTACCGCAGACAGCGTCGTCCCAGGCGCAGGGGCCGGAGGCGCAGAGGTGCAGCGGGGCCGGGGGTCGCGGGGGGGTGGCCAGGCCGTGGAGGGGCTGCGCCGAGCCCGCGGGGGTGTCCGGGAGGGGCTGTGTGGCACCAGAGAGCGCGGTGTCACCGCTGCGGTGCTCCGGGTCACCCCCGAGGGCACCGGCTGAGGGTCGGGGCGCTCCGGACGGGGAGCGCGGCCTCCGGAGCGTGCCGGAGCTTTTTGGGGTGTCCCCACCTGTCCTACCTGTGCGGCGGGACCGAGGGCGGGCGGGATCCAGTGGCACCAGGAGCCTGCGAGGGCACGGGCGGGGACAATGTCCGGACCCAGCCGGGCGCACACGGAGCGCTCGGAGCCGGCAGCCCGGTGCTTTCCCCAGCTCCCAGCCGGGATCCGGGAAGCAGCCCCAGGTGTCCCAGCACCAAATTTCAACCCCTGGGCCCCACCCCCTCCTCGGGCGGCGGGTCCCACGTCCCCTCGGCCCCCGGGCTGTCACCTGCGCCGCCAGCCTCCAGCTTGTTCTCCCGTCGCCACTTGGCTCGGCGGTTCGAGAACCAGACCTGGGGAGAGGGAGGGAGATGAAGCTGCCAAAAGCTGCCAAACCCCCCCAGACCACGGCACTCGGGAGCGCCACGGCCCCTGGGAGCAGCTCCGAGCCCCGGGACACGGGCTGGTCACACCCCGCGAGAGAGCGGGGACACGGGTGGGACACGGGCAGAGAAAGGGGGTCCATCCCAGACATGGCACGGGCCTGGATGTGGGCAGAGGAAAGGGTCCGGTTCTGGGCATGGTCAAAGGAAGGGTCTGGGGCTGCTGGGAGGAATGTGTGAGGGGAGTGTGCCAGGGAATGTGCCATGGAATGTGCCAGGTGTGCCAGGTGTGCCATGGAGAGACCCCCCCCATGGAGTCGGGGACAAACCCAGCCCTGGGGAGTCACTGCCACCATTTGGAGCCTGTCCCCCGTTCTGGGACAGCCAGCGGCGGTGACACAGTTTGGAGCCGTGCCCTGGGCTCCCTGTGCCCGGAGCTGTCCCCTCCGATCCCAGGGGTCTGGCCGGGCTGTCCCGGTCCCCAGGACGTGGCCGCGCTCCCGCTCGGCCGTGCCGGTCCCCGCTTACCCTGACGGTGCTGTCCGGGAGCTGGGTGGCCGCGGCCAGGCTCTGCCGGGTGGCGGTGTCCGGGTACTGTCCCCTCTGGAACTCTGCCAGGGGCATCGGGGTGAGACGGGAGGAGGCGCCAGGACGTGTCTGCAGCCAGACCCCGGGGCCAGACAACTGGGGTGCTCCGGGGAGGTTTGGGGCGTTCTGGGGTAGTTTGGGACGCCCTGGGATGCTTTGCGATGCTCTAGGGAGGTTTGGGGCCCCGCAGTGATGGCCAGGCCACCCACAGGGGCACCAGCCCATCCCGAAATTCCCCCAGTTGGGATCAGCCCCGCCCCGTCCCGCTCGGAGCCGGCAGCCCGGTGGGAGCGCACCTTTCTCCAGAGCCTCCGCCTGCTGCCTGGAGAACACGGTCCTGTTCCTGCCGCCGCTCCGGTGCCGCGGGCCCCGCGGGGGCTGCGGGCTGCCCGGGGCCGGGGGGCGCTGCGGGACCGGGGCCGCGGCCAGAGGGGACACTGCGGGGACAGAGAAGCAGAAGCTGGAGGCGGACCCGGTCCTGGGCGCTCCTCGGAGGGGCCGGGAAGGGTCAGGAGGGCTCCGGGCTTTAGGGCAGCCCGGCAAGGCTCACCCCGTGGCCGCGGGTCCCGGGGCTCGGTCGCCAGCCGGAGGTCGCTGGGCAGGGTCCTGAGCACGCGGTTGATGGAGGAGACCTGGGCAGGGAGAGGGGATGTGCCCGGGGTGGGGGGGACGGGACCCTCGGGGGCTGCGGATGTCCCGGAGCTGTCCCTGGGATTCTCCGCCCCGAGGCCGAGCCCGGCTGTCCCCGTTTGTCACCCAGGGCCCCGGGACTGACAGAATCTAACGGGAGGCGATGGGCGCGGCGGGGATCGGCGGGGCGGCTCTGTCCTTGGGAAGGGACACTTGTCACTTGTCGCGGGGCCACCGCGGTGTCCCGAGGCCCGAGGAGGCAGCCGGGCTCGGGGGTGGCGCTCGGGGCTCTGCTTCCCCTGGGAAGGAGCGATTTGCCTTCCCCTCCCCACCTGCCCCAGCTCCGCGTCTCACCAAGCACCGATCCCTTCCCTGTGGATCCTTCCCATTCCCGAGTTCTTCCCACGAACCCGAACCCTTCCCAGCACTCGGAGCCCTTCCCGGGGCGTCCATCCCACTGTCCCGACTTCTTCCCCGTGCATCCATCCCATTGTCCCGAGCGCTTCCCGGGCCAACCATCCCATTGTCCCAAGTCCTTCTCTGCGCATCATTCCAACTATCCCGAGTCATTCCCTGTGGATCCTTCCCATTCCCGAGTCCTTCCCACGGACGGGAATCCTTCCCAATACTCCGAGCCCTTCCCGGGGCGTCCATCCCACTGTCCCGAGTCTTTCCCTGCGCATCATTCCCAGCTCCTGCCGTGGGGCCGGACCCCCCTGCCCTGCCCTGCCCGGCCCTGGGAATTCCCGGATTCTCCGGCCGCACTCACGCTGGGGGTGCCGCTGCTGGCACAGATTCCCTCGGCGTGCAGCTGCCGCCGGATCTCCCAGGCGAAGAGCCCGGGCTGCTCCAGCTTCAGCCGCGCGATCCGGGCCACCACGGCGGGGGTGGCCATGCGGGGCTTGCTGCCCCCCGCAGCCTTGGGCCCCACGGCCCCCGTCCGGTAGTAGCGGCCCAGGATTTTGCTGACGCAGCCGTTGGACACCTGCAGACAGAACCTGAGCGCGGGGAGGGTTTGGGAGGGGAAGGAGAGCCCCAGCCCCGGCCCGGGCGCACCTTGAGGCTGCGGGAGATGTCGGAGCTGCGGGCGCCGCTCGCCGCCAGCGCGATGATTCTCTGCCTCTTACACGTGGGGAGGGGGCGGCCGTTCAGGAAGAGCCCCCCGAGCTGGTTCACCCCGCTGGGCCCTGGGGAGGGGGACAGGGCTGGCGGGGAGCGGGGTCCTGCCCTCCCCGCTTCCCAGGAGAGCTCCGGGGCCAGGAGCGGTGCTGCTGAGGGGGTTTGGGGGGGCTGGGGCTTGGTGGGACTCGATGCTGGGTGGGGGCAGGCAGGGAATGGGGGCACCAGGAAGCAGGGAAAACACCCCATGGGAGAGCACGGGGAGAATTTGGGAAGGGCAGGGGGGTGGCAGGCTGGGGGCCTGGATGTCACCGGGGGCCGGGAGGACCCTGAGGAGCCGCGGGTGAACGAGCGGCTGTGCCGGAGGGAGAATGGTGCCACGGCACATCCCAGATTCCCACCGGGAACACCGGGACACCGCGCCCGGAGCCGCCGCGTCCCTCACCTCGGTGCTGCATCGTGGAGAGGATTCAAGGTGCCTGGGAATCCCCAGTGGGACACGAGGGGTGATGCGGGGCCGGGTAAATCAGCGCCAGTGTCCAGGGCTCAGCCACAATCCTGCTGCGAGGAGAAGGGACGAGGGCAGGAATCTTGGAGCAGAGGATGGAAACACTCGAGGGCAGCTTGGGAAGTCCTCGTGCTCCTTTTCCAGGTTAAGGCGCGTCCACCACCAATTCCCACAGCGAATTCCCGCAGCTTTTCCACGCGGGGAAAGATGCTCGGGAGAGCGGCGGTGCCCGGAGCGGCAGAAGGAGGTACCTGCGGAGCCTCGGAGGAGCTGAACCGGAGCGTCCCGGGAGCCGGGCGGGCGCTCAGTGCCGGCAGCGGGGCCGTGATGTCACGGCAGGAGGGAGAGGAGGACGGGGAGGAAGGGGCGGCCCGATGTGACCGCGCCCAGCACACGCCCGGCCCGGGGGGCTCCGGCGGGACTCGGGGGCGCTCGGGGTCCCCCGGGCCGGGCACGGAGTCGGTGCCGGCGGAGCGCCGGTGTTTCAGCACCTGCGGCCGGCGGACAGCACGGCCCCGCCGCGTCCCCGCGCCCCGGAGCATCCCCGGGGATCCCCGGCCGGAGCCCCCCGAGGGGCTTCGCTCCCGCGTCTGTCCCGCAAAGCAAACAGGGACATATGGGATTCAATCATAAATCCAGCTTCGCTTTTATTACATCGATTTAATTTATTTTGGGTGCTGAACAAATAGAAGGCGGCCCCCGGGGTGGTGGCTGGGCCCCGGCGGGGACTCCCCGGTGTGTTCCAGCCGAGGCACCGGCACAGATGGCCCCTTCTTGGAAGATTAAAAAAAAAAACAACGTTGTAAACCTTTCAAGTAAAATATTTGAAGAGCAAATATTAGCCAGCGAGGAGCCCATCACCGTGGCCCTCCGCGCCCGGCCCCGCGAGTCATCCAGCGTTATTTGCACCCCGGCCCCGGCCCCCGGGCTCCGCACAACTGCCCGCCTTTGGAAAATACCATATGCTCCGAATTACATATTAACCACAGCCCTGCGGGGCCCGGGCCCGGCCCCGGCCCCCGGGGAGCCGCCGCGCCGCCCCCCCGCCGCCCCCGGGGCGCCCCGGCTGTCCCGCACCCCGCGGTCGGGCTCGGGCTCCCGGCGGCGCGGGGAGGGCTGGCACCCGGGGCTGGGGCTCCCCCCGCTCCGTCCCGGCCGCCCGGGACCCCCGCTCTCCTCCTGGGCCCTGGGGGAGCCCCGGTGGAGCCCCCGCGCCGGGCGAGCCCCGTGCGTAACGCGGCCGCGGGGAGCGGGGCGCGGAGCTCGGCACCGGGCCTGGGGGGGCCGGGCCCGGCCCTGTCCCCGTGTCCCGGGCCCGGGCGGGGGGCGGCACGGGGGGCTCGGGGCCGGCCCCGGAGCGGCGGGGCTCCCCCCGGGGCTGTGCGCGCTGGCACCGGGCGCGCCGAGCTCCGGAGCGCACAGCCCCGGCCCGCGCCTCGGCGCTGCCGGGCCGGCCCCGCGGTGCCCCGGCCGCGGGAGGAGCCCCCGGAGCCGCCCGGAGCTCGGGGAGCCCCGGGGAGCCCCGCGGGCCCGGCCGGAGGCGGCGGCGGCGGGCACAGGGCGGTGCGTCCCTGGCGCGGCTCGGGCGCGGCGGCTGCTGCGGCCTCGGGCACCGGGAAACCGGGACCGGGAGAGGCGGGGAGAGAGCGGGGGAGAGCGGCAGAGACGGGAAGGGAGAGATGTGGGGACGGAGAGAGGGACACGTGGAGAGCAGGGACAGAGACAGAGGGAGAGAGGGTGAAACGGAGAGGTGGAGACGTGGAGAGATGGAGTCGGGAAGAGACAGGGAGAGGGAGAAGTGGAGACGGGAGATGTGGAGACATGGACAGGTGGAGTTTGGAGAGGAGGAGAGGTGGAGAGACAGATGGAGAAGTGGAGAGATGGGGAGGAGGAGATGAGGGGGAGAAATGGAGACATAAAGACACGGACAGGTGAAAAGACAGAGGTGGAGAAACGCTAAAATGGAGAGGTGGAGAGATGGGGACCGAATTATGGAGACGTGGAAAGGCGGAGAGGTGAAGGTGCGGAGACATGGAATGATGGAGAGGGACAAAAGGAGAGGTGGGGAGCGGTGGAGGTGAGATCAGGGAGGTTGGAGAGGTGCAAAGGCAGAGCTGGAGAGGTGGAGACAGATTTGGAGACGTGGAGAGGTGGGGACAGAGCTCTGGAGAGAAGATCCAGGACCCACCGTGGCAGCCGCATTTGTGCTTCTGTGACCTCCCCCTCCCCTCCCCGCCTCCGGGAAGAGTTTTTGCAGGGATTTTGGGGATGCTGAGCATCCCAGGCACAGTGTGGGGATGTTTCCCTTGGAAAGGCCAGGGACGCTGGGCAGCCTGGGCTTTCAGCAGCTGGCACACGGTGGCTCTGCCCTGGTGGCCCGGGGATGCCATCACACAGCGGGGGGGGGCGTGGGGACCCGAGTGTCCCCTCCTGCCAGCACCTGGTCACTCCAGCTGGAGCTGCGAGAAGGGAAAGGAGGAGGGAAAGGAGGAAAGAAGAACCCGGTCCCCACGGTCCCCAGGCGGGATCGGGGGCACGTTGGGGTCCCCGGGGGCTGTGGGGGGAGCACAAAGCTCCGCTGTCCCAAAGAAGGGCGTGTCCCGGGAAAGGCGCTCATGGCAGCAGCGCAGCAGGGAGCGGGTGTCCCCCAGGCTCTGTCGGGGACTTTGTGGGGACAGGGATCCAACTGAGCAGTTCCATCATCTTCACCTTTATCTCCAAACCCCTCTCCGTTTTCATCTGCTTCTTCATTTCTCTTTCCATCTTTATTTTTGCCTCCATATTCGTCTGTCTTTGTCTCCATCTCCATCTTTGTCTCCTTTTTTCCCTGCTTTCGTCTCCAGGGATGGCACTGGAGGGGCTCTGAGGTCCTTTCCTACCCAACCCATTCCACGATTCCCTGATTTCCCTCCCTCTGCCGCTCCTTTCTGCACGTCTAAGGCTGCTTTGTACCATTTTGGGCTTTCTCCCTGCTCCTCACTGAGCACCAGAGTGCCTGGAAAATCCCATCCTTTCCTTCTGCAGAAAGCACAGGTGGAAGTTAAGAGCCCAGATGACTCAGCCGACCGAGAAAACTGAGTTAATCCCCACGTTCCCACCTACAATATCACTTTCTTTTCCATCAAAATGATGATTATTAAAGGATTCGGGCTAAAAGAGGCAGTTTGGGGGTTTGAAGGTGTCCTCCCCATCGTCTCTGCGGGGATGCAGGTGCAAGACGGGACAGTGACATGGTGAGGAGCGGGCCCAGAAGTTCCATGAATCAGGATAACGGAGCCGCTTTTCCGGGTTTTTGGGCAGAGATTTCCTGCCCCGAAAAAGGGGCTAAGGATTAAAAACTGGGAGAAAACCAAGGAAATTAATAAATTGCCATCAAAAGGCTAGAGCAGGGAGATCAGAAGAGGTGGGAGGTTGAGGTGGGTAGGGAGAGAGCGGGAGGAGGATTCTTCATGGATTGGGAGACTTCGGCACAGCCAGGGCAGTAAAATCCTGGAGCGGGACCCTCTGGAAAAGGGGCGGGGGCTGCGCCGGGACCCGCGCATGGGAGACAAACCTCGGGGTTAACACCCGTGGAAAAAATCAGAAACAGGGAAAAACCTCAGAAACACGGGGGAAAAAAATCCTAGGGTGGGGGAATGTACCGAGACGCCGGTGGGGCGGATTCCCGTGGGATGTTCCCGGTGGGCAGGAGCCGCCTCCCCCGCACAGCCCCGGTGCGCTCGGTGCTTCCCGGAGGGAACCGGGATGTGGGGAGGGGCAATTCCAGCACGGACGGACCCTCCCGGGCCCCGCTCCGTGCCCGGACAGGGCACTCCGGGCAGCGCCTCACGTGTGGAGCATCCCGGCTCCCGAGGCGGGGCGGGCAGGGAGAGGGTGGGATCTGCCCCAGGTGCGCTCAGATCCTCCAGGTGTGCTCCAATCCCTCTCAGGTGTGCTCCAATCCCTCTCAGGTGTGCTCCAATCCTTACCAGGTGAGCTCCAATCACTCTCAGGTGTGCCCTGATCCCTCTCAGGTGCGCTCCGATCACCCCCACCGTGCGGGTCACGGGTCCCTCTCCCAGCCCGACGTGCGGCACCGGGGCCGCTCCATTCCCATTCCCTGGCAATGGCAGCGCTGCCATTCCCTGCACTCCCCCCGTGGCCACTCCAATCTTCTCCTGTCACCCACGGGTGACACGGCTCCGCTCGGGGCTAGCACAGGCGGCACCGGGTGCGGCACCTGGAGCATCCCGAGCGCCTCCCAAGGGGAGAAGGGACGGGATACCGCGGGCGCGGCTGCAGGATGGCAGCGACCCCCGGGCAGAGGGACCGTCCCTGCCAGCGCCCCCAAACCAGCCAGGGCTGGGTGCCCCATGCCAGCCCCTTTTCCCCCCAAACCCAGGGTCGAGCTGGGCTGGGGTCCCCCATCACACCTGGGTACCCGCAAACCCAGTCCCGGTCCCGGGCTGGGGTCCCCCATCACACCTGGGTACCCGCAAACACGGGGCCCCCCCCCGCCGCGCGCGCAGGTGACAAAGGGGGAGTACCCCAAGCCCCGCCCCTCAGTGACGAAGCGGGCGTGCCCCGTCTTGGCCCCGCCCCCGGCGCGGCGCGAGGCCACGTGTGCGCGCGGGCGGCCTTTGCCGACGTGTCCCTGGCGCCGCGCGCCCCGGAAGTCCCGCCCACTCCCGCGCGCCGGGCCGGGCGGGGCCGCGTTGCCCGTGACGTCACTCGCAGCGCGCCGCCATTGGGCGAGGCGCCGCTGGGCGGAGCGGCGCGCGCGGCGGGAGCGGCCGCCCGTTGGCCGCCGGCCGCGCAGGGGGCGGAGCCTCGCGGAGACCACGCCCCCCAGCCCAGGCCCCGCCCCGCGGTCCCTTCCGCGCTCGCCCCGGGCCCCGCCGCGCTCCCGCCGCCCGTGCCCGGCCCGGCCCGACCCGGTTCCTCCACCCGCCCGGCCCCGCCATGGCCTCCGCGGCCAACCCCGGCCAGGGCGGCTCTGCGCCGCCGCCCGTCGTCCAACGCGGCATCGTCAAGATGGTAAGGGCAGTGCCCGCCGCTCCCCGCACCGACCCCGCCGCTCGCCGCTGACCGGGGACCCCCATCTGCCTCAGACTGGCCCAGGACCCCGCTCGGCTCCCCGCCTCCCTTCCCGGTAACCGGGAGCCTGTCCGTTCCCCGCCCGGTGCCCGGGTCCCCCAGCCTCTCCGCAGCCCCTCCGGTGCTCCCGGGCCCTTCCGCGGCCGTTGCTGACCCGTTACCGCCCGCAGCCCGCGGACCCGGCTGTCCCTCGCCATCCCCCTGCAGGCCGGGTCCCGCACACTGTCCCGGGACCGGGCACTGCACGGTCCCGGTGCCGTCCGGGCTGGGGCAGGAGCAGCTTTGGGTGCCGGGGCCGGTGGTCCCGCTCCGCTGCCAGCCCCGGGGGCTCGCGGAGCAGCCGCCCCTCGGGGCCGTTCCGGGGCTGCCCCACGTGCTCCGCTCGCTCCCGGTCCCGGGACATCCCCGCGGGGCGGAGCGGCGGGACGGGACCCCTGAGCCCCGGCTCGGGTCCCCACGGGACAGAGCGCGGGGATGGAGTCCCCGGGAAGGGTCCCCGAGTCCCCCGCGTCAGGTCCCCACGTGTGCCGGCAGCGGGGCCCGGGAGAGCGAAGGTCGGGGTCAGTCCCGGGCGCTGTGTCCCCATCCCGTGTCCCTTCCCGGTGCCTGTCCCGCCCTAGCCCGTTCCCTGCCGTGTCCCCAAACCCCCCAGCCTCCTGTGCCCGAGTCCAGGTGGATCTGGGGGGTCTCAGCTGACCCCTTCACCTTTTCCCGGGGTGTCACCGCCGAGCCTGTGGCAGCGGTGGGGACAGCGGGGTGTGCACCCTGGGAGTCTGGGGACGCGTGGCAGGGACCTAGGGATGGATCCCGGAGGGCTGGGGATGGACCCTGGAGTGGGGATGGGCACTGGGGGTCTGAGGCTGGGCAGTGGAGGTTTGGGATTGGACACTGTCTGTGTCAGACACGGCGGGTTTGGGGACACTGGAGCTCTGCTCTGGCACCATCCCCGTGCTGTGTGTCACTGGTGACAAGGGGACCTGCTGCTGCCACCCTGCCCAACCTGCAGGTTTTGGGATGCTCAGGAAAGCCCTCACCTGGCCCAGCTCCATCCGTGGGGATGTGGATGCACAGCAGGGTTTTGGGGAGGGAGGCAGCTGTGCCTGGCCGTGCTCTGTGCCCCGTGCCCTGGGATGTGCTCTGTGGTCCCTGTCCAGGCCAGACAGCCCAAAATTCCCGCGGGAGAGGGGGTCCCTGGCGCTCTGTGGTGCTGCTGGAGCACGGGACTGGTGCCAGCCACGTGCTCTGCTGTGGTTCCCGTCACAGCTTTGAGGGTTTTGGGGTTTTTTTGCACCTTCCTGTTGCAATCACAGTGTGCCTCACCGGAATCACAGTGGGACTATGGGGTTTGGGAGCAGGATGGGGATGAAAAGCAAGGATTTTCCTCCCACTCCTGTCAGGATTTTTAACCCTTTGTGCCCACGAGGGTGGATGTGCCAGTGGGATTTGGGTGCTGTCCCCTCCAGAGCCACCTCAGCAGCACGAGTTGGGTGTGTGCACCCCATGTGCCATGCCCTGTCCCTTTTCCAGGCTGAATTAAGCCCAGATTTCTGTGATGGAGCCCTCAGTGGGACAGATGGGACCTGGGGTGACTTTTGCTGGCAGGGTGGGACGGTGACACCTGGGTGCTGGGACAGGGTCCCCACCCCATTGCTGTCACTGACCAGTCCTGGAGCAGTTGCCCAACTGGGATCCTGACAGCCACACATGTGGGTGACAAACGGGAGTTGTGGCCACTCCCTGGGGTCACAGGGATCTGGGACCAGGATGGAATGTCCCCCCAAAGCACTGCACTGACCCCAGAACACGGAGCAGCTGTGCCAAGGATCCCACCCCGAGATCCAGGGCTGGTGTGGGGGATTGAACAGAGGAGCCCCAGCATCCCCTGGCCTCCCCGTGCCCTATAAATTAAAGATTAAGGTTAATTACTGCCATGAAACCTCTAAGTCCTTAAGCAGAGAGCACTGAGCCTGTGCTGGGATCGCTCCGGGTGCAGCAGTTCCCGGTGGCTCCTGCAGCATTCCCGGCTCTGCCGTGGCTCCAGGGGGTGCAGGGGGCACCCAGGCCCTCGGGGTGGGCTCAGGGCAGGAGGATTCAGTGTCCTGGGCACGGGGCCGGGCTGGCTCTGGTGGTGGAACGGAGCTGGGGGGGGTTTGGGACCCTGTGAGCATCCCTGGGGATTTCGGGTGGTGGGGAGCCAGGACAGGCGCTGGAGCCCGACCCCGAGGCTGGATCCGGAGATCTGGGAGTGGGGACGGGGAGATCCCAGGATCAGGGAGATCCTGGCTCGCTCCAGCTGCTGGCCCCGAGCCCGGCCCTGCTGCAGGAGCTGGGACTGAGCCGTGCTGGGGGATTTGGGGGCTGGAGGTGTGAGGGAACCCGGGCAGGGGGATTGGGATTGGGATTGGGATTGGCTGGGGGTGCCCAGCTCGGGGCTCCCAGCAGCCAAAGCTGTGCCAGGACATCCCGGCTGGGGCTCATCTGGAGAGCACCAGGAGTAAATTCCTGATTTTCTAAATGCTCCTTGGTGCTCTGTGTGCATGGAGGTGACTCCGTGTCCAGGTGTGCTGAGCTCTGAGGGACCCCAGGGCCCCTGCAGTGCCAGCCCTGCCATGGCAGGGACACCTCCCACTGTCCCAATGTCCAGCCTGGCCTTGGGCACTGCCAGGGATCCAGGGGCAGCCTCAGCTGCTCTGGCAATTCCAGCCCAGCCAGCAATTCCCAATTCCCCAGATCCCAGCCAGCCCTGCCCTCTGGCAGTGGGAGCCATTCCCTGTGTGCTGTCCCTCCTTGTCCCCAGTCCCTGTGCAGCTCTCCTGGAGCCCCTCCAGGCCCTGCCAGGGGCTCTGAGCTCTCCCTGGATCCTTCTCCTGTCCAGGCTGGACACTCCCAGCTCTCCCAGCCTGGCTCCCTGGGAACTGAGGGGCTCCAGCCCTGGAGCAGCTCCAGGTGCTGCTGCTGTGTCCCCAGGGCTGCAGGTGGGGTCTCACCCTCCCCTGCTGGGGACAATGGGCATTTTGTCCCCATCCCGCATCTCCAGCTGGGGCAGCTCCCGGCTCTGTGGCACTCGGAGTTCCCGAGCCCTGGACACATCCCTGGAATTGTGTCTGTCCCTGCCCCCTCCCCTCCCCTCAGCCTCCCCCGCCGTGCCCGGGGGACCCCCGCCGACCCCTCCCTGTCCCCGCAGGTGCTGTCGGGCTGTGCCATCATCGTGCGGGGCCAGCCCCGGGGCGGGCCCCCCCCCGAGCGCCAGATCAACCTCAGCAACATCCGCGCGGGCAACCTGGCCCGGCGCGCGGCCGCCAGCCAGCCCGACGCCAAGGACACCCCGGACGAGGTGGGTGCTGGCCCTGCCACACCCGGGGGGGCACAGGAGGGGCCCCCCGGGCTGGCACTGCTGCGGGATACGGGGTGGGACAGCCCGCGAAGGGTCCAGGGGGTTCAGCCCCCAGGGTGGGTTTGGGGGGAGTTTTCTCCTTCTTTGCGCCTGGATGATGGGAATGGGACTGGCATCGTGTGCGGGACACAGGGGGGTTGGTTTGGGGCACACAGGGGGTGGTTTGGGGATGGTTTGGGGCACACAGGAGGTGGTTTGGGGCACAGTGGGATGGTTTGGGACACCTGGGGGATGGTTTGGGGCACACAGGAGGTGGTTTGGGACACCTGGGGGATGGTTTGGGGCACACAGGGGATGGTTTGGGGCACCTGGGGGATGGTTTGGGGCACACGGGGGATGGTTTGGGACACCTGGGGGATGGTTTGGGGCACACAGGAGGTGGTTTGGGACACCTGGGGGATGGTTTGGGGCACACAGGGGATGGTTCGGGACACCTGGGGCATGGTTTGGGACACACGGGGCGGTCCCGGAGCCGCTCTGTGCCCGCCAGGGCCCGGCCCCCCCTCCCGCGGGCCGGGGGCGGTGGGAGCAGCGCTGACAGATAATTGCTCTCCCTGGGGAGTTTTGTCTTCCAAGCAGCCTCTAAATGTCACTCTTTGCCAAAGTGACGCCTGTCAGCTCCGCTAATTGTTTATGAGCGCGTCATGTTCCCACCTCCGGCCGCGCTCCCGCCCACCCGCCCCGCTGGAGCGGGGATGAGCCCCGGGAGTGCGGGAATGCTCCGAGAATGCGGGAACGCGCCCCGGGAGAGCGGGAATGCACTCCGGGAATGCGGAGATGTGCCCTGGGAGAGCGGGAATGTGGGAATGCTGCGGGAATGCGGGAATGCGCTCCCGTGCCCAGCCCGATGCTCCCGGCCGGGCTCATCCCGTTCCCTTCCAGCCCCGGCAGTTCCCGGGAAGGAGCCCTCAGTGCCTCCGTGGGAACTGGGGCTGCCCCGGGAGCTTTCCTGGGCTCAGCTCGGTTTTAGGGAGCTGGGAACCCTCCCGGGATCCCCTTGTGGGGATGTTTCTGCCGAGGAGTTGGTTCCTAGCGGAGCCTTCCTGGGGAATTCCCGAGGAATTCGGGACCCCCCGGCTCAGGGCGCTTCCCCTCCCGGCAGCCCTGGGGGTTCCCAGCCCGGGAATTCCTGCGGAAGAAGCTGATCGGGAAGGAGGTGTGCTTCACCGTGGAGTACAAAACCCCGCAGGGCCGCGAGTACGGCATGGTCTACCTGGGCAAAGGTGAGTGGGGGGGTTACCTGGGCAAAGGTGGGTCTGGATGGTTTCTATGGGAAAATGTTGGTCTGAATGGCTTACCTGGGCAAAGGTGGGTGTGGGGGGCAGCACCTGGGGAGGTTTGGGGTGGGTTGGATGTGCCCTCAGCAGGAGGATGCCTGCCTGCTTTCCCATCCCTTTCCAGTCCTTTTTTTCATGACTTTTCCAGCCCCCCAGGTTGCCCCAGCCCTGCTCTCCCTGCTCCGGGAGCTCTCCTGGGCTCAGCCTGGAATGTCCCAAGCACAAATCCAGCTGGAAAACCAGCATCACCTTTTGGGGGGATGGAGTGGGAGAGCAGGGGTGCTGGGATATGCTGTCACGGCAGAAGGATGCATTCCCACTTTTCCATGCATTCCCACTTTTCCATGCATTCCCACTTTTGGGAGGGGGAGCAGTGCCTGGTGCTGGGGAGCCCCAGTAGGGACTGGGGGGGTTCAGCCTCACATCCCTGTGGACTCGGCTGCTTTCCATGTGGGAATGGGCTGGAAAGGGGGAGTGGGTGCTCCAGGTGTGCTCCCTGTGGCACTCAGGGCCGTTCCAGGGATTCCCGTGGCACTCAGGACATTTCCCAGAGCAGGAGCAGGGATCAGCTCATCCAGCCAGGCTTGGTGACATCCCAGGCTGATCCCGAGGCTGGTGGGATGGAGCAGAGGAGGGAGGGGGCCCAGGGTGGGGGCAGAGGCTCCCTCTGGGATCTGAGGATCCATGGCACAGCCAGGGAGCCCGGGATTGCTGCTGGCTCCGGGTCCCAGAGGATGAGCAGCGTGTCCCTGGCTCCAGGGAAGGCTGGAGCTCCCTCCCTGCAGGTTTCTGGGCTCGGCTGGATGTGGCAGTGCCTGCTTGGAGCCCTCCCCAGCAGCTCCTCGCTGCTCCCAGGCCATCCCAGAGCTGAATTCCCGTTGCTGCTCCATCCTGGCACCTCGCAAGAGCTTCCCCTGTGTCCCCCAGTGCCCAGGCTGCCCTGGGTGCTGCCAGCTCCCACGGATCCCTGGATGTCAGAATGACCTCTGTGCTCCAGGAGCGTTTGGACAACGCCCCCGGGCACAGGCTGGGATTTTGGGATGTCCTGGCTAGGGCCAGGATCTGGATTGATGATCCCTGTGGGTCCCTTCCCACTCAGGTTATTCCATGCTGCATTCCTGAGCTCCCAGTGTGCTGGAAAAGGGACTGGGAAGGCCTTTGGGATGGGCACCCCCTCCTGCAGAGGGAGGGGCTGGGATCAGAGTCGTTTTGGCTGGGAAAGACCCCCCGAGATCCGAGGTCATCGAATCCAGTGTTGGATTTGAGCCTTTGCTTTGGGGAGCTGCTGCTCTGAGCCTCCCTCCAGCCTGGACTGTCCCTGTGTGCAGGGAACAAAGCTGGGAAGGGTTTGGCTGCTGGATCCCGCCCTGGTGCCGTCCCCATCCCTGCTCCAGCCCAGCCTGGAACGGCGCGGGCGGGAGAAATGAGGCAGAAAATGTTTCCTGATGAAGTTTGTCAGGGTTTGAACACCATTAATGTGGGAATGCTGTGACAGATTCCCTGCAGCAGCTCCTGGATGGGGAGGGACGGGGAGGATGGAGAGTGGGAGCTCTGCAGAGGGCTGGGGACAGCCTGGATCCATGGCATGGGGACAGCCAGGCCCAGTGCCAGGTGCTGCCCTGGGGACAGCCCGAGCCCCTGGAGCGCTGCAGAGCTGGGAAAGGCCCTGGGGGTGCCGTGCCAGGGGCTGGGCACCAGCCCAGGGGGGCCAGGGGGGCAGGAGGGCGATGGCCCCTGGGCTGTGGGAGCGCCAGGGTGGGCACAGCCCCAGGGCAGGGACTGTCCCCTGTGCTGGAATGGTGGGGGCAGCTCCGGGCCCCTCCCAACAGGAGAGCCCTGGAGGGGCTGGGGGAGCTGGGAGGGGGCTGGAGAATTCCTGAGGGAGCTGGGAAGGGGCTGGAGAATTCCTGGGGGAGCTGGGAAGGGGCTGAGCCTGGAGAAAAGGAGGCTCAGGGGGGCCCTTGTGGCTCTGCACAACTCCCTGACAGGAGGGGACAGCCGGGGGGATTTGGGATGTGGGAACAGGGACAGGAGGAGAGGGAACGGCCTCAGGCTGGGCCAGGGGAGGGCAGGGTGGATTTTGGGGAATTTCCCCATGGAAAGGGTGGGCAGGGATTGGAAGTGCCCAGGCTGGGGGCAGTGCTGTCCCCAGGAGAGCTCTGGGGTTGTTCCAGCCCTGCTTTACTGGGATCACTGGGAATGCTGCCCCATTCCTGTGTCCCTCCTCTCACCCTCCTGTCCTCTCTCACAGACACCAGTGGGGAGAACATTGCCGAGTCCCTGGTGGCCGAAGGACTGGCTTCCCGGCGGGAGGGCATCCGAGCCAACAAGTACGTGCACAGCTCCCACCCTGAGCCTCATCCTGATCCCCATCCTGGTTTGGGAGGGCAGGGACCCCAGGGCCCCTGCAGTGCCAGCCCTGCCATGGCAGGGACACCTCCCACTGTCCCAGCTGCTCCAGCCCCAGTGTCCAGCCTGGGGTCCAGGGACAGCCAGTTCAACATCCCTGGGCTTGTTGTGCCAGGGCTGGGAGAGGACCGTGGTCACTTTGGTGGCCCTTGAGTGTGTTCAGGGCCGGGCTGATCCATGGATTCCCGTGGAATGGATTCCCATGGAATGTGCCTTCCCTGCTCTGCCCGTGCCCTGCTGGGAGCTGGGCACGCTGCTGCCTTCCCCTCGTGTGCACAGAGCAGCCTCTGGAAGGGCTCCTGGGCTCAGCCTCCCTGCCCCACGGGAGGAGGCACTTCCAGCTGAATTCCCACTGGGATGGGCGGTGGGAGGAGCTCGGGGGTGCCCGCAGCCCTGGGAGGACAGGGAGGATTGCGGGGGTGACTCCAGGCTGTCCCCAGCCCCGAGCAGAGCCGGCTGGCCGAGCTGGAGGAGCAGGCCCGCAGTGCCAAGAAGGGCATGTGGAGCGAGGGCACGGGCTCGCACACCGTGCGGGACCTCAAGTACACCCTGGACAACCCCCGGCACTTCGTGGACTCCCTGCACCAGAAGCCTGTCAATGGTAAGGTGGCCCCATGTACCCGTGTGTGTTCCCCCTGTGTCCCTCTGTCCCCCTGTGTGTCCCCCGTGTGTCCCCATGCCCGTTCCCAGCGGGATGAGCTCTGGTGTCACCCCACAGCCATCATCGAGCACGTGCGGGATGGCAGCGTGGTGAGGGCCCTGCTCCTGCCCGACTACTACCTGGTCACTGTCATGCTCTCGGGGATCAAGGTGAGCCATTGCCCCTGCCAGGTTCCCAGTGCCGAATTCCCTGTGCCGAATTCCCAGTGCTGAATTCCCTCTGTCCAATTCCTTCCTTGTCTGCTCTGCTCGGCACCTGCCGCCCTCTGGGTCACAGCAGGGAGGGATGGAGGGACATTGCTGTCACCTGCTGGGCCTGCAGTCCGAGCTGGGAGGAGCCCGAGGTGTCACTGTGGGATGGGGCTGTCACACACCCTGACAGGTTCAGGGAATCCCGGGATCCCTGGGGCTGGGAAAGCCCTCCCAGCCCATCCAGTCCCATCTTGTCCCCAGCCCAGAGCCCTGAGTGCCACCTCCAGGAATTCCCTGAACTCCCTGGGCTGCCCCTGCTGATCACCCTTCCTATGGAGACATTCCTGCTGATGTCCAAGTTCAAGGAGCCACAGACTGGGTTGGGTGGGAAGGGACCCCAGAGCCCCCCAGTGCCAGCCCTGCCATGGCAGGGACACCTCCCACTGTCCCAATGTCCAGCCTGGCCTTGGGCACTGCCAGGGATCCAGGGGCAGCCACAGCTGCTCTGGCAATTCCAGCCCAGCCAGCAATTCCCAATTCCCCAGATCCCAGCCAGCCCTGCCCTCTGGCAGTGGGAGCCATTCCTTGTGTGCTGTCCCTCCTTGTCCCCAGTCCCTGTGCAGCTCTCCTGGAGCCCCTGCAGGCCCTGCCAGGGGCTCTGAGCTCTCCCTGGATCCTTCTCCTGTCCAGGCTGGACACTCCCAGCTCTCTCAGCCTGGATCCCTGGGAACTGAGGGGCTCCAGCCCTGGAGCAGCTCCAGGGTCTCCTCTGGACTCTCCCGGGTCCCCTGAGCTGGAGTTGGTCCCCATTTCCCCGAGCAGTCCAAGGGCTCTGTCCTTACACAAATTCCCTGATTCCATCCCCCAAAACCTCCCTGGAGCTGGGGAATGGGTGCAGCCTCCTCCCCAGGGGGTTCCCCACGCTGTCCCCGAGGTTTTGGGGGTGCCCTGAGTGTCTCCTGTCCCGCAGTGTCCCACGTTCAAGCGCGAGGCTGACGCCGAGGTGCCGGAGCCGTTCGCGGCCGAAGCCAAATTCTTCACGGAGTCTCGGCTGCTGCAGAGGGATGTGCAGATCGTCCTGGAGAGCTGCCACAACCAGAACATCCTGGGCACCATCCTGCACCCGGCACGTGCCACCGGGGGGCTCCCAGTGCGGGAACTGGGAATGGGGGTGGATTTGGGACATCCCGGTCCCTGTGGGGAGGGTGGAGTGTGGGGGTGTCACTGGGATTTTTGGGCTCTTTCCCGGTGGATTTGGGAAATCCTGGTCCGTGTGAGAAGGGCAGAGCCCGGGGGTGTCACTGGCGGGGTTTCCAGTAGCACTGGGAGCTCAGGGGACATCGAAGGGGCTGTGCAGGATCCCCCCAGCAGGGACTGGGACAGGGGGATCCCTCTGACCCTGGGGGACCCTGCTGACCCCGGGCCCCCTCCTGCTCCCCACAGAACGGGAACATCACGGAGCTGCTGCTGAAGGAGGGCTTTGCTCGCTGTGTGGATTGGTCCATCGCCGTCTACACCCGCGGCGCCGACAAACTGCGCGCGGCCGAGAGGTGGGGGGGGGATCCCATTGATCCCATTGATCCTACTGATCCCATTGATCCCAACTGATCCCTACTGATCCTGCTGATCCCATTGATCCTGCTGATCCCAACTGATCCCATTGATCCTGCTGATCCCAACTGATCCTGCTGATCCCATTGATCCTACTGACCCCTACTGATCCTGCTGATCTCACTGATCCCATTGATCCCACTGTTCCCACTGCTCTCTGCTGATCCCAGTGTTCCCAGCTGCATCCATGGGGTGCCCAGGGTGACTCCAGCCCCCCCAGCCCCGTGTGACTCAAAGGGCTGGGATTGATGGGATGTCCCCTCTGTCCCCACGCCGGGGCTGTGCTGGCAGTGCCACCCTGGGCGTGTCCGTGTGTCCCAGCCCCGGTGTCCCTCTGTCCCACCCCCCAGGTTTGCCAAGGAGCGCAAGCTGAGGATCTGGAGGGATTACGTGGCCCCCACGGCAAACCTGGATCAGAAGGACAAACAGTTCGTGGCCAAGGTGAGCAGGACTGGGAACGGCACAGGTGGGGCTGGGAAAGGACATCTGGGGACCAGGGACACAGCACAGGGGGCCCAGCTCCTGGTCTGGCCTCTCTGTGGGTTTGGACACACCCCAGAGGGGTTTTCCTTGGCTGGATCCCAGCAGGGTTGGAGTGGGAAGAGGTGCCAGGAGGAGGGAAGGAGCCCTGGGAGTGGCTCTGGTCTGTGGGGACATGGCCTGGGGTGTCCTGGCGTGTCCTGGCACTTTGCTCTGGTCATCTGGGGCCACAGGGGTGGGCTCACACCTCGATCGGTTCCCACTGTTCCCAGGGGGATGATGCCCCATGGATCCATTCCCAATGCTCCCAGAGGTTGGAGATGTCTCTGAGCCCCTCTCCTGGTGGGTGCTGGTGTGTTCCCTGCCCGTGGATGCCATGGGAATCCCATGGATTCCCTGTCCTATAGAGACACTGGGAATCTTTGTGCGTGGGTGCCACGGGAATCGCTGCCCTTGGATGCAGTGGAAGTCCGTGGGAACGCCTGTCCGTGGATCCCATGGGAATCCCTGTGCTCCCGGGGAGCCGAGGGGCAGCCGGTGCGGGAGGGAGGTGAAGCGCTGTGGGATGATCCCGGCTGGGATCCGGGCAGGATCCGAGGGATCGGCCCCGCTAGATGGAGCTGCTGCCTCGCCCAGGCTCCGGAGCTGCTGGAATTTCCCTGGGAATGGGCAGCAGCCGCATTTCTTGGAAAGTCGGCCTGGCCCCTGCGCAGGGTCGGATCCTGCCCCGGGCCGTCCTTCCAGATCCCGGTCCGAGCCCAGGGGCTCCTGGGGGGAAGCAGGAATGGGATCAAGCCTGGCAGATCCTGGGGGATGCAGGAGTGGGATCAAGCCTGGCAGATCCTGGGGGGATGCAGGAGTGGGATCAAGCCTGGCAGATCCTGGGGGATGCAGGAGTGGGATCAAGCCTGGCAGATCCTGGGGGGATGCAGGAGTGGGATCAAGCCTGGCAGATCCTGGGGTGTTCCTGGGTGCCAGGGGTTGAGCGGAGCAGAGATGGAAAAGCTCTGGAGCTGTCAGGACAGCCAGGAGCTCCTGTGGCTGCTCCAGCCTCATCCATGTGGAGCTGATCCCTGTGGGATCAGCTGTTCCCTCTGGGATGGGGTTGGGAACGGTTCCCGTGCTTGCTCTGGTGGCTCGGACGTGTCTGGGACAGGAGCAGAGGTCCCCAAAAGCTCCCCGGAGCAGGAAGGGTTTGCTGGGCATTCCCTGTGGGAGCAGTGCAGGGCCACGGAGCTCGGGGAGAGGCCGGGATTGAGAGCCCATCCCTCCCTCCCCGGGATCGGGACGTGGCGGTGACAAATGTCACCTGGGCAGGTGTCCCGTGGGCACGGCAGGGCCGCGTGCCGGCGCTGGAACGCCGGGAAGCGCCGCTGGCAGCGGCTGCCACCGGAGCTGTGCCAGGAGCTGTGCCAGGAGCTGTGCCAGGAGCTGTGCCAGGAGCTGTGCCAGGGCCGTCAGTCACGCTCTGCTCAGCTGCTGGAGGGGGCGGCTGGATGCTCCCGGCGCTTCCAAGCTGCCGAGGTTTTGTGGGATACGGCGGCAGGCGGGGCCCAGCCCAGGCTCTGGGAAGGGGTGTCCGTGTCCAAGGCTGCCTTTGGGATCAGCAGCATCCCCCAGGAGCAGCGGGGACCCGGCTGGGAATGGTGGGGATTGAGCCGGGGGCTGTGCGGTGGGATGCCCTTGGTTTTGGGGGCAGACTTTGCAGGATGCCCCCGGTTCGTCCCTGGCTCTGCGGGGTTCCCCCCGGGCTGGGAGCGCTCCCGGTTCCGCTCCGGATTCCCTGGGAGCCCCCAAAGGCAGCGAGCCCCATTACGGGGAGGAGATTTGTGGAATTCCTCCGCCCGTTGTGTGGATCCCGCTCTTTGCGCAGGGCTCTGGAATTTGGCCTTTGGCAGCCGCAGCCCCCCGCCCCCCCCCCCCGCATTTCCGTGTCACTTTGGGGGCTTTGTTTGTTCGTTTGTTCGTTTGTTTTTCTCCATTCCCCCTTGCCCGGAATTGTAAGCGGCAGGGAAAAGCAGGACAGATGCCCGCACGGCCGCAGCTGGGCTCGCGTGGGGCAGCCCCGCGGCTCGGTCCGGGCTGGTGCCGGTGGCCACGCCGGGGCCCGGGGCGGGTGGGCAGGGATGGATGGCGCCGGAGCCGCCTCCGTGCTCGGCACAGCGGGGCTCGTTTGCAGCGGCAGAGCTGACGCAGGAGCTGCTGGAGGGGGCTGCGAGGGGAGGGGGAGGAGGAGGAGGAGGAGGAGGAGGAGGAAGATCCCAACCTGCCGTTGCACCGTTGATCCAACCGCGGCAATTCGGGCTCCGGTTAATTTTGGCAGCGGCTGCCGGCGCGGGGGGCGCGGGGCTGGGGCTGGGGGGGAGCAGGGCAGGCTTGGCCTGGATTGTGGGTTTGGTGCTCGTGAGTGGCGAGGAGGAAAGCAGAGGAGTGGAAATGTCAGAGGGGCTGGAGGCTCTCTCCCGAAATCCCTACGTCAGCTGGTCTGGGAGCAGCGGGATTTGGGACACGCTGCGGAGCCGTGCGGGCTTGGGCTGGGAGCCATCCTCTGCAGGGGGGGCTGCGGCAGCCTCTGCTCCCCGCCAGCATCGCCCCCTCGGCCTGGGGGGCTCCCCGGGCCCCCCCCGGGCCGTGTCCCGCCTCTGCTTCCCCTCCTGCCACGCTCCAGCTCCTCTGATCCCGGGTTTTAGCGCTGGCAGCTCCGGCCGTGGCCAAATGATGCCAGGGCTCGGTGGGATGTGCCAGAGCCGAGCCCGGGAGCTGCTGCCGAGCTGAGCCCAGTGCCAGGCTCTGCCAAAACCCCTCTAAAGGACGTTTTTGGGATGGGGGGGACACTCGACCCTCTCCTGGTGCTGGGCTCCGGCTCCCCAAGTGCTACCGTCCTTGTTGGGGTGCAGGAGGTCACCCTCAGCTTTGGGGTGCTCCCTGTGCATGCCAGGAGTGGATGCTGTCCCGGGACAGGGATGCTGTCCTAGGAGCACAGGAGTGCTTGGGAGCCCTGGGAGCTGGGACATGTCCCCATGGTCCCCAGGAATGGGGGTGCTTGTCCACCCCACCATCCCTAAAGATGGAATCCCTGGCACCCTGAGGTCACATCCCAGCACCCCCAGGTCACATCCCAGCACCCGCAGGTCCCCGATCTCAGCCCTGTGGCTGCTCTGTGTCTGTCCCTGCCCATTCCCATGGATTGGGATCAGCATTTGGGATCAGCTGCGCCTTTAGGGCACACCCAGGGTTTGTGGGGGTGGGGTTCTGCTGCCAGACCCCCCCCCCCCGGAAAGGTGGAATTCCCAGTCCTCAGAGGAAGAGCTGCTTCCCTCTGCCTCCTCCTCCTCCTCGGGCTGGTCCTGGCTGTGCCACCCAGACTGGGGGGATTTTGTGGCCTGTACTGGTCCCAGTTCTCCCGCCCTGTGTGCCCCCAGTACTGGGGACAAGCAAAGCCCGGGGTGGAAAACTGGAGGCTTTGTTGGGATCAGCTTTTGCAGCAAGGAAAAAAAAGCCCTTCCCTGATAAATCTGGGTAAGGGCTGGGAGCTCCGTGCCCTGGGGCAGTGATGGGGTGGGGGTGACCAGGGTGGCCCCTGCGGTGCCACAGGGACATTCCCGGGCTGCCCTCCCTGCTCCCAGCCCGGGGGACGTGGGAAGCAGCAGCCAGAGCGTGCTGGCTCTGCAAGAAACAGCTGCAGAGCTTTAAAAAAATAATCCTTGCAATCCCGTTATCAAAGGGCCTCTTGCAGGCAGGAGAAGCCACAATAAATATTGGATAAGGGATGTGGCGGGCTGGAATGTGGGGGGAGAGAAATGCCCCGGCCCTGGGGCCGTGCTGAGTCACCCGTTCTGCTGTCACCCCCCGTGTCACCCCCCATGACCCTCCTGCCCTTCTCTGTGGCCCCAGCAGCAGCAGGGAGCGGGTGGGCACCTGGGGGTGTCCCCCGTGCCCCCCTGCTCTGTCCTGCCTGGGGCCAGCATCCCCTGGGAGCCCTGGCTGCAGATGCCGTGTCCTGCTGTGTCCCTTGTCCTGCTGTGACCCTGATCCTGCTGTGACCCTGGTCCTCCAGCATCCCATATCCTACTGCATCCTGTATCCTACTGCATCCCATGTCCTGCAGGGACCCCTGAGGTCCCCCTGAGGTCCCTCTTGGCTCCTGCTGCCACCCAGCTCTGTCCTGCCCGTGGTGACACAATGTCCCTGCTCCAGGTGCTGTGTCCTGCTGCATCCCATAATCTGCTCTGTGTCCTGCTGCCTCCTGTATCCTATATCCATGTCCTGGCATGTCTGTGTCCTGCTACATCCCAGATCCTGCTGCATCCCATGTCCTAGATCCCGTATCCTGCTGCATCCTGTGTCTTACTACATCCAGGTGCTAATGCATCCCATATCCTGCTGCATCCCATATCCTGCTGCATCCCGTGTCCTGCTGCATCCCGTGTCCTGCTGCATCCCGTATCCTACATCCCATATTCTGCCACATCCCAAATTCTGCTGCCTCCCATATCCTGCATCCGTGTCCTGCTGCATCCCCCGTGTGCTGCTCTATCCCGTGTCCTGCTGCATCCATGTCCTGCCGCCTCCCGTGTCCTGCCCCCCTCTCAGCCGGCTCCTCCCGGGTTGTTCCTGCCGGGAAGGGCCGCGGGGTCCGGAGGGGCCCGTCCCGTCCTCGCCGCTGTCCCCGCACGGGCCGGGGCCGGGGCCGTGCCGGCGGCCGGAGCTCCGGGAGCCGCTGGGGCGCCGGGAGCTGCCGGAGCTCCTGCCAGGGAACAAATGAGATGTGACCGCGGCTCGGCGGCTCCGGGGGCAGCATGTGCTGGATGTGTAATGGAGCGCGGGATGCGCCCCCGCAGCTGACCCGCAGCGGGCCTGGCTGCGGCTGCTCCGCTTCGCATCCTGCTTTTCCCAAGTCTTGGGCGGCAGGGAAGGAGAGAGGCCGCTCCCTGCTCGGCCCTGGATGCCCTGGAGCGTGAGATTGGATTACTCCACTTGGCAGGCGCAGGGCTTTGGGCTGCTCCTGCCGAGGAGAAATGCGGGAGCTGGGAGCGCGCTGGGACCATCCCGGGGGCTTTGCTGTGCCCTGGAGAGCCTCGGTGTCTGCTCGGATCTGAATTCCTGAAATCCTGCTCTGCCTCCAGCCCTGCTCGCTGGGAGGGGGGGATGTGATTGCCGGGCTGGGGGGGTCAGCTCCTGCTGTGTGGGGTTGGGATCATCGTGGACAAGCAGCAGTGGGAGCCTTTGGGACTGGGGGGACTGGGTTGTGCTGGGAGCAGGCAGGGGAAGGTCCTGTCCTGTCCTGGGAATATCCAGGGGCTCCACTCGGCCGAGCTGGAGAACTGGGAATGTTAAACCCGGGTGTCCTGAGCCCCACTGGGATCCTCCTGCCCCTCTGCTCTGCAGCCAGGCTGGGAGAGCTGGGAATACCCAGCCTGAACAGGAGAAGGATCCAGGAGAGATGGAGAGGGACTGGGGACAAGGCCTGGAGGGACAGCACACAGGGAATGGCTCCCACTGCCAGAGGGCAGGGCTGGCTGGGATCTGGGGAATTGGGAATTGCTGGCTGGGCTGGAATTGCCAGAGCAGCTGTGGCTGCCCCTGGATCCCTGGCAGTGCCCAAGGCCAGGCTGGACATTGGGACAGTGGGAGGTGTCCCTGCCATGGCAGGGCTGGCACTGGGGGGCCCTGGGGTCTCTTCTATCCCAAACAATTCCAGGATTCCATGAATCACGATCCTGATTAGTTTGCTCCCACCACGAGCTGTCTGTCCTTGCTCCCTCCTCCCCAAGCATCACCCCTTGTCCAGTGTCCAGCTGGTGCTCCTGCCCCTCTGGAATTGCCTCTGGAAAGAAACCCAGGACGCTGAGCCCTGCACCGGACAGGTGTGCCCAGGTGTGCCCAGGTGCCCTCTGTCCCCACGCTCAGCTCTTGTCTCTGTCCCCAGGTGATGCAGGTGCTCAACGCCGACGCCATCGTGGTGAAGCTCAACTCCGGGGACTACAAAACCATTCACCTGTCCAGCATCCGGCCACCGCGGCTCGAGGGGGACAGCGCCCAGGTGACACCGCGGGGGCGGCGACAGGGAGGGGACAGCGCCTGGGGACACTGCGGGGACAGGGAGGGGACAGCGCCTGGGGACACTGCGGGGACAGGGAGGGGACAGGATCGGCTCTGCCCGTGGGGCTCCTGCTCTCTCTGGGGTGACCAAGCTCCCCTTCCCGTTCCTGTGGCAGCCCCTGGGATCCCGTGGGATGCAGGAGGCTGGGAAGGGTTGGAACGTGCGCTGGTGGCTGCAGGGAGGTGGATCCGTCCCTCTTGTCCTGCCTCAGTTTCCCCGTTTCTCTGTTCCGTGGCTGTGGGATGTTCCCTGGGGATCTGCTGTCCCTGCAGCACGGGAGGCTGCAGAGCTGCTGGAGACCATTCCAAGTGCAGGAATCCTTCGGTTTTCCTTCCCCCGGGCCGTGGGGCTGGCTGGGGTGTGGGAGCTCTCCCCCCATCCCGCAGGAGCCGCTGCCGGGGCTGGCTCGTGACCGGCAGTGTCAGATCCCAGGGGCTCCTGGCGGCCGCTGGAATGTCTGGAAGCGTTTGGAAAGGGCCGCATTGTTCCCGCACAGTTTGCTCTCTGCTCTGTGGGTTTGAGGCCGGCGCTGCTGGGGCCGGATCCGAGCGCGTGGCAGGGACATGAAAGAGCCGGGATGGGCTGGGATTGGGCACGAGGAGCGCCCCTGACCTGGAGCTGTGCTGGAATTGGGGATGAGGGATCAGCCCCTGTGTCACACACTGAGCGCCCTTGACCCCGCTCCGAGCTCAGAGCTGTGCCAGGGGTTGGGATGAGGGGCTGATCCCTGTGTCACACATGGAATGTCCCTGACCCCTCTCAGAGCTCGGTGCTGTGCTGGAAACTGGGATGAGGGGCTGATCCCTGTGTCACACAGAGGCTCCTTGACCCCACTCACAGCTTTGGAGCTGTTCCAGAAGCCGGGCTGAGGGGCTGATCCCGGTGTCACAGAGTCTCCATCCCACTCGGAGCTCCGGAGCTGCTCCAGGGTTGGGATGTGGCCCCAATCCCTGTGTCCCTTTCTGGGACAGCGCTGTGGGGGCAGGAGCCGGGCACTTCCCGCTGCCTCCCGTGATCCCAGTCCAGCAGGGGCTCCTCAGGGCAGGGATTTATCCCCGTGCTGCTGCTTTCCCTCTCCTGCTCCATTCCCTCCATGGCTGATGTGCTCGGAGCTGTGGGATCACAGAGCTCCTGAGACCCTCGGAGCGCCTGCCTGGCTCCTGGCACATCCCTCCTCCTCCTCCTCCTCCTCCAGCGCCTCTGGAGATGCCGGGAAGGCTCCTGGGAAGGCTCCAGCCCGTGCACACGGTGGGGGCTGAGCCAGGATTGCTCCCAACCCACCTTTTCCAGGCTGTTTTCCATCCTGGAGCACTGGGGGCTGGCCTGGCCGTGCCGGTGGCTGCCGGCTCCTGAGCTGACCCCGCGTTGCTGTGGGAACGGGAATTTGGGAATTCCTGGATGCTGCCTTGTTCTGGGCACACGGAATTGTGGATGACTTCCCAGAGCCTTCTCTTCCTGCTGCTCCTCTGGCGTGGGCTCAGCGGGGCCGGGAGCTGCCAGGAGCGGGGGGCTCGGGGGTCCGGGGGGCTCAGCGGGGCCCGGGGGTCCCGGGGGCTCGGGGGGAGCGGCAGGAGCAGCGGGATCTCCTCCGGAGCGGCCGCAGTCTCCAAGGAGACTGCAGAAAGGCAGCGGCCTCCCCGCCGTGCCGCCGGATGGATCCGCTGGAAAATCCTCTGCTGGAAAATCCTCCCCCGGAACGCGGGCGGGGCTCGGCTCCTCCCGAATTCTGGGGACCCGGGGGGACCCTCAATGGGTCTGGGGTGTGCTTGTGCATCCCTGGCACCCTGAAGTCACATCCCAGCACCCCCAGGTCACATCCCAGCACCCCCAGTGTCACATCCCAGCACCCCCAGGTCACATCCCAGCACCCGCAGGTCCCCGATCTCAGCCCTGTGGCTGCTCTGTGTCTGTCCCTGCCCATTCCCATGGATTGGGATCAGCATTTGGGATCAGCTGCGCCTTTAGGGCACACCCAGGGTTTGTGGGGGTGGGGTTCTGCTGCCAGACCCCCCCTGGAAGAGTGGAATTCCCAATCCTCAGAGGAAGAGCTGCTTCCCTCTGCCTCCTCCTCCTCCTCGGGCTGGTCCTGGCTGTGTCACCCAGACTGGGGGGATTTTGTGTCCTGTACTGGTCCCAGTTCTGCTCTGCCTGGATCTCCCCGAGGTCCCCCTGGCCTGGGATGCTCCTGTTAAATCCCAATTATTTCTCCCTGGGTTTCATCCTTCCGTAGCTCCGTTGTGTTTCCGTCCCTGGCACCGTTATTAATTACCTGGCAGTGCAATTAATGATGGGTTTGCCCCTCCCCTTCCTCAGCAGCAGTTAAAATTATGGAAAAAAACATCCAAGAATTCCACAAGGGACCGAACTCACCCTTGTGGGGGCTCGGGGTGGAGACCCCCATCCCGGCTGCCATTCCAGAGCTGGATCAGGAGCCCAGGGAATGTGCACACGCCTGTTTATGGATCAGATATCAGCATGGACATCTCTCCATGGGCACATCCCTGGAATGCGTCAGGATTTACAGAATATTCATGGGAATGTTTGTAACATCTGAGCATTTATGGAAAATCCACCAGTGGAGGGGTTTGGGCTCTGCTCCAGGGCAGAGTGGGCACCAGCAGGAATTTCCCCATGGAAAGGGTGGGCAGGGATTGGAAGGGGAAATTTGGAGTCCCCATCCCTGGAGGTGTCCAAGGAATTCCTGGATGTGGCACTGAGGGCTCTGGGCTGGGCACAAGGTGGGGATTGGGCACAGACTGGACTCGGTGACCTTGGAGGGCTTTCCCAGCCTCAGCAATCCCGGGATTCCGTCATCCATATAAATTCCAGGAACATACCTACCTTTATTTAACATAAAATACCAAACGTATCAAATACAATCCAGGGCTGATTCCGGGCTCCCCTGGAAGGTTCTTTCCCCTCTGTGGGCTCTTGTGATCCCCTCTGGAGCAGGAGAACCCGCGGGACGTGGCGGCTCCGGCGGGAATCCCATCCCAACCTGCCGAGCGCTAATTGCTCCCACGGCTCCGGCTGGAGGAGATGGGAAGTGACAGACGGGGAAGGGAGCGTGATGGAATCCTGCAGCCTTTTCATCTCCAGCCTTTTCATCTCCCCGTGCCGGGTGAATCCCGGGAGCGGCCCCAGCTCACTGGGATGACTGGAAACTCATTGGGATGGCTGGAAAACCTCACTGGGATGGCTGGAACCTCTAACTGGGATGGCTGGAAAACCTCACTAGAAAGGCTGGAACGTCTCCCTGGAGTGTGGCCCCCATCTAGAGCTGGGAATGTGGGATGCTCCAATCCCTGGGATGCTCCAGTCCCTGGGATGCTCCAGTCCCTGGGATGCTCCAATCCCTGGGATGCTCCAGTCCCTGTGGATGCTCCAATCCCTGGGATGCTCCAGTCCCTGTGGATGCAGGGAAGGCTTTCCCGAGGTGCAGCCTCATCCCCCGAGCCCCGTGCCGGGGTTTGGGATCCATCCATTCCGGAGATGGATCCATCCTCCCTGGAGCAGTGTGCTGGCCCTGGATCCATCCAGAGGCGGGGCTGAGCCGTGCCTGGCAGCTCCATGGGATTGCAGGAAGAGCCAATTCCCGGGAGGAGAGAGGGGGTCAGCCCTGCTGGATCCACCCGTGGTGACTCTGCCTCGGAGCTTCCCTGGTGCCACCACGCTTCCCAGAGTTTGGGATGTTCCCATTCCCTTTTCCAGCCACACTCCAGGCCCCGCCAGCCGCTCCGGCGGAATTTTCTGGATTGCGGCAGTTGCAGCACAAATCTGCTCCAATCCCCAATTTATCTAAATTGATCTCTTAATTGGGAATTCTCTGGAGGAGGGGGAGTGGAACACACGGATCCTGATTCAACGGGAAGAGCAGGGAACAAGCAGCCTGCCGGGGGTGGGCTGGGATTTGGGGAAGCTGGAACTGGGGCAGTGCCCCTGGCCAGAGCAGGGATGTGGAGGCTGCTGGAGCTCCGGGCTTTGGGAGCTTTTGGGAGCACTGGAAATGGGATTGGGAGTGGAGATATCCTGGAGATATCCCGGCTCCTTTCCCAGCTGCTCCCTGGTCCCACCTGCAGGCTGGCACTGGAGGTGTGGGATTGCTCCAGGGATTGTTGGGACAGCCCTGGGACACTTCCAGACGTCTTTTCCAGGGATGCAAGACTGGTTTTCCATGTTTCCTCTGGATGGTGGCTCATTCCTGTCCCTCTGCCCCACACCAGTGCTGGGCAGGGATCCCAGGCCCCTCCAGCCAGGATTTGGGATGGGGGATCCTGGTGCTCTGCCCGCTCTGGAGCCTCCCAGAGCTGCCACCACCCCGGCAGGGAAAAGCTGGCGGCAGAGGAAAGCTGGAAATGGCTTCAGAAAGAGGGAGAACAGATGGATTTGGGCTCGGATATTTTTTTTTCCCAGCTCTCAGAGGAGCTGCCTGCAGGTTCCTTGGCTTTCTGCTGCGATTCCAAAGGCAGGGAGCTTCTGGATCAGCTCCTGTGGGACCCTCACAGCCAGGGATCACATTCCCAGCTGGAATGTGGGACGTTGCAAGTGCTCCAGGTGGGATGTGGGACATTGCAGGTGCTCCAGGTGGGATTCTCGTGGCTGTGTCCAGCTCTCTGGGCACTCCATGTCCTGCAGATCCCAGTGACTCCGGGGTTCTGGGGTACCTCTCTCTGGAGGTGCCAGGGTTTGACTCCTGGGATTTTTCTGTCCCAGGAATGTCGTGCCTGCTCCCGTCCCTCGTTCCCTTGGAGGGGTGGTGGATGTGTCTGCTCTCGTCCTGCCGCATTCCAGCAGGTTTCAGGGATTGTTTTACCCAAACCCCTCCAAGCTGCTGCTTTCCCTGTCCCTCGCTGGTTCCCGGCGTATTTCCGTGGGATTGGAAGTGCTCTGTACCTGCCTGGAGCTGTGCCAGCCCCGCCGGACGCAGGAAGGACAGGGAGTGACCTTGGGGCCAAGGGCAGCCCGGCCCCTGCAGCTCCTCTTTTGAGGCTGTTCCAGTTGGATTTACAACGCTGCGGGAGAACTGGGAAAGGAGCTGGGAAAGATCCACCATTTTTAGCAATCCCAGCTGCTCCATCCCTGGAAAAGAGCTCCTGGATGCCCGTGGAGAGCCTGGGGCCGCGTGTGCCCGGTGCCGCTCGGTGGGTGCCGCTCGACAGATGGTCTGCAGGTGTCTGCCGGGAGCTTTTCCAGGGAGCAGCCAGCTGGATTTTGGGAAGAGGGCGGCTGCACGGCTTGGCAGCGCCTGGCTGGGAGCTGGGAGCGGTGCTGGGCCCTGCAGAGGCTGCGCTGGCACCCTCGGGAGCGCGGGCGATGCCACAGCGCTGCCAGGCGAGGGCTGGGAGGAGGGGCTGGCAGCGGCAGCGTTTTCCAGGCGGGAATGGCTCGGTGGGCTCTGCCAAAATCCCTGCAGGGATGGAGGCGCCGGCACAGATCCCTGGAGCTGTGGCTGCCCCCGGATCCCTGGCAGTGCCCAAGGCCAGGCTGGACATTGGGGCTGGACATTGGGACAGTGGGAGGTGTCCCTGCCATGGTGGCACTGCAGGGGCTCTGGGGTCCCTTCTATCCCAAACCATTCCATGAATCCCTCTGGTAAGGAGCCTGGAGGAACCGGGGGATCCCCAGCTCGGCAGAGCCCCCCCCGCCATGTCCCGCCCTTGTTGTCCTTGTCCCTGTGGGTGCCATGAGGACAGCCCAGGGAGCCGTTCCCGGGATCCGGGGGGTGAATCCAAGGCCATGGAGCCGGGCCCCTGGGAATGCCGGGCGGGACGCGCGCCGAGCAGGTCGCGGCTGCGAGTCGCGGCGCAGGGTTTGTACTACACAAATTGCTCCGCACTCAGCGAGCATGAAAGATTAACGAGGAACAAAGCCATGAACTCATCCGGGCCCGCTTCCCGCTAAATTACAGCTACAGGGATCACGGCGGCTCATCCACGGATCGTGTAACCGAGCTGATGGGGCGGCGTGGCCGGAGCGGAGCCCGCCCGGCTCCGAGCACGGGACTGGGATGGATTCTAAATATTGGCAGAGCCCAGCAGAGGAGGCGCGGGGGCACCGGAGTTCCCGGATCAATATTTAATGGGAGCTGCAGTCGCTTCCAGGGAGAAGACGAGTGCAGTCAGCATGTTCTGGGAACCTGGAATGTGCCCTGCGGGCAGCAAGCGCTGCGCCGGGAAAAGTGATTCGCTTGCATCTGCGGCTGCCAAAGCCATTCCTGCCTGGAAAAGCTGCCCCTCGGTGTTTAATCAGTGCAGGGTGTTAAACCCCGGCCCGGGGCGATCCAGGGAATGGCCCCGCTTTGTCCCCGGAGCGTTTTCCGTGTCGGAGCACGGGGCTCCCAGGGGAGCTGCCCGGTACGAGGCCTGCTCCGGGCCGGGTTCATTTGCGAGCTGGCACAGTCGGGTTCCTGTATGGATTACAGCTGCTGGCATCCCGGGAAATCGCTCATGGCTCAGAGAGCAGCAGCTCGGCAGCGGAACGGGAGCAGACTGCAGCCCCGAGCGGCAGCAGGAGCCGGGCTGGTGCTGGAGCAGCCCCGCAGCCGGCCGGCAAGCTGGGCTGGAGCTTGCCAGCAATTACGGAGCAGCTTTTCCATGAGGCAGCAGCTCCGGGAGGCCCCGGGGCCGCGCTGCTCCGCTCAGCCCATCTGCTGCTGCCGAGCCCCGGATCTGCCGCGTGGCAGGAGCAATCCCCGGAGATCCGGGGCCGAGATCCTTCCCCAGCCGCTTCCCGCTAAGTGCTGCAATTCCTCTGTTGTAATTCCTGCCTGGTGTTGTGACACCGATGCTTGGAGGGAGATCCAGGCACCTGCCAGCTCGCATTCCCGGGGATGCTGCTCCAGAGCTTTGGTCCGTGCCCAGCCTCGGCTGCTTCTCGCTCTGCTGGATGAGCGTGAAAACGCTGCTGGGGGAGAGGAGCTTTGACCTTCTGAGCTCCTCGGGAGCTGCTGGAATTCCTCAGCGCATGGAAAATTGCGCTGAATTGGAGCAGAGCCTCAGTCCTGGCACAGAGCTGAGCTCTGCAATTAATGCTCCGGCCCTTGCGCCTCGGGAATCGATCCCTGTTTTTAGCGTGGGATGAGCCCCTGCGCTGGCTCCCTTCCCATCTCTCAGCTCTGCTCCCTGTGGGGAGCAGGCACGGCCCTGGCATCACCCCAGATCCTGCCTGGTGACCGAGGGGACACCGGGACAGAGCTGGGCCACACGGTGCCATCAGCCAGTGGGGCAGGGAGGGGACAGGAGCAGCTCCATCTGCTCGTGGACAGGACAGGGAGGCTCTGGCCCCAGGGCCTGGCCCAGGCTCTCATCCCAGCCTCCAATTCATCCTGCTCCTGGCTCAAGGGCCACAGAAGGTCCCAGCTGGGCCAGGGCTCTGTGTTGATCCCAGGTCACCCATCCCTCTCTGTTTATCCTGGGGCTCCCATCCCTCTCGGAGCAGGAGCTTGGAGCCTCCCTGGCCCTGGCAGCTCTGGGGAGTTGGAGCTGTGGGAGCACTGGGAACACCCCCATTGCTGCGCCGCTCCCAGAATCGGGAATCATGAATATTCCCCCTGCATTAGCACCGGCTGGGTTTAGTGCCAGACATTTGGAGACGTGAGGGATGGATGAGATGGAGGGGGGATGGATTGGGAACCGTCACAGGCTCCTGCACCCCCCCAGCCCCTTCCCCCAGCTGGAGTTCCTGCACTCCTGTGGCAGCGGCCATCCCTGGGGACACTGGGAGCACCTCAGAACCTGCCAGAATTCCCAGGGCAAGTGGCAAAGCCTTGGGGACCTCCACGGACCCCTTTCCATGGAGGAGCTGCCCTGGATCTGCAGGGCTTGGTGGTGAGCACGGGGGTGGCACGGCCTGGCACAGCCCCAGTGTCACCGTGGCTGTGCTGGAGGTGACCTGGGCTGTGCCAGGGACTGGGGCTGGGCTGTGGATCCTGTCTGTGCCATGGATAATGGTGGCTAATGGATCCATCCTGTCTGTGCCATGGATCCATCCTGCCTGTGCCATGGATCCCGTCTGTGCCATGGATCCATCCTGTCTGTGCCATGGATAATGGATCCATCCTGTCTGTGCCATGGATCCATCCTGTCTGTGCCATGGATAATGGATCCATCCTGTCTGTGCCATGGATCCATCCTGCCTGTGCCATGGATAATGGATCCATCCTGTCTGTGCCATGGATATGGATCCATCCTGTCTGTGCCGTGGATAATGGTGGATAATGGATCCATCCTGCCTTTTCCCTGGACTCACTGGCACAGCTCAGCCCCTGGGGTTGGCGAGGGCTCTCAGGGTGTCCTGTGAGCAGGGCAGGGTGGCAGTGGTGGTGACAATGACAGTGATGGTGACAGCTCAGCGTGTCCCCTGTCCCAGGCCCCACAGAGCGGGGGGGGCAGCTCCATCCTCCAAAACTCTTCTCTCTCTCCCAGCCCTGCTGTCCTACTTTTCTGCAGCTGCTTTTCCTCCTTCCCTCCGTCACGTGCGGGTGGGCTCGGAGCTCTCCAGTGCAGCTCGGGCTCTGGGCTGGGCTCTGAGCTGCTCCCACATCCCAGCACTGCCCTGTGCCTGTTCCCACATCCCATCCCTGCCCTGTGCCTGCTCAGGATCCCTGCTCCCACATCCCAGCACTGCCCATCCCTTCTCCCATCCCTACTCCCATCCCTGCCCATTCCTGCCCATTCCTGCCCTGTCCCTGCTCCCACATTCCATCCCTGTCCTGTCCATCCCTGCCCTGTCCCTGCTCCCGCGGGGCCGTGTGGGAGGATCCACAGGAATGAAACCCGCCGGGAGCAGGGACAGAAGGGGCTGGGAGTGAATCCCCTCCCTCCCACGCGACCCCAAATCCAGGGCAGGGAGGGCCTGGAGGGACAGCCCTGCTCGGCATCCCTCAGGGTGTGCAGTGATGCTCTGAAATCCGGGATAACAGCGGGGACAGTGCCGAGGCTCTTCCCAGAGCCCTGAAATGGCCGTGCCTGGCAGCAGCTGCCGGCTCTGTCCTCGTGCCTGTCCCTGTTCCCGTCCCCTTGGTGATGGTTTTAGGAAGCAGAGGCATCTCCCGGTGTCCCGGTGTGCCACAGCCGGGCCCTGGGTCCGGATCATCCCCGTTCCAGGAACGCTGACCCCATTTTCCCTCTCCGTGGGAGCACAGCAGCCAAAACGCTGCTGGATTCCAAAATCCAGCGTGGCCCTCAGAGCCACATCCTCTTATCCTGCAAAACCACATCCCCTTATCCTGCAAAGCTGATTCTTCCCCGAGTCTTCCTCAGCCAGGAATGTTGGAATCATAAAATCCTGGGATGGTTTGGGTGGGCAGGGACCCCAGGGCCCCCCAGTGCCAGCCCTGCCATGGCAGGGACACCTCCCACTGTCCCAATGTCCAGCCTGGCCTTGGGCACTGCCAGGGATCCAGGGGCAGCCACAGCTGCTCTGGCAATTCCAGCCCGGCCAGCAATTCCCAATTCCCCAGATCCCAGCCAGCCCTGCCCTCTGGCAGTGGGAGCCATTCCCTGTGTGCTGTCCCTCCTTGTCCCCAGTCCCTGTGCAGCTCTCCTGGAGCCCCTCCAGGCCCTGCCAGGGGCTCGGAGCTCTCCCTGGAGCATTTCCCTCTCCAGGCTGGGACAGTGGGAGGTGTCCCTGCCATGGCAGGGGTGGCACTGGAGGGGCTCTGAGGTCCCTTCCCACCCAACCCATTCCCCTATTCCCGGATTCTATAATTTATAACTTTATTATTTATAGTTCTCCGTTGTGCTGAAGCAGCTCCGGTTCTTTCCGTGCCGTCGCTTCCATCGTTCCCCGCCGTTCCCATTTGTCCTGCGGCGTTCCTGCTGCAGCTCCCGGCACAGCCGAGGCTCCCCGGGCCTTCATCCCTGCCCAGGATGATGAGGGTGGCCATGGAAGCGTGTCCTGGAGCCAGCAGGGAGCAGAGCCCGGCATGGGAGCACCGATCCCGGGACTGTCCCGCTCTGGGGTCTCGGGGTCACTGTTCCAACCCCAGCTTTGTCCTGGCCACGGGGTCCTGCACCCAATTCTGGGGTCCTGTACCTCACTTTTGGGTCCTGTACCAGGGACAGGAGGAGAGGGAACGGCCTCAGGCTGGGCCAGGGGAGGGCAGGGTGGATTTTGGGGAATTCCCTCCTGGAAAGGGCTGCCAGCCCTGGCACAGGTGGGAATCCCCATCCCTGGAGGGATTTCAAGGTCCTGTGGATGTGGCACTCGGGGGCAGGGTCAGGGTGGCCTTGGCAGTGCTGGGAAGGGTTGGACTGGATGGGCTCTGAGGCTTTTCCAGCCTCAGTTGTGCCACAGCTCTCAGTGCTGCCCTTCTGTCACCAGCCCCTGGCCGTGCCCTCTGTCCCTCGGTGCCACCAGAGCCACCAGCTCCTGTCACAGAGAGTGGCTCTGGGGACTGCAGCGCTGTGGGACTGCAGAGTGGGGGAAAGGAGGGAGCAGTGGAGGCTGGAGAGGCAGGAGAAGCTGGGGAGGCTGGAGAAGCCTCTTCAAGTGCCCACTTCAGGCACCGCTCCTGGAACAAGCCCCTGCTTGGGGCTGCCTGCCAGTGTCACCGGGATGTCACCAGGAGCAGCAGCAGCCCCAGGGAAGTGCCAGCCCTGAGGATTGCAGGGATGGGCAGCTCATTCCCAGCCCTGCCAGCCCCGGGATGGGTCTCTGGGATGGATCTCCAGGATGGATTCCCCACCTGGCACATCCCTGGTGGGTTCAGGGTGACACTGTGGTGTGACACTGCTGAGGAGCCATCGCCCCTTCCCTCCTCCAGCTGCCCGGGAGCCTCCCTGGATCCCTGGGATCTTCTCCTGCTCCGGGTGGGATCCTTGCCCTGGCACAGGGCCCACCCTGGGGACCCTGGGGACAGCAGTGTCCCCCTCCCAGCGCTGGCGTTTCCAGCTGGCAGCTCCCACTCTCCTCCCGCTCATTCCGCTCTGGCGCTGGCAGTTGATTAGCTCTGCTAATTACTTTACAAATAATGAGCTTCCCTAATTGCGCTGGCAGGGACGGGGGGGCTCTCCCCACCTGCCATCCCACGGTGCCACCGGGCTCCTGGTCCCCTCGGCTCCACTGGGGACCCCCTTGAGTGTTGGCCCCCGGAATTCTGGAAAAACCCGAAATCTTTGCATGGGGAGCTGGGAGCTCGTCCCGGGGGGGGGGTCAGACCATTCCCCCTGCTCCAGCCCCTGCCTGTTCCCTGTCACGGCTCTGGGATGGAGCTCTGGGATGGATTTCCCACATCCCTGGCGGGTTCAGCCGGGGGTGAAGTGTGGCGTGACACGGCTGATGAGCCATGGCCCCTTCCCTGCTCCAGCTGCCCGATGGATTCCCAGGAGCCTCTCCCGGATGGAATCCTCCCACAGGGGAACAGAGCAGGTTCCCCCCACCCTGGGGTCCCTCAGGGGCTACAGAGTCCCTGGAATGTGGAGCTGGATTTGCCATCCCGGCTCTCGGCTCTCCAGCTGTGTCTGCATCCCTCATCACCCCCTCTGTGTCCGTGGGAAGGGGCTGGCAGTGGGACCCCCGGGAATCCATGGTCAGTCCTCCCTGGAATCCTGGCAGTGGGTACAGGCTGCTGCTCCCCTGGAAATGGACCGTAATTAGTAATGCTGTTAATTGGACAGGAGGGCCGGAATTCTCTGCCCTGTCGCTTGTTTTGGGAGGAGGGAATTCAGGAGTCACTCATCTCCCTCTGGAGCTGCTCTGTCCCCCACCAGAACCAAAAAGTCGCTTTCTTGCCCCAGCTTCCCCAGGCTGGGATAAACCAGAGCGTTGCCATGAAATTTGGGATTGAAATCCCCGTGTTCCAGGAGGGAAGGGAGCGGGTGCTTCCCTGCCCCGGCGGCTCCCTGAAGATGCAGCTCCGACTTCGTCGCTAATGGAGCGACGTCCTCGCTGCTCACCTTTAATTAAGTGAGCCTCGGATCCCTGGGCTTAATTAACTTCTCAGTGGCTGATGATTCTCTCCAGCAGCCGGGGAGAGCCGGGACTGGCATTCCATGAGATCCTGGGATCCCAGGATGGATTGGGATGAGTTAGGTTGGGTTGGGAGGGACCTTCCAGCCCCTGCAGTCCCACCAGGGGCAGGGACACTTCCACTGTCCCAGCCGGGACGAGAACATTCCAGGGATGGGGCAGCCACAACCTCCGAGGGGATTCATTGCTGGGATCCAGCTCCAGCCTCGGCAAAGGGGTTAATCCCAACAAAATCCTCCTCGGTGTCGGGAACCTCCGGAGTTTGCCGGCTCTGCAGTTCCGTTCACTTCCCGCTGTTCCATTGATTCCTCGTGTTTATTTGGGCAACCTCTGCTGGCCGTCCGAGCTCGCCAGGGGCTGCCCGGAGCCGTCAGCTGCCACTGTCCCCATGTCCCCTTGTCCCCCGGAGTGTCACTGCTATGGGACAGCACAGCCCGGGTCTAACAGGGGCTGACGGGGCAGCCGCGGGTTGGGCCCTTAAACGTTCCCATTATGTTGCCATTATCCAGCTCCCGGCACTGCCAGGCCCTGCGGGGAGAATTCCCAAAGGGAATTGGCAGATTGGCATTCATCATCATCATCATCAGCAGCAGCAGCAGCAGCAGCAGCAGCAGCAGGGTGAGGGCGGGAGGGCTGGGCCAGCACCAGCACATCCGGGGCTGGGATGGTGCAGCCGTGGGTCAGCACCGGGGGCCTCTGCTGGTGGTGACCCCCTTTTTTGGGATGGTCCTTTTTTGTGGTGACCCCCTTTTTGGGGTGATCCCTTTTTGGGGTGATCCCTTTTTTGGGATCGTCCTTTTTTGGGGTGGCTCCTTTTTGGGGTGGTCCCACACGGCTGCAGGCCTGTGAGCTGCTCCGATGGAGCTTTGGGGAGGGCTCAGATCCCTCCTCCATGGCACATCCAGGACTGGCAGGATCCCAGTATGGCACAGGAATGGCACTGGTGCTGGAGGGCCTGTGCTGGTTGTCCCTTTTTGGGTTGGTCCCTTTTTGGGGTAACCCTTTTTTGGGATGGTCCCTTCATGGGACGGTCCCTTTTTGGGATGGTCTTTTTTGGGGTGGTGCCTTTCCAGGGTGGTCTCAGGGGCTGCAGACCTCATAGATTTTTTGGGGAGGACTCAGGTCCCGCCTCCACAGCTCCTTCAGGAATTCTGTGCCGGGACGTGCCGGGGCCACCCAGGGCTTTGCCGTCCCGCTTCCCGCGCTCCGGAGGGATGGGATTAGGGATTTAACAGCCTGTGCCAGACAGACACTTAACTAAGCCATAAATTTGGAGTTCGTTAGTGAGGATTAATTAGTGTTTGCTCAGGGCTTTGTGGCGCTCGGTGTCGGAGCTCCGCCGTGACCTTGGCGAGGCCTCGGGGCCCGGATCCCTCAGATCCCACCCGGGGAAGGGTCCGGGAACCACCCCGAGGGTTCAGGGACCGGGAATGCTCCGGGAGCCCACGGGCAGGGGCTGGAAGTTTGGAAAGGGGGGCCTGGGCTCACCTGGGCAGGGGCAGAGCCACGGGAGCTGCTCCGTGCTTGTTCCGAGCTCCTGTGGCTCCAGGGGCTGGAGCAGTGCCTGGGATCTGCTCTGGGATCTGCTGTGGGATCTGCTGTGGGTTCCCAGGATCCCCTCACAGGATCCATCCCATTCCCATCACTGCACTGGCTCTGGATTCCCAGGATCCCCTGGCTGGTCCCATCCCGTTCCCATCCCCGTTGCCGGCCGGGCTGTGCAGTGCAGGAGGAGCAGGGAATGTCTCCAAGGAGCAGCCTGGGATGAGCAGTGCCAGGGACCATAAACTCTGCCAAAGCCTCGTTCCTCAGGGAGGAGCTGAGCGCCGCCGCCCGTGTCCCCCCCTGCTCCTCCATTTCCGGCTGCTTCGGCCTCATCCCCCTCTTTTCCATGATTTCCTCCCCAGCTCGGTGGGAGGGGCTGTGGTGGCGAGCAGAGAGATTGCCCAGGCTGGGCTGGGCTGGGCTGGGCTGGGCTGGGCTGGGCTGGGTTAGGCTGGGTCATGTTGAGTTACTCTGGGTCGTGTTGGGGCACTTTAGGTCACTTTGTGTTGGGTCACTTTGGGTCATTTTGGCTCATGTTGGGTCACTTTGGGCAACTTTGGGTCACATTAGATTGTGTTGGGTTGTGTTGGATCATGTTGGGTTACACTGAGTTGCGTTGGATTTTGTTGGGTCACTTTGGGTCACTTTGGGTCATTTTGGGTCATGTTGACCTACACTGGGTTGTGTTGGGTCATTTTGGGTCATGTTGGGTCACTTTGGGTCTCTTTGGGTCATGTTGACCTACACTGGGTTGTGCAGGATTTCGTTGGATCGAATCCCTGTTCCCATTGGGAATCTCCCCTTTCTGCTCAGCCTTTGCAGGGATGTGATTCCTTGGACAGGGGCTGGACACCACGGGGGGTCACCCTGGTCACCCCCACCCCAAATTCCCATCATCCCATCCCCTCCTGGAGCTGCCCCACGAGGCTGGTGGCCTCTCCTCCTTGGGAATGTTGGGATTATCCCGGGATCCCCTCGGGGTTCAGCGGGGCCTGGGAATCCTGAACTGGGACAGGGAATTGTGTGGGGCTCTGAGAGAGGGTGGGGGGCAGTGCCCAGATTTGGGAACCCCCTGACCTGTGTCCCCTCTCTGGGCAGGACAAGAACAGGAAGCTGAGGCCCCTCTACGACATTCCCTACATGTTCGAGGCCCGGGAATTCCTGCGCAAGAAGCTCATCGGGAAGAAGGTACGGAGGGGGAGGAGGAGGCTGGGATGAGGATGAGGATGAGGGGATGAAGGAGGGGACGATTCCAATGCCGGTGCCACCGTGCAGCTCCTTAGGTACTCCACGGGAAATTCTGGGATTCCCTCCAGGGGTTGTGCTCCCCATTTCCCAAGAATTCCGCCTGGCTTCTCCCTTTGTTTCCCTGGCTTGTTTTGCGAGGCTGGTTCAGGGCAATTCCGGCAATGAGGAATGTGTTAACCAGCCGAGCGAGCGCTCCGGATGCAATTTTCCAAAGCTCATAAAACGGTCAAATAAAATCAATTCCCTTCGTGGCGCGGCCGTCGCTGCTCGTCGGGGCTGCTTCGGTGCCTAATTGGATCTTTCCAGCTCGGAGCCTGCCTGGGCATTCCGAAAAAACAGGGAAAGGGGAAAAGAACGGCTTGGCAGATTTTTTTAATGAGAAATCTGATGATTCCTGGAGTCAGAAAGAATGTGGGAGCACTGGGTGTGGAATGGGATTCTGGCACCTCAGCGTGATCCCAGTTTGAGCCATTCCGGGGTTACTGGTGCCAGTGTTGAGCCACCCTGATCGTGTGCTGGATCAGGGATGGGAATTGGCTCTGGCACTGGGTGCCTTTGGAAGGTGACCTTGGGGGTCCCTGGGATTCTGGGATTTGGGGAGCTCAGCCTGCCCTGGTTCCTGGCCTGCCTTGGGGAGCTCCAGCCCATCCCAGTGGACACAGCACCCAGCCCCAGCGTGTGGCACTGGTCCCTGGAATGTCCCATCCCAGGACACATCCCTCAGATCCTGGCAGGATGGGATCCTGGGAGGTGCCAGGGCCCATCCCAGCTCCTCGTGGCCATTCCCAGCTCCAAGGGGCTGGGATTCACCAGCCCTCACTGGTTTTACTGGGGGCGTTGCTCTTCCATGCATCCCGCTCCAGTGCCGTGGGCAGGAGCCTCGAGGGATGGGATTTGGATCTCCTGGAGCTCTTCTGGAGCTCGTGCTGCCTGTTCCATCCATCCCAACATTCCCGAGGGATTTCCAGCACCAGTTCATGACTGGGGAGCTTCAAACCCACCCTGGGTTTGATCCCAACATTTGTTTGCCAGATTCCTCCCCATCCCGTCCTGCTGGGGTGCTGGGTCAGCCTTGCCATTTCTTCCCAAAATAATTCCCTCTGCAGAGAGCTCCAAGGGGGGATGAGGAAGGAACATCCCTGTCGTGCTGCCATGGCTGTGTCTCCTTCAGTTCCAGTTGGGAGAGGAGCTGGGATGTAGGAATCCCCCTCTGGATTCCCTGAACGATGCAATGCATTTTCCCTCTTGCCCTCTCATTCCTGAGCAGCGGGAATTTTCCAGGCTGGGATTTTCGCAGCCCATCGAGGCTGGGTTTGGGGTTTTTGGCTCTCCCTGTGCTGCTCTGTCCTTCCCAGCCGCTGGAATTTGCCCGGCGGCGCGGGGTGAACCGGAGCTGCCCAGGCCACTATGGATTTGTGGAATAAATCCGTGGAGCGTGTCGGGAAGGGCCGGCTCCTCCGCCCATCGACCGCGGGAGATGGATCCCGCCTCTTCCCTAATTAACTCGGGGATTAATCGCTCGGGTGCAGGGAGCTGGCAAGGCACAGCTCCGGGATGAATATTCCCTGTGCATGGAAGTGATGCCAGCCCGTGCTTGTGGGGGAAAAAAGGAGGAGGTCCCTGGGGTGTCCCAGGACCCCGTCCCCGTGTCCCACCCCTGTTCCCCATCCCTCTCAGGAAGGCTGATTCCAGCCAGGAATTCTGCCCATCTCCAAAGCCCTGAGTGGTTTCCCGGTGGTTTTCCAGGGCATTCTCCTGTCTGGTCCCTTCAGAGGCCCCTGGACATTTCCAGGGATGCTCCCAGGAATTCTCCTTTTGGGGCTCCCAACAGCGGCACCCCCAGTGCCTGCACTGCTGGGATAAATCAGGGATGGGTTTGAGCAGGGAAAACCTCCCTGGGAGCACCATCCCAGTCCCGGGAAGAGGGAAGGCTTTGGCAGACTGGAGGATTTTTGGAACGTCGGGCAGTTTTCCCTGCGTCTCACGGGAAGCTGTGGGAGAGCTCGGGGCGGGATTTTGGGGAGATCCCAATTGCTGGTGCAGCCGGGCTTGGGGACAGCGGGGACTCGTCCCTGGGGAGGCTGCGCCGTGCCGGGATTTGGGATGGGGGATTTGGGATGGGGGATTTGGGATGCTGTGCCCATTGGGAATGTGCGGGAGCCGGGGCGGCTTTGCCAGCTCCGGAGCGTCACGGGAGCGGCTGCGTCAGCCGCCGCTTCCACGTGCGGAATTTGGGCAGGATTTGGCTGCCGGGGAGGATTTGGCTGCTGGCAGCCGGAGCGGGAGGGATGCGGGAGGGATGCGGGAGGGATGCGGGAGGGATGCGGGAGGGATGCGGGAGGGATGCGGGAGGGATGCTGGGGAGCCCTCGGAACCCGCGGGTGCTGCAGCGGGCGTTCCCGGTGTGACCATCCCAAATCCCAAATCACGGCACCGTTCCTTCCCTTTCCCTGCATCCATGGCCCTCCCCCCGGCCCCGCAATTCCATTGGAGTTATCCCGCTCCAAGGTCAACCCTGCCCCGGGGGTGTCGCGGGGAGGGAGGAGGGAGCTCGGGTCCTGCTGGATCCGCTCCTGGCCGTGCCGGAGGCGCTGGAGCCTCCCCGGGGCTGCTGTGGAGCATCCCTGTTCCACATCCCGGCCTTTTCCAGGAGGGAGGATGGAGAGGTGGAGGGGGTTAGGGAAACGGAGCCGGCTCCTGCTCGCCATTCCCAGGAAATCCCGCTGCCCGCAGCAGGATGCGTGGGGAGAGGGGGCTGGGATGAGCCCTCATCCATCCCCTCGGGGGGAAAATCGCTGCTCCAGAGGGAAAACGCTTCCCTGGATCTTCCCTGCAGCCCCCATCCCGCCGGGATCATCCCGCACATTCCTGCTCCCAACCCCTGCCCCCGCCGGGTCTCCTCGGGCACGGGGGGCACCGAGCCCCCCCCCCCAGCCCCTTCCCAGCCCCCCCGGCCCTTCCACCCGGCACGAGCTGCCAGGGAAGTAAAAATATTCCCGGGAGCGGGTGACGCCGCCGGGCCGGGAGATCCGCGGGCGGGCGGGGTATTTTTAGCCCGGCAGGTCTGGGCTGCCACCCACCCCCCATCTGTCCCCCCCCGGGCCCCCCCGTGTCCCCGCGGCCCCTCGGAGCCCCCCGTGGGATGAGGGAATAGCAGGGAACGGCCCCGGCACGGCCCGAGCCCACCCCGCCCTCCCCATCCCAAAGGTGGGGCTGAGCCCCCCCTTCCCCCTCCCCAGGCAGGTCCCGGGGGGGGGGCCCGGCCCCCGCTTGTCCCCCCTGGTTTGGGGACATGTCCCCCCTGCCGTGGGGTCCAGAGGCTGGAGCGGGGAATGTGCCTGGAATGTCCCCTTGTGTCCCCCCAGCCCAAACTGGGGCTGGAACTGGGACAGGTGACACCCCCCCCCCCACCTTGGGACCTGCTGGGGACAGCGAGACAAGGGGCCACACCCTGGGGACGCCACCCTGGGGACGCGGAGCCGGGACCCTGGTGCTGGGGACGAGGCCAGGGGTGCATCCTGGGCGCCCCGCCC
The DNA here is from genome assembly GCF_052056855.1 of Sturnus vulgaris. Taxonomy (NCBI): domain Eukaryota; kingdom Metazoa; phylum Chordata; class Aves; order Passeriformes; family Sturnidae; genus Sturnus; species Sturnus vulgaris. The sequence continues at coordinate 74,259,836 of NC_142247.1, forward strand.
TGTTGACCCCAGATGCTGTGTGCTGGTGACCCCAGGCAGTGGGTGCGGGGGTGCTGGGTCCCCGGGGGTCCCCGGGGGTGACACCGGTGGCGGTGGCTGCTCGGTGCCGCCGTTCCGGGCTGGACGCACTCCCGGGAGCAGAGCTGCCCGAGTGATTTAATCCAGCCTGACTGCAGCTGACCTTGGAACAGCGCCCGGGCACGGCTCCAGCTCCGCCTGCTCCGGGGGGAGCAGAGCCCCGGGGTGCCAGGGGGTCCCTGCACCCCCAGCCCCAGCCATGGATCCTCCAGGGATCCCGGGAATGCTTTGCCTTCTGTCCACACCTGGTGGTGTCACCTGGACCCCGCCCTGCCCTCAGATGATCCCGGGCAGCTCCGGGTCCCTCCAGCTGAGCACAACCCCCAGGGCCTTTCCCAGCTTCCCATGTCTGGGGTGTTCCATGGGGTTGGTGTGAGCCAAGGGTGGGACATGGAACTCCATGGAATCACGGGATGGTTCCAGCCCTGCAGGAAGGTGGCAGGGACACCTTCCCCTATCCCAGGTGGCTCCCAGTGCCCTCCAGCCTGACCTGGAGCACTTCCAGGAATCCAGGGGCAGCTGTACCCTGTGCCAGGGCTGCACTTGGCCTCGTGGAACCTCATCCCATTGTCCTTGTCCTTGGATCCGACCCGTCCAGATTGCTCTGTGGATCCTTGCCCCTGGGCAGATCCGATACAGGGAGACACAGCACGGGGCTTTCCTGCTGAGGGGTGACCCCACCCCATCCCATGGATCCCATCCCATTATCCCATTATCCCATCATCCCATCCCAATCTCTCCTGACTCCTCCCCTGGGATCCCCCCCGTCCCTGCCCGTTCCCGGTGCCACATCCCAGCCAGTTGTTTCCCATCCCAGCCAGGTGTTTCCCACCCCAGCCAGGTGTTTCCCACCCCAGCCAGGTGTTTCCCATCCCAGCCAGGTGTTTCCCATCCCAGCCAGGTGTTTCCCATCCCAGCCAGACATCCCGGCAGCCCCGGAGCAGCTGAATTCCTGCCCTGCCTCGCGCGGTCCTGGCTGTCTGTTTTTCCCCTCCAGTGGTTCCGACGGGAGCTGTGCTCTGAGGAATCGCTGTAACCGCTCCCTTAATCGGCTCCGAGCCCCTCCCCGCCCTGCCGGGCGCTCCGGCCCTTCTGTGCATTTTGATGTCGGTGTAATGAGTGATTTTCGGGATGAGCCGAGGCTTTGGAGGGGCTCAGGGATGCTCCTGCCTCGCCTGTCTGGCTGCCTTTGGCTCAGCGCGGCTCCGGCCAAGCGGAACGGGGACGGGAATGGGAACGGGAATGGGGAAAGTGCAGAGAGGCCAAGTCCAGCCCTGAGGCGGCAGCTCTGGGATGTCCCCAGAGATCCCCACGTTGTCCCCGTGTCACCCCCGTGTCACCCCCGTGTCACCCCCGAGCCTCAGGGAATTCCAGCGGGAAAGCGCCGAGGATGGAGCTTCCCTGGGGAAGCAGAGGGGTGGGATTGGGTGGGATTGGCATGGAAACAGCGCCTGTGGATATGGGGGGTGATGTTGGGAACTGCTGGGGGTGACGCCTGGAGGAGGAGAAGGTTCCAGGGAGACCTTGCAGGGCCTGGAGGGGCTCCAGGAGAGCTGGAGAGAGACTGGGGACAAGGAGGGACAGCACACAGGGAATGGCTCCCACTGCCAGAGGGCAGGGCTGGCTGGGATCTGGGGAATTGGGAATTGCTGGCTGGGCTGGAATTGCCAGAGCAGCTGTGGCTGCCCCTGGATCCCTGGCAGTGCCCAAGGCCAGGCTGGACATTGGGACAGTGGGAGGTGTCCCTGCCATGGCAGGGCTGGCACTGGGGGGCCCTGGGGTCCTTTCTATCCCAAACCATCCCGGGATTGTGGTGCAGGTGTGGGAAAGGGGATGCAGCGTCCTGGAGGGACAACAGGAGGTCACAGGATGGGATGAGGATGAGGATGAAGGCCTGGCTGGCTGATCCCGGGGGTTTGGCCACGGGCAGTGCCAGCCCTGAGCCGTGTCCCTGTTGCAGGTGAACGTTTCTGTGGATTACATCCGTCCTGCCAGCAGCGCCACCGACACCGTGCCCGCCTTCTCGGAGCGCACCTGTGCCACCGTGTCCATCGGGGGCATGTGAGTCACCCGGGGCCTGGGGCTCCCACCTGGCATTCCCACCTTGCCAGGGGTCTGTGGGGTTGGAGGGTGGCTCATGCCCCACTTGGCCTGGGATCAGCCCCCGTTCCCGGCATTCCAGTGTTGGGATTCTGTGGGACACGTTGGGATGCTGCTGCCTGCACCCCCACAGCTGCATCAGTTTTGGGGGATATCAGGACGAGGTTCCCCCAATCCAGCTCCTCGGGGGTGTCACCTTTGGAGGAGTCACCCCTGCTGTGCATTCCGGGATGTTTGTCCTTCCCAAGGGACCCCTCCCTGGTTTCCCTTCTCCATGGGAAGGTTCAGGAGTGGGGAGTGTTCCAGAGCAGCTTCCCCTCCGCCAGAATTTGTGGCTTTTCCCCCTCGGGGCACGGGGTGCTGATGCCTGGGGCACGTCCCCGTGGATAGGCCGAGCCTGGGGCACGTCCCCGTGGATAGGCCGAGCCTGGGGCTGGCAGCGGCTCCGGGAGCTGCGTAGGGAGGATTTGTCATAGGCCCTTGGTTGCTTTCCCAGTTTTTTTTCCCAGTAGCAGCTATTTTGGAAAGCGCCCAAAGCGCTGCAGCGCTGCCTTTCCCTCCCTGATCCAGGGGCTGCAAGAGCTTCCCTTCCCTTCCCTTCCCTTCCCTTCCCTTCCCTTCCCTTCCCTTCCCTTCCCTTCCCTTCCCTTCCCTTCCCTTCCCTTCCCTTTTCCCTGATCCCAGGGCTGGGAATGCTGCCCCTGCATTCCCGGGATGTTGTGGCAGTGCCGTTCCCGGTGCTGCATCCCGGGATGCCGGGGGTGGAACAGAGCAGGGTCTGTGTCCCAGGGCCTTTGCCAGGCTGGGATGGAGCAGGGAATAAAGCCTGGCTTGTGCTCCTGGAGTGTCCGCCCGGCATCTGGGCTGGGCTGAGCCTGCTTGGAATTCCGGGCACGGCGGCGCCGGGGCGGGAGCCAGGGCAGGAGCTGCAGCCCTGATCCCAGCTCGATCCCAGCTCCAATCCCAGCTCGATCCCAGCCCCGATCCCAGGCAGGATACAAAGGGGACACTTTTCCACATCCTTTTCCAGGCTGCAACTGGGATTGGGACTGGAATGTCTGGGATGGGGAATGCCAGGAACCACCTGGAGCCACCCTGGCCCTTCCGTGGCTTCCCCAGCTCCAGCTCCTTCCTGAGCATTCCCAGTGCCCCCGTTCCCAGTGCTCCCATTCCCGGTGCTCCCATTCCCAGGCTGCCGCAGCTGCTCTGGCTGCAGCGATTCCCTCGCTCGCCAATCCCGAATTTTTTGATTCCTCCCCCTGCTCCCAGACCTAATTTCAGCTCCCGGTGATGGATTTGCCCTTCCCCCTCCTCAGGAAGGGGCACGCCTGGGATTTGGGATGGGATCTTTCCCTCCATCCTCTGTCTGGATCCGCTTTTTTGGGGGATACAGAGGGAATTAGTGGGGGGTGGTGATTGGAGGAGAATTAGGGATGTGCTGGCCAAGGAGAATTCATGGATTTGCTTAAAGCACTGGAATGTGATGGGTTCATGCCTGCCTGGCACAGGCCCCCCTCACTGATCCCAGAAATCCCAGTTCACTGGGACAGACTGCTCCAAGCCCCTTCCCATGGAAATGTGTGTGGGGAGGGGTGGGTGTCCCTGTCCAGGACCCCCAAACCAGCGCCCAACTTCTTTCCTGGAAAAAAAGTGGGATGGTGGAATCAAGGAGATTCCCGTGGGATGGGGGGCATCACCCCTGGATTTCGGGGGGAATCTGGGAATGGTGCCCCCCCACTCCCAAACCAGCCCCTGCTCCTGGAAAAAAGTGATGGGATTGGGAAATCCAGGAGGAGGCTCCTGTGGCCTGGGAATGCTGAGCCTGCTGGGCTTGGGGAGGGGAGTTTTGGGGGAACTTTTGGGATGGGGTTTTTGGGGTGCTCCTGGGAGGCTTCTCCATGTGGGATGAGCTCGGTTTGGATCCCCCTATTGTGGGATGGGATGGGATGGGATGGGATGGGATGGGATGGGATGGGATGGGATGGGATGGGATGGGATGGGATGGGATGGGATGGGATGGGATGGGATAGGCCGGGACTGGGGTCTCGCTGGCCCGGTGCCGCCCCGATCCGGTCCCGTTCCCGCAGTAACATCGCCGAGGCTCTGGTCAGCAAGGGCCTGGCCACGGTGCTGCGGTACCGGCAGGACGATGACCAGCGCTCGGCGCACTACGATGAGCTGCTGGCGGCCGAGGCACGGTGAGCACGGGGCTGGGGGAGGGATGGGGGACATTCCCGGGGGGATTGGGGAGGGATGGGGCTGTCCCTGTGTCCCCGTGCCCCACCCCTGTGGCTCCCACACGGAGCTGTCCGTCTGTCCCCAGCCGTGTCCCCTGAGTGTCCGTCTGTCCCCAGCCGTGTCTCAGGTGCACGAGATCCAGGTGTGCCCAGCCCAGCTCCCCATGGTGAGGATCCTGTGGGGATCCCGTATCCCGATGCCCCCCATGCCCACAGGGATCTCCGTTCCCAACCCTGGCAGCCCCCCCAGGTGTCCCCGTGTCCCTGTCCCTCATCCCTCGCTCCCGGTGGCCCTGCAATGGCCATGGAGCCCCTTCCCTGGCCGGCCCCGCTCCCTCTGGAGGCGGCAGTGCCGGGATCTCGGTTGGGATCTCGGCTCCTCCTTGGCAGCGCATCCCGGCACGGCGCCGAGCGCCGGGAGCAGCAGCTCGGAGGGGGCAACGGCGCCTTCCCGGGCCGGGCTGGCTGGGGAAAGGCGGATCCATCCCGGCAAAGCCGATCCCGCTCCCAGGCAGGCCGGCAGATTGCTCGGGGGCTCCTTCCCCGCGCCGGGAATGTGCCTTTGGGGAATGTGCCTTTTGGGAAGGCTGGCAGGATGTCAGCAGCTCAGAGGGCACTGGGATTCCAGGATACGGGGCTGGGATGTGGCACCTGGATACTGGGATAGGAGGCTGGGATGTGGCACCTGGAGCCGAGCCATGCTCCCGGGTTGGGGTTCAGCCTGGATGTCCCCAGGTGGAGGTGCTGGATGATCCCACGTGGTGCTGGAGGTGGCTCATCCATACCGGGAGCTTTGGCACATCCCAAAACCGGGATGAGCTGGCACCGGGCAGAGGAGCTGGCAGCTCTGGACAGTGCCAGGAGCAGCAGGAATGGGAGATTTGGGATGAGGCGTGGTCTGGGGGATCCCTTCAGCATTCCCAGCTCCTCGGGGAGCCTGGAATCACATCCCAGAGCGTTGGCTCTGCCAGAATCCCAGCCTTTCCCACCCCCCAGGCCAGGCCCTGGGGCAGGAGGGGACGTGTCCAGGTGGGAGCTTGGGAGCTCGGTGGCCTCATCCCAGGGAACGTCCCATGGGAACATGCCAGGGAACATGCCAGGGAACATGCCAGCCCTGCATCCCCGTGCCCAGAGCAGGATCCAGCTGCGGGTCCAGCCTTGGGCCCGGCTCTGGCAGCAGCTCCAGCATCTCGCTGCTTTTCCATGTGCTGCATTCCCCCATCCAGGCTCCCCATTCCCCATGGAGATCCCTCATCCCACGGCCCGGGGGTGGCTCCAGCCCCTCCTGGAGCTGATTCCCGGCGCTCCCTCTCCTCCCCAGGGCCATCAAGAACGGGAAGGGGCTGCACAGCAAGAAGGAGGTGCCGATCCACAGGGTGGCCGACATCTCCGGGGTAAGGATCTGCTCCGGGATCAGACGGGACCAATCCCACACGGTGCCGGTTTTTGGGAGCTGCTGGGGGGTTTTTCCCATTTTTCCATGGATAAATAAACCGGGAGTTGTCCCATGGCCTGGGGGCCAGGTGCAGGGAGCCAACAGCCACTGGGAATTTGGGATTGCTCGGCTCTGCTGAGGGAATTTGGGATCCCCACTCGTCCCGGCAGAGCTCGTTAGGTTTTCCTCAATTAATTAATTTATCCAAGGGTTTCTGTGGAGCCCTTCGCTGCTGGGATGGGGAGGGGCATCCCGGGAAAGGGAATCACGGGATGATCCAATAGGGATGGGGGAAATGGGGCCAGGCAGCTGCGGGGTTTTGGGGTGTGCTTGGGATGGATTTGGGATTTTGGGATGGATTTGGGGATGGGTTTAGGCATGAATTTTGGATGTATTTTGGCTGGATTGGGGATGTGTTTGGGTTTCGTTTTGGGATATATTTAGGATTTATTTTGGGACGTATTTGGGATTTTTGGATGTGTTTTGAGATGTATTTTGAGATGTGTTTTGGGATATTTTTGGGATGGATTTGGGATGGATTTGAGGATATACTTGGGATTTTGGGATGGATTTGAGATGTGTTTTGAGATGGATTTGGGATGCATTTTGGTATATATTGAGGATGTGTTTTGGGATATATTTGGGATTTTGGAATGGATTTGGAATGCATTTTGGGATGGCTTTTGGGATGCATTTGGTATTTATTTTGGGATGCATTTGGGATTTTGGGATGTATTTTGAGATGCGTTTTGGGATGGATTTGGGGCTATATTTGGGAATTCGGGATGAATTTGGGATGCATTTTGGGATATATTTGAGATGTATTTTGGGATACATTTGAGATTTCAGGATGGATTTGCAATGTGTTTTGGGATGCATTTGGGATTCATTTTGGGATTTATTTGGGATTTATTTGGGATTTTTTGGATGTATTTTGAGATGTGTTTTGGGATGTATTTGCGATTTCGAGATGGATATGGTGTGTGTTTAGGGATGGATTTGGGATGGATTTGGGATTTCGGGATGGATTTGGGGCGTGTTTGGGGATGGATTTTGGGATGGATTTGGGATTTCGGGATGGATATGGTGTGTGTTTAGGGATGGATTTGTGATTTCGGGATGGATTTGGGGCGTGTTTGGGGATGGATTTTGGGATGTATTTGGGATTTTGGGATGGATTTGGGGCGTGTTTGGGGATGGATTTTGGGATGTATTTGGGATTTCGGGATGGATTTGGGGCGTGTTTGGGGATGGATTTTGGGATGGATTTGGGATTTCGGGATGGATATGGTGTGTGTTTAGGGATGGATTTGTGATTTCGGGATGGATTTGGGGCGTGTTTGGGGATGGATTTTGGGATGTATTTGGGATTTCGGGATGGATATGGTGTGTGTTTGGGGATGGATTTGGGATGTATTTGGGATTTCGGGATGGATTTGGGGCGTGTTTGGGGTGCACGGCCCCATCCCGGGCTGGGTTTAGGCTCAGCCCCGTGCCCAGATCTCCCATCCCAGCCGGCAGAGGGGTCGAGGAGCAGGTCAGGGTTCCGGGGTCCCTGAATTCCCGTTTCCCCAGGACACGCAGAAGGCGAAGCAGTTCCTGCCGTTCCTGCAGCGCGCCGGCCGCTCCGAGGCCGTGGTGGAGTACGTGTTCAGCGGCTCCCGCCTCAAACTCTTCCTGCCCAAGGAAACCTGCCTCATCACCTTCCTGCTCGCAGGTGAGCCACGGGAGCATCCCCGGGACTGGCACGGGAACGTCCCCGGGATTGGCACGAGAACGTCCCTGATATTGGCACGGGAGCGTCCCCGGGACTGGCACGAGAACGTCCCTGATATTGGCACGGGAACGTCCCCGGGATTGGGGGATCCCGGGGTGAAGGGTCCCAGTTAATGCTGGAGCTGCCTGGGAGGGGTGGGGCAGGTTGGGATTGGGAAGGATCATCCCACCCAAAAAACTTGGGAGCAGGTGGGGAAGCACAGACTGGGGAGAAGGGAAGGAACACCGGGATGGGAATGGGAATGGGAGAAGATGGATTGAGAATGCAGAGCAGGATGAGGATGGGAATGGTGATAGGATGAGGGTCAGAATGGGAATGGGAATGGGATGAAGATGGGATGAGGATGAGGAAGAATTCCATCAGCGTTTCAAGGATCTCAATCCCAGGATCAAACACTGGGAAAGGTGGGAATGACTCCCACACATGGAATGTTTATCCTGGGGGAGAGCAAGGATGGAGTCAGGGATTCCTTGTCCATCCCTTTGTTCCCGGAGTTGGGAATGTGTCCTGTCTCCGTCCCTCATGGACACTGGCACTGGGATGGGCCTTTGGGAAGTGGGGGCTCCATCCCTGCTCCCAGGGATGCTGGGATGTCTCCTGGTCCTGTGATCCCTGCTCCCTGGGAATTCCTGCTCCATTGGGATTCCTGTTCCACCCTGCTCTGTTCTCAAAGGGATTGATCCCAAAACCATCCCATCCCATAGAATGCCACAATCCCAGTGGGACCTCCTGGCTGATTTTTCCCTGTTTTTTGTTGGATTTCTCCCCGGTGCCATTCCCAACCCTCCTCTGCCAAGCCAGGAATAGGATAAATATCCGCCTTTTATCAACGCCTGCCTTTTTTATGGATATCAAATGCAAATGAGCACCAGAAAGAGATGCCAAGTCCCTTAAAATGTGACTCCAGGGATGCTCCCGAGGGAGCTCATCCCGGCTTTCCAGCTAAAATAGATCCGTCAGAGCACTATAAATATGTGCAAATACAGGCGCCGCTTTAATCCCAAATTCCTCTCTCCCGGCAAAACTCAGGAGCCTGACGCCTTCCCGGAGCGGGGGCTGGGAGCAGGAGAATTCCCGAGGGATGAGGGGGCACCTTCGGGGATGTTGGAGTGGCCAAGTGGCTCCAAGGGGTCCAAAATCCTCTCCTGGAGCCGTGGAATTGGGAGGCAGGGGCGGGAATCTGAAGTTTTTCCGGAGTTTTTCCGTGTGAGCATTCCCGGCACGGGGCTGTCCCCCGGAGCGGATCCTCGGCATTCCAGCCCCGCTGCCGCAGCTCCCGGGTGTCCCCTGGCTCCAGGTCACCTCCCCTGCTCCCAAAATCCATCAATCCTGCGGGAGGTCGATCCCTGGCACTCGGCCCCGATCCCTGCCCGGAGCCGGCACAGCGAGGGGGAAAAGCTGCTCCAGCCCCTGGAATCAGGGCTGCTCCGAGGAATTCTCCCTGGAATGATCTGTTCTATCTGTTCCCACTGGGAGGAGAGGAATTCCTCCTGGAATCCTGCTGTGGGATCCTCCAGGGATGCTGTGGGATACTCTGGGATGCCGAGGGACACCCAGGAATGCTCTGGAATGTCCATGGGATGCCGAGGGACACCCAGGAATGCTCTGGGACACCTCGGGATGCTCAGGGTGGCCCAGGATACTCTGGGACGCTGCGGAATTCTTGCCCCCATCCCTGCGGGGCTGATTCCGGGATGGGAGCGGCCCCACGGGCCTGGCCGAGCAGGATTGTGCTGGAATTGTCTGGGAAGCCCCCGGAGGGGGGGAGCTGCAGCACTGGCAGCCGCATCCCTCATTAATCCGTCACGGCTTCCCGGGGCGCAGCCGGATTCGGGATTAGCTGCTATTTTTAAAGTGCGGGAGAACTTTTCCGGGTGCTGAGCGTCCCCTCCCCTCTCCCACCAGCATTCCCGGGGGGATGAGCGCACCCAGCCCAGCCCTCGGAGCTCTCCCTGTTCCAGAACCTTCCCTCAGGTGGGCTGGGGGAGCGCCAGAGGCCGGAGGGGATCCGGGGAGGGATCCCAGCCTGGAGGAGCCGGGAGCTGGCAGAGTTCAAGGATTGCGGTTCTTCCTCAGCTCTTCCCTTGTTGTTTTGAGGGAAAGAATTCCATTGTGAATTCCATGTGATCCCTGAGCCCTCCTGGCCCCTTCCATGCAGCTCCAGCCCCTCATTCCCATTCCCAGTGCGGCACTGGGGGATGCTCCTTGCTGGAGAAATTTGGGATCAGTGCTGGCTCAGGATCAGAGCCAGGGTCGGGGTCAGAGCCGTGCCAGGGCCCACTCCATGCTGGAAGGAGGATCCTGGGGGATGATCCCAGATTTTGGGGGGGGGCTGGTGGTTCCAGCTCATTAACAAAGATCCCAGGATTTCCTGCTCCCCATCCCACATTCTGCTGTGTTTCCCAGAATTCCCCTTTGTGTCCCTGTTTTTGGGGGCAGAGGACGCCGGTGCAGTGAGGGGCAGGAACAGGGCTGGGAATCTCCTGCTGGATTCCCTGGAAATGGCTTCCCTTGGAGGCAGCAGGGCCTGGGAATGGGGACAGGACAGGGATGGGAATGGGGATGGGATGAGGAAGGATCCAGTGGCACAGGGACACTGCCCCTCGGGATGGGCTCTGGCTGCTCCAGGCAGGATCTGTGTCCCTGTGTCCCTGGGTGTTGGTGACACTGGCGTGGCCCTGGGGATGTGTCACCTCCTCACTCGTGGCTCCGGCTTGGAGCTTCAATTCCCGGCACTTCATTCATTATGCAAATTATGTAAATGTTCATTAATAATGCAGGACTTCCCTCTGCTCCCAGCCGGGGCAGGGGGATCCCGGGGGCAGGGGAGGAGCTGTGACAAAGGGGTCTGGATGGGGGGGCCTGGATGTGTCCCAGTGTCCCCATCCCTATGGATACATCCCCCGTGTCCCCATCCCTCCTTGTCCCTGTGTCCCCATCTCTGTTTGTCCCTGCGTCCCCATCCTTGTGTCCCTATCCCTGCTGGTCCCAGTCTGTCCCAGCCTCTCCCACAGCTGTGCCACCCCTGGACCCTCCCTGAGCTCCCCACATCTCCCTTGTTGCCTTCATTCCCGGTGTCCCATCCCCATGGTGCCATTCCCAGGTGCCATCCCCGTCCCCTGCCCTGACGGTGCCCGGTGTTCCCGCAGGGATCGAGTGCCCGCGGGGTGCCCGGAACGTGCCGGGGCTGGCGCAGGAGGGGGAGCCCTTCAGCGAGGAGGCCACGCTCTTCACCAAGGAGCTCGTGATGCAGCGGGAGGTACGGCAGGGCCTGGGGCCCGGGGGGACCCGGGGGGACCCGGGGGGATCTGAGGGCAGCAGCTGTGAGGGACCGGAGGGCGCAGCCACACCCAGAGGTCCCGGGGGGACCCAGAGTATCCTGTGGGATATGGAGAGATCCTGGGTGTGGTCACTGCGCTGCAGAGAGGGAGAAAGGACAGCAACACCCACGGAGCTCTTTGGGGAAAAAAGGTCAATTTATTGTACAGCCAGCCCGGATTTAAAGTGTGTCGGTGCAGCCAGGACAGGACAGGAGCTCATTGGACAATTGGGAAAAACATCCTTGGGACAGCACCTCAGGATGTGTCCCACGGGAAAGACACCAGGGGTTAATGTTGGTGATGAATTCCACTCTGTTTGTCACCATGTTGTCACCCTGGGAGACTCCTCCCTAACTGAAGCTGCAGTCAGCTTGTCAGCCTGGGAATGGAGCTGAGAGTCAGGAGAAATCCAGGCCTGGAGAGAATTCCCAAGCTGGAATTCCCTAACTCTCTAAACGTGTGTGTCCACACCTGGGTGATTCTGAGAGATCCCAGGGGATGCAGGCTGGCTGTGGGGTTGGATGTGGGGTTGGGTTCTGGATGGATCCCCCTGTTTGAACCCGTTCCCGTGAGCGTCTCTGGGTATTAAAATTCCCTGGAACTCTTGTGGTTTCCCTGATTGCAGCTCCGGAGCTCAGGGCCCATTTTTGGGTAATTATTCTGTGATTCACAATTCAAGGTGGATCTCAGATCCCTCCCCCACCTCCGGCTGTCACAGTCCCCCTGAGCCAAAATTCAGGGACTGATGCTCCCGTCCAGATGTTGGTACTGGTGCAGATGTGGCCCTGGATAGAGATGGGATTTCTGAGTCCAGATGGGATTTATGGATCCAGATGTGGCCGTGGCTGCAGACACGGTGGATGCAGATGTGGACACAGCTGCAGTTTTGGGCACGGATCCAGATGTGGGCAGGGATGCAGATGTTGCTGTGGATGCGGTTTTGGGCATGGATCCAGATGTGGTTTGTGGCTGCAGATCCAGGTGTGGCTGTGGTGACAGGTGTGGGCATGGATCCAGGTGTGGGCATGGATCCAGATGTTGCAGATGTGGCGCACACAGGTGCAGTTGTGGCCCAGTTGTGCAGTTGCAGATCCAGATGTGGCAGGACACGGGGATGCAGGGACACGGGGAACAGAGGAACGGGATATGGGAATGCAGGGACACTGGGATGTGGGACATGGGAATGCAGGGACTTGAGGATATGGAAACACAGGGACATGGGGACACAGGGACACGGGAACATGGAGAAACAGGGACACGGGGACACTGCAGTCCCCCTCCCTGCTCAGCATCCCGCGCTGCCGGGAATTGCTGACCCGCATCCCAAGGGCCTCTCTGCGCTGCCTCGGCACATTCCCACATTCCGGAGCCTCCGCAGCACCTGCCGGGAATGCGGGCCAGGGAGGGCAGAGGGAGCCGGGACACTGCCCGGGAATGTCGTGGGGAGGCCGTGGGGAGATGGGGCTGCTGCAGGGAACGTGGGGCTGGGGAGGCCACGTGGAGTTTGGGATGCAGGGCAAGGAGTTTGGGATGCAGGGGGCAGGAGTTTGGGAATGCAGGGGGTAGGAGTTTGGGATGCAGGGCAGGAATTGGGGATTCAGGGGAAGGAGTTTGGGATGCAGGGCAGGAATTGGGGATGCAGGGGGCAGGAGTTTGGGATGCAGGGCAGGAATTGGGGATTCAGGGGAAGGAGTTTGGGAATGCAGGGGGCAGGAGTTTGGGATGCAGGGCAGGAATTGGGGATTCAGGGGAAGGAGTTTGGGAATGCAGGGGGCAGGAGTTTGGGATGCAGGGCAGGAATTGGGGATTCAGGGGAAGGAGTTTGGGATGCAGGGCAGGAATTGGGGATTCAGGGGAAGGAGTTTGGGATGCAGGGCAGGAATTGGGGATTCAGGGGAAGGAGTTTGGGATGCAGGGAAGGAATTGGGGATTCAGGGGAAGGAGTTTGGGATGCAGGGCAGGAATGCCGTGGCGGGGAGGCCGTGGGAAGCCGGGATGTGCCCGGGCCAGTTCCTGGCTCCGGCTGCGGGTCCCGGCGCGGGTCCCCACGGTTCCCACGGTGGCCCCGGGCTCGTTCCCGCCGGCAGCCGAGTCCCTGCCCACCCCCACAGCCCTGGGATATTTTTATCCGGCTGCTGCTGACTCACGGGCCCGGAGCCGCGGCTGAGCCGGCCCCGGCGCGGGGGGCGGGCGGTGCTGGGATGCTCCGGCGGGACCGCGGCTCCCGGAGCGCCGGGAAGGGCCCCGGGGACCCCCGGGTGCCCCTCGGCTCCTCCCGGATCCCGCAGGAGCTGCTGATGCTGCGGGAACGCCGGGAAAATGCCCCGGCCCCCCACACTGCAGGGCGTTCTGTGCTGGGAATTCCCAGTTGGCCAGTCCTGCCCTGGTCCCAGCACTGATCCCAATCCCAGCCTCATCCCAGCACTGATCCCAATCCCAACCCCAATCTCAGCCTGATCCCAATCCCAGCCTGATGCTTGGAGCATCCACCATGTCCCACTGTATCCCATGGATCCCATCCCATCCCATCCCATCCCATCCCATCCCATCCCTGGGATGAATTCCAAGTGTTGCTGCCATGGGGACTTCCCTGACATTCCCTAAAATCCCTGGATTTAATTTGTCAGTGTTTGCCTTTCCCCGGGGCCTGATTCCTGCCCTGCTCCCAAGGAATCATTCCAGGGAAAAACCCGGGGGTGCTCCGGGGGGATTGTCCTTAACAGGATGGATAGGATGGAACCATGGGAATTTGGGATGGGATGGGATGAGGATGATGAGGATAATGGTGATGATGAACTCAGCTGCTCCAGTTTTGGGTTAAAATCAATGCCAATAAAATCCATAAATCCCTCCAGCCCCCTGCAGCATTCCCAGGATTTTTGGGATCGCTCCCATCTGTCCCCAGCACAGGGAGGTGGGGGGGGTTCATCCCCCAGGAGCAGGAGGTGTTGGCATTCCCAGATTGGCCTGGATTGGAAAATTAGGGAATAAAGGGAAAAGCAGGAGTATGGTTTTGGGAAAAACTGACCCGGATCCGCCAAAACCAGCAAAAATCCTAAAAAAACCCAAATCCCAACGCTGAACCCTGGCAGCTCCGTGGTGACCGGGGAGGGGTGTCCCCAGGAAGTGATGGTGGCACTGGAGTGGTGGCACTGGGGTGGTGGTGGCACCTTGGGGACACTGGTGCCATCAAGAGTCCCTTCGTCCCCACTGCCACAGGGACACTCTGTGTCCCCATCCCTGTGTCCCCATGTCCCTGGCCCTGTGTCCCGGTGTCCCCCTGTCCTTCCCGGGCAGGGACAGTGTCACTGATGGATCCCAATTCCAGCCTGGGGGGTGACCCCCAACCCCCCCAGCCCCAAATGAGGGTCCTGCTGTGCCCCCCCCTGCTCCTGTCACCCCGATTCTCATCACCCCGATGTCACCCCTAATTCTCGTCCCCCCCAGTCCCCGTCCCCCTCCCCCGTGTCCCCCCCGGTTCTCCTCACCCCTCCCCTCCTCCATCCTCTCCCTCCATCTCCCTTCCCCGCTCCGCGATTTTTCCAAAGCTTTTCCTGCTGAGAGGACAAAAAACCCCTTTGAGGCAGGCGGGGAGGGGGGCACCCCCCGCGGCCCCCCCGAGCCCCCCCGTTTAACCCCTCGGGCACTCGGCGTTACAAATTTGGAACAATATTTATTAAAATACAAAAATACACTTGGTTTTTTTTTTTTTTTTTTTTCTTTGTTTTTTTTGATTTTTTTTTTTTTGTTGTTGGGTTCGCGGTACAGTCGGATCCTTCCGGCGTTTACAGCCCGAGAGGGAACTTCTGCATCTCCTTCCCGCCTTCCTCCCCGCCCCCCGGACACCCCCAAAACCAAAATTTTAGCTCAGCTTTGCCCCCCTCTCCCGCCCCCCCCCCTCCCTTTCCGAGAACATTTTAAAGCTAAAAGGAGAAATTAAAGTAATTCCAGCGCCCGAGCAACCGGGGGGGGCCCCCTCGCTGCTGCCCGACCCCCCCCCCCATCCCCTCGGGACCCCCGCGAGGCCACTTGGGGTCCCCACCGGGACCCCCCCGGCGCCACCTCCGATGCTGGTGGCCCCCCCCCCCCCCATTGTCACCTCCCCCCCCTCCCCGAGCCCTTAATTTCTCCCAGCCCCCCCCCACCCCCACCCCCCATTCCATGAGCAGCCCTTGGGGGGGTGTCCCCATTGTCACCCCCTCCCGGGGAAGGGGGGGTGTCCCCCACGCCCCCCAGCCCAGTAAAAGGACAGAAATGCCGTTTTTAGTGAAGGAGGTTACAATCATTGGTCAGGTCTCCCGTGGGGCCCCCCCAGACCCCCAGGAGCCGTAGCCCTGTGCCGGGGGGGGGCCCGGGGGGGTGACAAACACCGTGGGGAAGGGGGTGCAGAGCAAAGCGGGGGGGGCACCCGCTCTCCCCCCACAACCCCACAAATCCCCCCCAGACCAACCCCCCCGGGCTCCTGCGGGGTTCTCCCCCCTTCCCCTCGTGGGTTTGTTTTTTTTGTTTTTTTTTTTTTTTTGAGGAAAATTTTTTTTTTTTGCTTGAATACATTGCGGACGTCCATCCCCAGCGCCCCCCCCGGCCCCCCCCCCACCCCCGAGCCCCCCCCCTCCCAAAATCCACTCCTTTATTGCATTGGGAAGGTCTTGGCGCCGATCCCGCTCCGGTGACGCCGGAGCCGCCGGCGCGCGGCCAAGGGCAGCGCCGCGGGGTTTGGGGGGGCCGACCTCACCCCCTCCCCCAGATCACCCCCAAAAACACCCCAGAACCGCCCCCAAACCCCACCCCGACAGCTCCTGCCACCGCGTCCCCCCGCGTCGCCACGGCACCGCCGCTCGTCCCCGAGCACGGGGATTTTTTTTTTTTTCCTCTTATTACCGATTTTTTTTTTTTTTCTCCTCTGTTTTCTCCTGGTTTGTTGTTTTTTTTTTTTTTTTTTCGATTTTTTCTGTGTTTAAATAGAACCTGCGAGTTAGAAAATAGTGGTTTTTTTGTAGGAGTTTTGGGTGGGTTTCGTTAAATTTTAATAGAATCTGCTGCTCTTCTCGGCCCCGAGGTTGGCTATAGAAGCATGTACACGAAAAAGAGTCTCTCCCCCCCCCTGTACAAAAGTTGTGTCTATTATTGAGGAATTCTCCTGGTTTTCCTTAGTACTGAGGAATTCTCCTGGGTTTCCTTCTTTTTGGAGTTCTGCTTTTTTTGTGCATCTATTGCGTTTATAATAATTCGGGGCCGGGGTTGGAGTTTGTTTGGGGGGGGGGGGGACGACGACCCAAAAAAAAAAAAAAAAAAAAAAAAAAGCAGGAAAAAAGCCCCCAAAAAAGAGTCATATCTGTGTTTCCTGAACTTTCTCCTTGGGGTGGGTCTGGATTAAATAGGGGTCGGCCAGGGTGGTCCCGGGGGGGTGCAGGGAGTTGCCCAGCGCGTTCTCTGTCCAGTGGGCGCCGTGCCCGGCCTTGTAGGTGTTGTAGTTGAGGTGCTCGTGGATGTTGGGCAGCACCACGGCCCCTTCGCCGGCCCCCGCGGCCGGGGCGGGCGTGGCGGCGGCGGCGGCGGGCGCGATGTCCTCGTCCACCTGGATGATCTCCACGGTGCGCGCGGCCGTGACGGTGCTGCGCTGCTGGTGGCGCTTGCGGAGCTTGTAGAAGACGATGAGCATGGCGGCGGCCAGCAGCGTCACGGCCACGAAGCAGCCGATGATGATCTTGGTGGTCTTCATCACCTCGTCCAGGCTGGTCTGCAGCTTGTCGCCGGCGTCGGCCGTGGGCACGGCCACCTGCTTGGGCGGGCGCGTGGTCTGCACCAGCACGGTGGTGGTGGTGGTGTAGGCCGGCTGGTAGCCCGTCGAGGTGGTGGGCACGGGCTTGGTGAACTTGGGGGACACGTCCTCGGGGGAGATCTCGGTGGTCTCCACCGTGACGGTGGTGAAGAAGCTGTAGTTGGAGGTGTTGAGCTCGGCCGTGCTGACGTTGAGGAAGGCCGAGGCGTTGGAGTTGCCGGCCACGTTGGTCACCATGCAGGTGTAGAGGCCGGTGTCGCTCAGCAGCACGTGCGAGAAGTTGAGCGTGCCGTCGTTGAGCACGGCCAGGCGCGGGTGGCTCGAGGCGTGGCTCAGCACGGTCCCGTTGGGCAGCAGCCACCGCACCGAGGACATGGAGGGCGTGCGGCAGCGCAGCTCGGCCACGCGCCCCTCCGAGATGTTGAGGTCCGCGGGTGCGTCCATGATGAAGGGCGCCGAGCACTGGAAGGAGGTCTGGTCCACCTCCACCAGGAAGCGGCCCCGCATGTGCAGCGGGGCGTGGCAGCGGCCGCAGCAGGTGGAGTTGGTGGGGATGTACTCCCGCAGCCACCACGACAGCCAGAGGATGTCGCAGTCGCAGTCCCAGGGGTTGTGGTGCAGGTGCAGCTCCACCAGGTAGCGCAGCGGGGCGAACAGGTCGTGGGGCAGGGACGACAGGTTGTTGTGGGCCAGGTTGAGCTCCACCAGCGCCGTCAGGTCGTCAAAGGCGTTGCGCTCGATCAGGTTGATCTGCGAGTTCATAATCCAGAGCTTTTTGAGGGATTTGAGCCCGTGGAAGGAGCCCGGTTTGATCTCGGGGAAGTTGTTGCCCGACATCTCCAGCTCCTCCAGGCCCACCAAGGGCGTCAGGTTGGGCATGTCCTTAATGTTGCACATCCCCAGGTTGAGGTACTTGAGGTTGTACAAGCCCTCGAAGGCGCCCTCGGAGATGTACTCGAGCTTCTTGAGCTCGCCCAGGTCGAGGCGCATGAGGGAGGGCACGCGGTTGAAGGCGTAGCTGGGGATGCTCTCGATGGGGTTGTTGCGCAGCCACAGCTCCCGCAGCTTGGACAGGTACTCGAAGGCGCCGCTGGGGATCACCGTCAGCCAGTTGTCGAAGAGCTCCAGGGTGTTGAGGCTGGCCAGGCCGTTGAAGGCGCCCACCTCGATCTGCCGGATGGCGTTCCTGCCCAGCTGCAGCACCTCCAGGTGGTGCAGGTGGCGGAACGTGTCCGCCTGGATCATCTGGATGTTGTTCTCCATGAGGTTGAGATAGCGGGTGTTGGAGGGGATGCCGGGGGGCACCTCGGCCAGGCCGCGCCGGGTGCACACCACCTTGCTGAACTGGTTACTGCAGGAGCACACGGAGGGGCAGCTCTGGGGGCCGGGCGAGGCGGCGGCCGCGGCCAGTAGCCAGGCGTGCAGGGTCAGGGAGGCGGCCAGGAGCCCCGGCCAGGTGCGGCGGTGGCGGCGGTGGCGGCGGAGGTGGTGCACAGTTACCTGCCACAAGAGCTTCATGGTGTGGCACGTTCATCATTCACCATCGTCTGGGGATGGCGGCGAGAGCAGGAGAACGGGCTCGGGGCCCCCCCCTCTCCCGGCTCCCACGAGCTGGGGGGCCCGGCTGGCCGGAGGGGAGGGGGGGGTGTGGGGGTGCAGGGGTCGGGGTGGGGGGGGTCGGGGTGGCTCGGAGGGGAGCGGGGCTTGAGGAGGGAGAAATGAAAATTTAGAGGGGGGGGGAAAAAGCAGCGGTAGGTGCTGGGGAGGGGGTGTGGGGAGAGGAGGAGAAGGAACCCCCCCCCCCTCCCGCCCGGCCCCGCTCGCCAGTACCTACCTGGGGAAGGGGGATCGGGGGGTCCGGGGGGGCTCGCGGGACCGAGGGGTTGGGGAGGGAGGAGGGGGGGGGGGGGCCGGCTCCCAAAGAAAAAAAAAAAAAAAAAAAAAAAAAAAAAGACAAAATGGCTCCTGGAGGCTGCGGTGCAGGATGGGGGGGGGGGGGCCGGCCCGGCTAAGCGGGGGCCCGGCAGCAGCCCCCGAGCGCGGCCAAGCCCGCGGCCTCGCACCTCCGCCCGTGGGGCCGGCCCGGGGGGCTCCGAGGGGCCCGCATGGCCGCCCCCCCCCAGGCCGCGGGGAAACGGGGGGGGGGGGGGGGGAAACGCGGGGAAAGTGGTGGAAAAGGAAATAATTTAAAAAAAAAAAAAAAAAAAAAGAAGCCGGGCGAAAAGGAAGAATTGGGAGAATGGGAGGGAGAGGAGGAGAGGAAAAAGTAAAAAAAAAATAAAAAAAAAAAAAAATGGAAAATGGAGAGGGAAATGGGAATGGGGGAAAAAAAATTTGGCGAGGGAAAGGGAATTGGGAAAGGAGGTAAAAACGGAATGAAAATCTAAAATGAAATGAAATCGAGATGAGAACGGAAATGAGGATAAAAGTTAAAATAAGGCTAAAATCGGATGAAAAACTAAAAATAAAAATTCAAAATATTTAAAAAAAAAAAAAAGCCCCAAACAACCCGGACGAAACCTAAAAATAAAACAGGAAAATAAAGATTAAAAATAGGCCGAAATAAATAAATAAATCGCGGGGAGCCCCCCCCGGGAGAGGGAAAAACGCGGTTCGGGGAGGGAGCGGGGGGGAGGAAAGGGCGTCGGCGTGGGGCGGGGGGGGAGATGCCGGCGGGGGCACCTCCCGGTAGCGGCGGCGGCTGCGCTGGTGGCGGGGCGGGGGGGTCCCGTCCCGTCCCCTCCCGCGTGTCGTTCCCGCGTCCCCGCGTGGGTGTCGCGTTCAGCGGCGGCGCGGGGCGATGGTGGCGGTGACAGCGGCGGTGACAGCGGTGGCGGTCGCGGTGCCGGCGGGCATCCTCCGGTGGCGGGGGCCGGTGCGGTGCGGGGCGGTGCGGGCGGTGCGGGAAGCAGCCGCGCAGGCGGCTGGCTCATCCTTTTGTCCTTCAGTGCGAGCGCGGATGGATTGCTGCTGCCGCCGCTCCCGCTGCTCCTGCTGACGCATCCCGGCTCCGCACAGACCCCCCCCCCCGCGCCCCCCCCGGCGCCCCCACCCACCCACCCACCCGCCGCGCTCCGGAGGGGCCCCCGCCGGCCCCGCTTCGGCCGGTGCGGCGGCCCCGGAGCGCTTTTGGTGCGCGGGGAGGGGGATGCGGGATGCGCCGCTTCCTCCTCCTCCTCCTCTTCCTCCTCCCTCCCTCCCTCCCGCCGCCTCCTCCTCCTCCTTCCCCCCCTTCCCCGCAGCCCCGCTCGGGGCTTGTGCAGGGTGGAGGGGTGTGGGGGGGGGCGCTCCCCTGGGTGACCCCTCCCCGGGGCCGCACGGACAGAGGGACAGAGGGACGGACAGAGGGACGGGGCAGCGCGGGGCTCGGCGGCTTTGGGGTGACAGTGAGTGACAAGGAGTGGGGGGTCCCTGGCTCCATCCGTGGAACCCCCCCCGGGTCCGACCCCCCCCGCCTCGGGGCTGAGGCCAGGCAGGAGCTGTGACACCGACGGGGACACGAACCCCGCGGGGTGTGGGGGGACACGGGTGGCACTGCCATGGGCTGGGGACAGGCACCACCACCCGGGGCTGCTGCTCTTCGGGGCCCAGGCTGGGTCTGCACCCCCTCCCTCCCCCTGGGACTCGGGGGGCACGGCAGCACCTGCAGCCCCCTCCGAGCACCCTGTGGCACCCCCGCTCTGGGTGGCACTGGTGGCACTTGGAGCTGTCGCCTGAGTGCCACCAGTGGGTGCTGGGGCCCTCTGTGGGGCTGGTGGCCCCTCTGGGACACCAGGGCACCCCGGGACCCTCCTGTCCTTCCTCACTGGGGTGACTGTCCCCATGGTGGTGGCACGTCCCCAGGGGCTGCGGCCATTGCGGTGATGTCCCCCCCAGGGGCTGCAGGGCCTGGTGGCCTCCTGTGCCCCACGGGTGGCTCCCACATGTCCCTGTTCGCTGCAGGGGTCACATCTTGTCCCCGAGTCCATCAGTGTCCTGCGTGTCCCCTGACCGGTGACCCTGTGGTGACAGGGACGCTGTTGTCACCCAGAGTGTCACCCTGTGGCATTGGGAAGGTGCCACAGCCCTGCACGGGGTGCTGGCCCCAGGGACCAGCCTGGCACTGGCATCCCTGGGGACAGCGGGGGGCCAGGGGCTGTGTCCTGCACCACGGCCCTGCCACACACCGGCCTGGGCAGGTGTGGTGACATGTCCGGGGCAGTGCCATGGCCACTGTGGTGCCGTGCCCAGTGCAGTGACATGTCTGGTGTAGTTCTGTGGCTGCCACAACGCCGTGGTGCCAAGGGTGACACGGTGCCATAGCCAATGTGGTGCCATGGCCGCTGTGGTGACACAGTTCTGTGTCTGCCACGGTGCCACCGCCAACATTGGTGCCCGATGGCCAGTGTGGTGCCATGTCCACTGTGATGCCCTGTCCAGTGCCGTGCCATGGCCACTGCAGTGCCATGGCCACCGTGCCAGAGCAGTGGCACACCTGCAGGCTTTGGGAAGCAGCTGGAGCCGTTGTGGTGGGGTGGGTGAGCTCAGGGTGGGACAGGCTCCATGGTCACACACCCATGGCTTGTCTCTGTGATTCCCGGGATGCTGCAGGTTGAGGTGGAGGTGGAGAGCATGGACAAGGCCGGGAATTTCATCGGCTGGCTGCACATCGAGGGCGTGAACCTGTCGGTGGCGCTGGTGGAGCAGGCGCTGTCCCGCGTGCACTTCACGGCCGAGCGCAGCCCCTACTGCAAGGCCCTGCTGGCGGCCCAGGACGCGGCCAAGCAGAGGAAGGAGAAGGTGAGGGGGACAGGGGACCCAGCCCAGCCGTGTCACCACCCCAGAGACACGGCCCCACCACACCCGATGTCCCCACCCCGAGTGATGTGCCCACCAAAGGATGTCCCTGTGCCAAGAGGTGCCCTCGCTCCGGGGGGTGTCTCCACCCCAAGAGATGTTCCTGCTCTGAGGGGTGTCCCCATGCCGAGGGATGTCCCCATCCTAAGAGATGTCCCTTTGCCAAAGCGTGTTCCCACCCCGAGAGCTGACGGCCCCAGCGGGGGGGATGTCACGACCCCAATTAATGTCCCCACACACTTGAGTGCCCACACACCAAGAGGTGGCCCCACCACCATGGATGTCCCCATCCCAAGAATGTCCCCACTCCTGGAGGTGCCCGCCCCAAGGGATGATGGTCCCATGCTGAGGGATGTTCCACCCAGCAATGTCCCACCCCAGGGATGTCCCACCCCAGTGACACAGCCCCCCAAGCGGAGGCCTGGGGATGTTCCCAGTGCCGTGTCCCACCCTGTGGTGCCGTGACCTGCAGTGTCCCCACGCCGTGTCCCCCCAGGTGTGGTCGCACTACGAGGAGACGCCGGTGGAGGAGGTGGTGCCGGTGCTGGAGGAGAAGGAGCGCACGGCCAACTACAAACCCGTGTTCGTCACCGAGATCACCGATGACCTCCACTTCTATGTGCAGGACGTGGAGACAGGTACAGGGCACACCTGGGCACCCCCAGCACCCCGGGGCGCTCCCCAGAACGGGCGTGGTGGGGGCGAGGTGGATGGGACGAGGATTTGTGGGTTTGGTGGGGAACATGGGGTCACCCCTCCACCCTCCAGGGCCATTTCTGCGACCAGGGAAGGGTCCATGGTTGGGACCCACGTTTGAGGGACAAAGATGAAGGTCTTGGGGCAGGGTCTGGGGTTGAGGTCCAGGTTTGGGATCCAGGTTTGGGTTTTTGGATCATTGCTGGGACTTGGGGTCCAGGCTCTGGGGAGCGGGGTTGGGGTCAGGGGGTTGATCGTGGCTCGGGGCCTGCAGGAGCCCAGCTGGAGAAGCTGATGGAGAACATGCGCGCCGAGGTGGGCGCCCACCCGCCCGTGGAGGGCTCCTTCGCCCCGCGCCGCGGCGACTTCTGCATCGCCAAGTTCGTCGACGGGGAATGGTGAGCAGGGGATGGGGCCACCCCGCGGGTGGGGCTGGGCCAGGCCAGCAGTGCAGTGTGGGGTGAGGACCAAATCCCCAAAATCCCCCAAATCCCGCTCTGCAGGTACCGCGCCCGCGTGGAGAAGGTGGAGTCGGGTGGGAAAGTGCACATCTTCTACATCGACTACGGCAACGTGAGTGGGACTGGGGAAACGGGGGGGAACCAGCCCTGGATCCATGGATCCATCCATGCATAGATCTGTCCATCCATGGATCCATCCAACCATCCATGGATCCATCCATCCATCCATGGATCCATCCATCCATCATCCATCCATCATCCATCCATCCATCCATCATCCATCATCCATCATCCATCATCCATCCATCATCCATCATCCATCCATCATCCATCCATCCATCCATCATCCATCATCCATCATCCATCCATCATCCATCCATCCATCCATCATCCATCATCCATCCATCATCCATCATCCATCCATCATCCATCATCCATCATCCATCCATCATCCATCATCCATCCATCATCCATCCATCCATCCATCCATCATCCATCATCCATCATCCATCCATCCATCATCCATCCATCCATCCATCCATCCATCCATCATCCATCCATCATCCATCATCCATCATCCATCATCCATCCATCATCCATCCATCATCCATCATCCATCATCCATCCATCCATCCATCCATCATCCATCATCCATCCATCATCCATCCATCATCCATCCATCATCCATCATCCATCCATCCATCATCCATCATCCATCATCCATCCATCATCCATCATCCATCCATCATCCATCATCCATCCATCATCCATCCATCATCCATCATCCATCCATCATCCATCCATCATCCATCATCCATCATCCATCATCCATCCATCATCCATCATCCATCCATCATCCATCATCCATCATCCATCATCCATCCATCATCCATCCATCATCCATCATCCATCCATCATCCATCCATCATCCATCCATCCATCATCCATCATCCATCATCCATCATCCATCCATCATCCATCATCCATCATCCATCATCCATCCATCATCCATCCATCATCCATCATCCATCCATCATCCATCCATCATCCATCATCCATCATCCATCATCCATCATCCATCCATCCATCCATCCATCATCCATCCATCATCCATCCATCCATCATCCATCCATCCATCCATCATCCATCCATCATCCATCATCCATCCATCATCCATCATCCATCATCCATCATCCATCCATCATCCATCCATCATCCATCCATCATCCATCCATCCATCATCCATCCATCATCCATCCATCCATCCATCCATCATCCATCATCCATCCATCCATTATCCATCATCCATCATCATCCATCCATCCATCCATCCATCCATCCATCCATCATCCATCCATCTTTTTGGTGTCCCCATGGTGTCCCATCTGTGATGTCCCCCCAATCCCGGTGTCCCCCCAATCCTGCTGTGTGTCCCCATGCTGTCCCCCCATGGTGTCCCCTCATGGTGTGCCCCCAATCCCGGTGTCCCCCCATGCAGAAGGAGACGCTGCCCCCCACCCGCCTGGCCCCGCTGCCCCCGGCGTTCTCCCCGCGGGTGCTGCCCCCCCAGGCCACCGAGTACACCTTTGCCTTCATCCAGGTGCCGCAGGATGTGAGTACGGGGGGGTCACGGGGACCCCACAGCTCGGCCCAGCCCCCATTGTGGCCCCTGACCCCCACCCTGTGTCCCACCCGTGCCCCCAGACCCACACCCTGAGCCCCAGGTCCCACCTGTGCACCCCAACCCTGGGACCCCAAACCAGCAACCCCAAACTTGGTCCCAGCTGGGAGCATTTAACCCCAAATGTGTGCCCTGACCCCAAACACAACCCCAGCTCCCAAATGTGTGCCCTGACCCCAACCCTGACCCTGAACCCCGATCCCCGGGTCACCCCAAGCCCACAGTGGGTTTGAGATGTCCCCAAAACACCCGCGGGGGTCCCTGGGGTCTGAGGGTCGCGGGGATCCTTGGGGGTCTGGGGGGATCCCTGAAGGCCACAGGGGATCTCCGAGGGTTTGGGGGTCCCTGCCACATGTGGGGGGTCGCTGAGGGTCTGGGGGGTCCCCGAAGGCCATGGTGTGTCTCTGTGGGTATGGGGTGTCCCCAGTTGCCCCGGGGTGCTCCTGATTGTCCCAGGGTGTCCCACGGTGTCCCAGTTGCCCTGGGGTGTCCCTGGGTGTCCCCAATGGCCCCGGGGGTCCCCGCGGGGTCGCTGACGGGTTTGGGGTGCAGGAGGAGGCGCGGGCGGACGCCGTGGACAGCGTGGTCAGGGACATCCAGAACACGCAGTGCCTGCTCAACGTGGAGCACCTGGGCCCCGGCTGTCCCCACGTCACCCTGCAGTTCGCCGACTCCAAGAGCGACGTGGGGCTGGGGCTGGTCAAGGAGGGGCTGGTGATGGTGGAGCCCCGCAAGGAGAGGCAGTTCCAGAAAGTGGTGGGTGCTGGGGGGGCAATGGGGGGGCCTGGGAGGAGTTTGGGGAGTGTTGGGTGGGTGCTGGGGGTGTTGGAGGATTGTTTTGGGGTGCTGGGGGTGTTTGGAGGGGCTGGAGGCTCTTGGTGGGTGCTGGAATGTTGGGTGGGTTTTTGGGAGGCCTTGGGTGGGTGCTTGGTTGGGGGGTGTCGGGGGGGTTCTGGGGGGTGTCGGGGGGGTTCTGGGGATGTCAGGTCACCTCAACCCCCCCGGGCCCTTCCCCCGCGGGCAGTGGGAGCCACAGAGGGATGGGGAGGGGTCCCATCGTGGGGGGTCCCATCCCGGGGGGTGCCCCCAAACCCCCGAGGTCCAGGAAGGGCCGCGGGGTCACCCCAGGACCGTCGTGTCCCCCCCAGATCACCGAGTACCTGAACGCGCAGGAGGCGGCCAAGAGCGCCCGGGTGAGTGGGTGGGGGGGACCCCAAATCCTGGGCCTGGGGGTGACCCCGGCAGCGAGCCCTGCCCGGGGGTGACCCCCCCGTGCAGCCCGGGTTTTGGGGAGCCCCCTGACCCCGTGTTCCCCCCCAGCTGAACCTGTGGCGTTACGGCGATTTCCGCGCAGACGACGCCGACGAGTTCGGCTACAGCCGCTGAGGGGCCGGGGGGGCCCTGGGGGGACCCCAAAATCCCCCCCCGGGGCCCCCCCCCCATCCCGTCCCGGCCCACGGGGGTGCCGTGGGGGGAGGGGCACCCTCAGCCCCCCGCCCCTGCCTGGGCCCCCCCAAATCCTGGCCTGTATTTAAAGCTGCAGAGGCCCAATAAACGTAGTGAAGCGTCCTGGTGTTTTTGGGGTTCCCTCTGTGCTGGGGTCAGTCCCCCCCCAGCACTGATTGGGGTGGGGTTTCTCTGTGGGGGTGCAGCCCTGGGACCCTCAGCCGTGTCCTGGATGCTGGGGGGGCCTGGATGGGGCCGTGGGGGGGATGGGGGCAGCCCCAAAAACAGTGGCCAAATCCCCCAGGAGCCAAGGGGGTCCCAAATCTGGACCCCATCATAAGACCCTATCCTGGGTCCCAGTCATGGACCCCCACCCTGGGTCCCCAAAATCGACCCTGACCCTGGACCCCAGTGTCCCAAAGTGGCTCCAGACCCAACTCCGGGTCCCACTCATGGACCCCACACCTGGACCCCTCCCCAGTGCTACCCCTGAACCCCCAAAATGCCCAAAGAGCCTCCCGGGGTCCTCCTGCCGTCTGCCCCCCACCAGGGTCACCCCGACCCCGCGGGGTCCCCGTGGGTGCCCCCCCCCCCCCCCCCCCCGCTGTCCCCTCTGTTCCCGAGCCCCGATCGATCCCGGCCCGGGGGGGGGCTGGGGGGGGGCAGCGCTAATTGAATCCAAAGCCAATTAACATGGAGCGGCGCGATCGATAATTACCGCCGAGCAGCGATCGTAATTAACGGGGGAGGGAGGGGGGTGGCCCCTGTCCCCGGCCCGGCCACCCTCACCTGCCGCGGCCAAGGCGGGCTCTGGACATGGGGGGGGGGGGTCTGGGGGGGCTTTATGGGGCCCTGGGCGTTCCTGGCCCCATCTGGGAGGGGCCTGTGAGGGGTTCGGGAGATCCCTGGGGGTCTCCGGGGGTCTGCGGGTGCGGGGGTGCTGCTGGGTGCTGCAGAAGGATCCTGGGCCCTACTGGGCTGTTCTGGGTGGTACTGGGCCGTACTGATCTGTACTGGTCCCCTACTCGTCTGTACTAGTCTCTAGTGGGCCCATACTGGTCCGGACTGGTCCGGACTGGTCCATTCTGGTCCGGACTGGTCCATTCTGGTCCGGACGGATTCGTAGCGGGCGGGCGCTGAAAACGAAGGGAAATGGCGCCACCTGGCGGGACCGAGCGGAATGACAAACACAGACCAGTATGGGCCAGTCTAACCCATCCCAGTCTAACCCATCCCAGTATAACCATCCCAGTCTAACCCGGGCCAGTCTAACCCGGGCCAGTCTAACCCATCCCAGTCTAACCATCCCAGTATAACCCATCCCAGTCTAACCCATCCCAGTCTAACCCGGGCCAGTCTAACCCATCCCAGTCTAACCCATCCCAGTCTAACCCATCCCAGTCTAAACCATCCCAGTCTAACCCATCCCAGTCTAAACCATCCCAGTCTAACCCATCCCAGTATAACCATCCCAGTCTAACCCATCCCAGTCTAACCCATCCCAGTATAACCATCCCAGTCTAACCCATCCCAGTCTAAACCATCCCAGTCTAACCCATCCCAGTATAACCATCCCAGTATAACCATCCCAGTCTAACCCATCCCAGTCTAACCCATCCCAGTACAGCCCATCCCAGTACGGCCTCATTGCCGCTGTCACCGTCTCGCCCCATCCGTCCCCGTTCTCGTCCCCTCTCCCTGTGCCTGTCCCCTCTCCCAGTGTCCCAGTGTCCCCATGTCCGGCTGTCCCACTGTCCCCACCTCCCAGATTCCATTTACCCCATATCCCATGTCCCAGTGTCCCCATCATGTCCCTATGATGTCCCCATTATGTCCCCATGATGTCCCCCTGTCCCATGTCCCAGTGTCCCCATCATGTCCCCATGATGTCCCATGTCCCAGTTCCCAGTGTCCCCAGTTCCCGCTATCCCAGTATCCCCATGTCCTTGTGTCCCGCTGTCTCAGTGTCCCCCTATCCCGCTGTCCCACTCCCCACATGTCCCCGTGTCCCCAGTTCCCAGTGTCCCCTTGTCCTGTCTCTCTTTGTCCCCAAGCCCTCACGTCCCGGTGTCCCCTCGTTCCCTGGCTGTGGCCTTGTCCCTCTGACGGTGTCCCCTCTTGTCGCTGTCCCCATGTCCATCCCTTCGTGTCCCCGCTCATGGGGGTGTCCCCAGCCCCCCCGCCATGGGGTGTCCCCCGTGTCCCCCAGCCCCCCCGCCATGGGGTGTCCCCGTGCCGGGAGTGGCCGCTCTATATTTGTCGCTTTGTCCCCAGAATAGCGGCAGACGCGGGGGAGGGGGGGCCGCCCCCCGCCCCGCCCCCCGCCCCCCCCGGGCTATTTTTAGCCCCCGCGTGTTTCCAGGGGAACCCTGATGACGCAGTGACGTCAATGCGGGTCAATCGCCGCCGCCGGGGCTCGCGCGGCCGCCACGGGGCCCCCCCCGCACCCCGGGACCCCCCGGGACCCTCCGGGACCCCCCGGGATCCCCCCGGGACCCCCGGGACCCCCGCGGCCCCCCCGCCCCCAGCGCAGCGCGGCCGCAGCTCCAGGTAGGACCGAGGGGTCCGGGGGGGGTCGGGATCCCCCTGTCCCCCCCTCCCCGCCCCGCTCCGCTCGTGGGGGACCCCCCCTCACACGGGGACCCCCCCCAAACCTGGGGACCCCCGCCCGGCCCCGTCCCGGGACCCCCCCCGCCCTGCCGGCCCCGAGCACAGCACGGGGGGGGCCCCGCCAGAGCCCGAGACCCTCGAACCACCCCGGGACCCCCGAACCTCCTCCGGACCCCCGAACCACCCCCGGACCCCCGAACCATCCCTCTGCAGCCCCTCAGGACCCCCGGAACCCCCCCAGGCCCCCCATGCCCCGGCCCCTCCCCTGCACCCCCCAGGAGCCCCCGGGACCCCCAAAGCCCCTGGCCCCACTCCACCCCCTTCCCGGGGACCCCCCGTGACCCCCCCGGGGCCCCTCCCTGCCCCCGCCATGTCCCGGGGGGCACAGGGGGTCCCTCAGCTCCAGCTGCCACGGGGGGGTGACACCGAGGGCGTCACCGCCGCCCTCCCCACCCAGGGGACCCCAAAACCGCCCTGGGAGATCTGGAAAGGTCTCAGTGCCACACACGGCCACTGTCACCGTCACTGTCCCCTTGCGGTCACCCCCGGCCGCTGGCCCCCCTCAGGGACTCTCCGTGTCCCCCCCGGTGCCCTCTGAGCCCCTCCCAAGCTCTGGGGGACCCCCGGGTGAGGGGGAGCCTCTCCCAAGTCCCCGCTGGCACTGCCACCAAGGGATGTCCCCTCTGTCCCCTTCATCCCCCCAAACCGGGACCAGGGGTGGTGGTTTTGACAGTGATGTTTTATTGACAGGTTTTGTTTGATTAGTGATTTGACAGGGGTGGCCTCAGCCGTGTCCCCCTGGATCGGGGGGGTGACAGGGGGACCGGTGGCCTTGGCCATGTCCCCCCAGCCTGTCCTGCTCTGGCTGGAGCTGGGTCCGGGGGGGATGCAGGGGTGGGGTGGCAGCCAGCAAAGTGTCACCAGCTCTGTCACCGGCATGTTGGGGCTGTGGGGTGGGGACGGGTGGGGACAGGGACATGGGATGGGGACATGGGATGGGGACGTGGGATGGGGACGAGAACAGAGGCAGAGGAACAGGGACACGGGGGGAGCAGGATCACGGGGTGGGGATGACGTGGCTGGAGCAGGGACACGTTCACTGCTGGCAGGTGACGGTGACACCTCAGCCCAGGCCCGGGTGACGCCACTGAGGAGCCAACTGCCCGCTGGTGGCCTCGGAGCCACTTCCTGCTGTCCCTGGGGTGGCACCTTGGCACCAGCCCTGGAGCTGCCTCGGGGACCCTGGAGTGCCACCAGTGTGGGATCCCCACCTTTGAGGACACTCATGGCACCGGGACCCCGAGCTGGGGACATCGCCATGGACTGGCCACAGAGCCACTGAGTGACCACGGGGACAGTGACCATCCACGGGGCCACTGAGCCATGGGGACACTGAGCCACGGGGACACGGAGCCACTGAGCGACCACGGGGACAGTGACCATCCACGGGGACAGTGACCATCCACGGGGACAGTGACCGTCCACGGGGCCACTCGCCAGCCATGGAGCTTTGGAGCCACGGGCTTGTCCTGTCACTGGCCCTGGGACACGGCTCGGACAGCCCGGACTTCGGGCACTGCCACTCAGCCAATGCCACCAAGGACGGACGGGATCGGTCACGGGCCACGCCTGCAGTGCTGGGGGACACGGACCTGGCAGCCGAGGTGACACCGAGCTACAGCTCCTGAGGTGACAATGGGCACTGGCTCCTGAGGTGACAATGGGCACTGGCCCCACCAGTGACACCGAGCAATGGCTCCTGCAGTGACACTGAGCACCAGCCCCACTGGTGACACCGAGCACCGAGCACTGACTCCTCTGGTGACCTCCTGCCACCCCCGGGTGCTCTGGTGGCTGAGGGACAGGACCCTGGGGACACCCAGGATGTGCTGGCAGGAGTTGGGGACACTGCTCTGTCCCATGCCACCATGGCTCTGTGCCATGTCCCCTCACCCTGTGCCGTGTTCCTGTCCCTCTGTGCCACATCCATGTCACCCTGTGCCATGTCCCCTCATTCTGCCATGTTCCTGTCACTGTGCTGTGTTCCCCGTGGTCTGTGCTGTGTCCTCGTCACTGTGTCACATCAGCATCGCTGTCACCTCACTCTGTGTCACGTCAATATCGCTCTGTGCCATGTCCCTGTCCCTGTGTGCCACATCCATGCCACACTGTGCCATGTCACCTCACTCTGTGCTACGTCACCATTGCTCTGCGCCATGTTCCTGTCACTCTGTGCCACATCCCTGTCACTCTGTGCCATCCCCATCACAGCCACATCCCCGCTGCTCTGTGCCACGTCTCCTCCATGTTGTCCCATGTCCCCATTGGGCTGTGCCATGTCCCCATCACTCAGTGCCGTGCCCCTGTCACTCTGTGCCACATCCCCGTCCCTCTGTCACCCCCATCTCTCTGTGCCACGTCCCTGTCCCTCTGTGCCACCTCTCACGAATGCCAATGCCACAGCAGCGCACACGTGACAGGTGACACACGGCAGGTGACATGTGGCACATGGGGAGTGGCACACAGGGTGGCAGTGTCCCCTGTCCCCCCAGCACAGGGGACAGCCTGGGGCTGGCGGGGACCTCGGGGCGCGGGGGCCGTGTGCCAGCACAGGCCCCGTCCCCGGGGGCTCCGCGTGTCCCCGTCATCGTCACTCCTTGTCACCTCTCCTTGTCACCGCGGGGCCACCGTCGCTGTCCCTCTCGGGTCTTTTTGCGGTCTGGGCTTGCTGTCCCTCCCCCAGCCAGGAAGCCCTTACCCCAAAAAGCATCCGCGGGGGGTCGAGCCAGCGGGGACCGCGGGGACCCCAGGTAAGTGGGGGGGACCTCAACCCCCCCCCACCCCGGCCTCAGGACTTTGAGGACAGCGTGGGGACAGCGGGGACAGCGTGGGGACAGCGGGGACAGCGAGGGGACTGTGGGGACTGTGGGGACAGCGAGGGGAGAGTGGAGACAGCGTGGGGACAGCGGGGACAGTGGTGCGGGGACAGCAGAAATGGGAACAAGAAGGCCACCACAGCTCCTGGCATGGCCGGGGACACCGGGGTGGTGGCACTGGAGTCACCGCAGGGTGGGGGGTGACATTGGGGGTGCCGGGGGGGACACAGCAGGTCCCCAGTGCTCCCAGTTTGGGTCCCCATCTCTGCCCAGTAACGAGGGAGGGGCCGAAGGGCTCTCGGTGGCCTCGCCACCCCCTGGTGGCATTCGGTGGTGGGGACGGGATGGGGACAGGGATGAGGGTGTGAGTGACACTGGGATGGGGACAGGCTTGGGGACACGAGTGACAGCGGGGACAGGGTTTGGGGACACAAGGGCTGCTGCTCAGGAGGTGACAGGGAGCTGGACACGAGGGATGCCAGCTGAGAGGGGACACGCCGTGACGTCACCCAGGTCACCGTGCTGGCTGCGGGGAGCCCTGCGTGTCCCCAGTGTCCCGGCGGTGACAGCTCGGGCCCTGCCAGCGGCTGCCGGGCACTGGTGTCACCAGTGTCACCGCCGGCCTTCCCGGAAGGGCCACCGCAGTGTTTGCCGAGTGTCACCATCGCGGTGACACCAACTGCGGCGTCACTGGCGTGGTGACAGCCCCGCCTGGGGACCCCGACCCTCCCCGGGCCTGGGGACCCCCATGGGGAGACAGTTTGGGGACACCCCGGGCCGGAGGGGGGTGACAGGAACAGGTGGTGGGGACAGGAACCACTCTGTCCCCTCAGTGACAGTGTGGGGGTCCCAGCAGAGACCCCCTCCCGCCGTGTCACCCTGGCGGTGTCCCCGGCGGGGGGGGGACATGAGTCTGGGGGCTCCGGCACCCCTGGGGACACCCGGGACCCTTTGAGGACATCGGTGCTGGCCCCGTCCCTGTCCCCATCCTGTGCCAGGTGTGTGTGCCACACGTGGGGACTGGGGGACAGGGGGGACACGGGGGGGACACGAGGAGGGGACATGAAGGATATGGGGACACGGTGGGGAGACTGGGGGGACGCGGAGTGGGGGGACATGAGGGACACGGGGGGACACGGAGGGGACACGGGCGCGTGTGCGCGGTCACGGCGCGCGGGGGACGTGTCACGGCCACGCGCGGGGCTGCGCTCACCTGGGCACGTATGCGCGAGGGGGGGGGGGCGGGACCGCGGGGGGCAATGGGAACCCGGGACCCCCCCGGGCGCCCCCAGAGCCCCGCGTGTTCCCAGACCCCCCCTGCAGCCATCCCAGTGTCCCCAGTTCGCCCCGGGACCCCCCCGCGCTCCTCCTGCTCCGGGACCCCCGCCCCGGTTCGAGGCATCCCGGGCCCCCCCCCGGTCCCGTCGGGGCCCCCCCGGCCGGACACGGCCCGGACAGCGCGGGGGGGCCCGGGGGGGCGGGCAGAGCTTTGGGGAACGGCCCCGCCGCTATAAAGGGGGGGCGGCGCGATGGAGCCACTGCCGCGACCGACGGGACCCGCGGGGCGACCAGGTGAGTGCGACCCCCCCCAAAAACCCCCTCGGCACCGGGACCCCCCAAGCCCCCCGGAGGGACACCCCGACCCCCCCAGGGGACATCCTCGACTCCCCTCCCCGGGACCCCCACCCTGGGACATCCCCCCCGCGCCGGGGGTCGCAGGGGTGCAGCCCCGGGGGTGACCCCGGTGTCCCCCCCTTCCCCGGGCCCGGCTGGGCACCGAAGTCCCCGGGGGGTGGGGGGGGGGGGGGGTTCTGGGCACCCCCTTATCCCTGTCACTGTCCCCCCCCGGCCCCTGCTGTGGTGGCAGTGCCACCAGCCGTGTCCCCCAGCCCCGCGGGGACACCGGGGGTGATCCAAGGGGGCCCTCCCCGCCCAGGTGGGTGGGTGGTGGCACTTGGGGGGGTCTGGCGGGGGTCCCCGTGTCCCTCCATCACCGGCTCGTTCCAGGCTCAGCGAGTGCGTGCGAGGCTCCGGTGAGTGGCACTGTCCCCGTGTCCCCTCGGTTTCCCCCCTGTCCTCCTGTCACCTCCACACCCCCATGTGTCCCACCTCGTTCCCGTGTCCCCCCCCGTGTCCCCGTGTCCCCGGTGTCCCCGTGCCCTCCGCACCCCCACGTCCCCCGTGTCCCCTCCACCTGCATGTCCCCATGTCACCCATGTCCCCACGTCCCCACGTCCCCTCATCCTCAAGCAGCGGGTGACAAGGTCACCCCGGGGTCCACCCAGGGCAGGGGGTTCCCAGGGAGGTGACACAACCCTGGGGACCCCAAAGCCCACCCCGACTCTCCCCTCAGTGCTCCGAGCAGCGCCCCCCGCCCGCCTTGTCACTGTCACTGTCACTGCCACTGCCACTGTCACTGCCACTGTCACTGCGGTCACGGCCGGGCCGTGGTGGCCTTGGCGACAGGAGCCAAAAAGCTCCGGGAAGGCGTCAGGGACACGGCCCGAGCGGCACGTGCGGCGGGGTCACGGTGGCCACACGGCGACCAGTCCGGGTGCCACCAACGCCACTTCCCGCATGTCCCTGCTCGTGTCCCCTGTCCCGTCCCTGGTGACATCACCCGTCCCGGGATGGGGTGACCGCCGTGTCCCCCCCGTGCAGGGCCGGGCGGGATGCGGTGTCCCCGCGTGTCGCCGTGGGCGCTGCTGTGGCTGCTGGTGGCCGTGGCCGTGGCCGGGGCTCGCCCCGTGCGGCTCGAGCGGGTCCGGGCGGACGCGCGGGCCCTGACCCGGACCCTGAGCGCGCGCCTGCAGCAGCTCCAGGTGACCCCGGCCCGGGGGGACCCTGGGGACACCACGGGGGGCAGGGGGGCTGTGACACCGCGGGAACACCCGGGGGGGGACACCCAGTGAGAGCAGAACGTGCCCCAGATTTGGGGGCTGGTTCTCAGTGGGGGGGGGGGGGGGGGGGGGGGGGGTGTCCCAAGGGGGGTCTCCCATGGGGGGAGATCCCGGGCCCAGATTTGGGGGGTCCCAGGAAGGAGAGACTGGGACCGGATGGGTGGGGGGGCTCTGACCCCAAATCGGGCAGAGAGGAGAGGAGGGGGTCTGTACCCCCCCAGGGATGGGGTCTGGGGGATATTTGGGGGTCTGTACCCCCCCAGGGATGGGGTCTGGGGGGTATTTGGGGGTCTGTACCCCCCCAGGAATGGGGTCTGGGGGGTATTCGGGGGTCTGTACCCCACGGGTTGGGGTCCCCACGGAGGGTGCCCCAGTCTGGCTGGGTGTCCCCCGCCGCCCTGACCCCCACGTTTGTGTCGCCCCCAGCTGTTCCCGCTGACCCTGCGCGTCACCGGCCTGGAGGGGGTCCCGGAGGGGGGGCTCCCGGACGGGGGGGTCCCTCCGGGGCTGGGCTGGGCCGCCCAGCGCCTCCAGCTCTTCCAGCGCCTCCTGGGGGCCCTGGCCGGGGGCGACCTGCGCCTGGCCCAGGTGGCCAACGACCTGGAGAACCTGCGCAGCCTCCTGGCCGTGCTGGGGGCCCTGCTGGGCTGTCCCCCCCCCCCGCGAGCCCCCCCCGGCGCCCCCCGCCCCGCTGGCCGAGGCTCCGCACACGGTGGCCGTGGTGGCCCTGGCGCGGCTCCGGGGCTGCCTGGAGGGGGTGGCCGCTCGCCTCGAGGGAGTCCCCGCGTGTTAGGGACCCTCGGGACCCCGGGGAACACAAGGACCCCCCCCCCCAGGACCCCCTTAGGACCTCACCGGGACCCCCGGAGCTCACCGGGATCTCCTCAGGAACCCACAGACAGGACCAGGACCTCGCCGGGGACACCAGAGTGTCCCCAGACACTGGAGTGACCCCAGCTGGGGACACCACGAGTGTCCCCAGGCACCAGAGCCACCCCAGCTGCTGCCAGCACTTTTTTCTACGTTACTATTACTATTATTACTATTATTATTACATTATTATTACTGTTATTATTAATTTATTTAATTTAAAGCCCCTTTTCCAGCAGCCTCACTTGTGTCTGTGATGACCTCGGGGACGAGGGACCTCTGGGGAAAAGGGACTCCCTGGAGACATGGGGGCACCTGGGGACAAGGGGACACTCGAGGCCAAAGGACCCCCAGGACACGGGGACGCCTGGGGACAAGGGCCTGTGGGGCCCCCCAGGCCAGGGGGTGACACCAGGACACGGCCCCGGTGACTCAGTGGCAGTTGGTGACTCGCTGGTGGCTTTGCCTCCCCCCTGGCCTGGCGTGACCCTGGCACGTCCAGGGTGGGGACACGGGGGGGACACGGGGGGTGGTCTGGACCCCCTCAGGAAAAGGGATGGGAAGACAAGGAGAGGGGAACGAGGGGGACAAAGGGGACAGGGCTGGGGGGACAAAGATGGGGAAAGGGGGCACAGGGACACGAGGAAGAGGGGACAGGGACACAGGGGTGTCACACACGGGGGTCACACACGGGGGGGGTCACACACGGGGGTCGCTGCCAGTGCCACTCTCAGTGTCCCCTCAGCGCAGGCCTGGCCCCTCCCAGGGTCCCCCCCTGCCTTCCCCACGGTGGGGACACCCCGGGAGGGGGTGGCCAGCGGTGGCCGTGGGGCAGGGCCACCCCCAGGGCACGTCCCTCACGGCCCGAGGCCACTCGAGGCTCGTGGCCACCGGCCATGGCCACACGGGGCCACTGTGACTCAGCCGGGACGGGCAGAGCTTTGGGGGGACACAGGGACTCGAAACTCACGGGACCCCCCAACCCCCCTGGTCCATGGGGGTCGCCGCCACCCCTCCCTGGGCCCCCCATCCCAGGGGAGATGTTTTGGGGTCCCCAAGTTGGGGGGTGGCACCAAGAGGCCAAATTTTCCTGGAAAGTCCCATTTTTATTAAAACCCCCAGAGTCACGGCAGGGGGAACACCCCCAAATCCTGGGGGGGGGCAGGGGGGACCCAAGGGTCTCACCCCCCACCTCCCCCCCCAGATCGCATGGGGGGCAGCACCCCAAACCCCCCCTGTAAGGTTTGGGACCCCCGGCACCCCCAGGGGGGTTCTGGGGTGCCAGGGGGCGTCTGGGGCTGTCTCAGCTCTCGAACCATTTGCCCTTCCGAGCCGTGGGGGGGCTGCTCCCCAAAATCTTCCTCTTGTACCTCTCCACCAGCTCCTGGAACCGCGCCTCGGCCCCCCCGGAGCCCCCCCGGCGCCGCCGCTGGCTCTGGGGAACAGAGGGGTCAGAGAGCCCCAAAATCCCCCAGTGTGGGGGACAGAGGGGTCAGAGAGCCCCAAAATCCCCCAGTGTGGGGAACAGAGGGGTCAGAGAGCCCCAAAATCCCCCAGTGTGGGGAACAGAGGGGTCAGAGAGCCCCAAAATCCCCCAGTGTGGGGGTAAAACTGGGGGGGCAACCGAACATTGGGGGTGCCCAACCCGAGGGTCTGACCCCAACCCCAAATCCCGAATCCCAAACCCCAAATCCCCAGTCCCAAACCCCAAATCCCCAATCCCAAATCCCCAATCCCTACCTGGGGGGGGAGCACCCGGAGCTTCTCCCGCCGCCGAGAGGCCTTGGGGGCTTTGGGGGGCTTGGGGGGGGGCTGAGCCTTCCCCTTGTCTCGTTTCCTGTGGGAGAAAAAAGGGGGAATTTGGGGAGGGGGGACACCCTGGGGGGCCCCAAGGGAACAGAGACCCCCGGGGAGGGGAGAGGGAGGGAAAAGGGGGAGAAATGGGGGGACAGGAGGAAGGAAAAGGGTGGAAAGAGGGAAAGAGAGGAAAAGGGAAGGGACAAAGAGAGGGGGAAAAACTGAGGAGAAGTGGGGGAAAAAAGGGAAAAGGAAAAAAAGGGAGAAGAAGGAAGGAGAAAGGGGGGAAAGGGACTAAAGGGGGATGAGGGCGGGGGCACAGGGCCCCCCTCACCTGATTTTGGGGCCTCGGTGCGAGGGCACTGCCAGCACCTTGGTGCGGGGGGCACCAGGAGCCCCCCTGTGCCCCGGGCCCTGCGTGCAGAACCCGGCCCAGGGGGTCCCGGGGGGGGTCCCGGGGGGGGCCTGGGGTCCCCCCGAGCCCGCGGGGGGGGCCGGGTGCCCCTGGGGGGGGTCTGGGTGTGCCTGGGGGGGCTCCGGGGGTGCCTGGGGGGGGTCCGAGGGTCCCGCCTTGGCCTTGGCCTTGGCTTTGGCCTGCAGGAAAGGGGGGGTCAGTGCTGGGGGGCAGTGCTGGGGGGTCCCCCCGGGGGGGGCAAAGGGGGGTTCAGGGGCTCCCCCCCCGTACCAGGCCCCGCTGGATCCGCTGCTCCCGCAGCCGCAGCTTCCGCCGGTCCTCGAGGGCAAACTCCACGATGGGGCGCTGGGGGGGCACGGTGGGCACCCCGAAACACCCCAAAAACGGGATGGGGGGCCCCAAATACCCAAAAAAACCAAGGGGACACCCCAAAACCCCCCCGACACCAGGGAATCTCATCAAGTACCCAGGGGTCACCCCAAAACCAAAAGGACGTTTCTGAAGCTCCCAAAACACCATGGGGCACACCCCAGCACCCCAAACTTACAGGAGGTACCCCAAAACCCCCCGAGCACTGGGGAGGGGCTCAAAACCCAGGTGGAGACCCCAAAACCCCGTGACACCCCAACACAACGAGGGCATCCCGAAATCCAGGGGAAACCCCAGAAACCTCCCCGTGAAACAGCTGAGGGTAACCCAGAACACCCCAAAAACTGCGGGGCACCCCAAAACACCCGGTGCACCCCACACTACCGAGTAGAGCCCCCCAGAACCCAGGGGGCACCCCAAAACCCCCAGGGAAGTCCCAGGAAATCCCAGGGGGAAGCCTGGAATGCTGGGGGCAGCTCGGGGCTCTGAAAACGGGGTCACCCGAAGTTTTTGGGGTGCCCCCACTGACCTTGTGGGCCCCGAAGAGCTCGGGGTTGTTGTTGAGGCGCCGCAGGGCCCCCAGGGCCTCCTCGTGCTCCCCGAACTCCACGAAGGCGAACCCCAAAGATTGGCCCTGGCCCCGCAGCTCCCGCATCACCCGGCACTGGGGGAGGGACGGGGTCACCCCAAAAACATCCCCTGGGTCACCCCAAAACCCAGCCAGGGCACCCCAAACCCCTCCACAGCTCCTGCAGCACCCGGCACTCCCAAAACCCCCCCGGACACCCCAAATTCTCCTGGAGTCATCCTGAAACTCCCCCTCCCCCTGCACCACCTGGCATTGGGATGTGGGGATGGGGTCACCCCAAAACCCCGACACCCCCGTGGAGAACCCCAACATCCCCCAGGGGACACAGGGGGGATCCCTCACCTCCCCTTGCACCCCAAACCCAGCCTGGGAGGGAACCCCAACTCCCCCGCACCCCCAAATCACCTCCACCCACCAGAGGGGAGGACACAGAGCCCTGGGGGACACAGGGGGACCAAAGTGACACAGGGGGGACACAGAGTGACACAGAGAGGACACAGAGTGACACGAAGTGACACGGGGGACCCCAGCACCCGCACCTCTGTGATTCGGGGCGCTGCCCCCCCCGGGGCCCGCAGGACCCCCCTGAGCAGGGCCCGGAGCCGGGCCGTGTCCAGCGCCTTGGGCAGGTTGTGCAGGCACAGCCGCGTCCGGGACACGCCGATGTTGGGGTCCTGCAGC
Source organism: Sturnus vulgaris (assembly GCF_052056855.1). NCBI lineage: Eukaryota > Metazoa > Chordata > Aves > Passeriformes > Sturnidae > Sturnus > Sturnus vulgaris. The sequence continues at coordinate 74,298,792 of NC_142247.1, forward strand.
CGCCGCCGCTTCAGCTCCTCGAACTGGGGGGGAACGGGGGGGTCAGCACGGGGTGGGGGACACCCCAAAATCCCCCCCCGGGCCCTTGGGGGGGTCACACTCACCCGCGCCCGCTTGGCCATGTCCGAGTCACTGACACCCTCGGCAGCGCGGGAGCCCGGGCGGATGGCTGGGGATGGAATTGGGGAATTTGGGGAATTTATGGGGGGCCAGGGGGGTCAGGGGGCTTTCGGGGGAATGGGAGAGCCCGGACAGATGGCTGGGGATGGAATTGGGGAATTTGGGGAATTTATGGGGGGCCAGGGGGGTCAGGGGGCTTTCGGGGGAATGGGAGAGCCCGGACAGATGGCTGGGAGGGAATTGGGGAATTTGGGTGGGTCAGGAGGAATGGGAAAGCCCAGATGGATCGCTGGGATGGGAATTGGATAATTTTGGGAATTTGGGGGGTTTGGGGGAATGGGAGAGCCCAGGTGGGTAGCTGGGAATGGGAACTGGGGGTCGGGGAGTTTGGGGGGGGCTCGGGGGGTCAGGGGGTTTGGGAAGGATTTGAGAAGCACTGGGGGGGGCAGAGGGAATGAGGGGTTGGGAGATTTGGGGGTCAAAGGAAAAGAGGGGCTGGGGGTCCAGGAGAAGGGGGAGGTTTGTGGGGCTCAGGGAGGGAGGACTGGGGGCTCAGGGAAGGTTTGGGGTGCAGGGGGCACTGCCCCCCGGACTCACCGCCCTCCCGGGCCAGGTACAGGTTCCTGGTGCCGCTCCGGGGCCGCGCCCCCCCCGAGCCCTGCAGCCCCCGGGCCTGCTCCCGGCTCAGGGCGGGGTCCACGCGCAGCAGCCGCCCCCCTACACGGAGCCCCCCGCCCTGGGAGCAAAGGGGTCAGGCACCACAGGCACCCCCAAAACATCCCGACCCCCCCCCCCCAAACCCACAACGTCCCCCAACGCCTCCCAAACCTCCTCAAAAACCCCCCAAAAACTCCCACCCTGCCAAAACCCCAAACACCTTCCAAGACCCCAAAACCCCGAAATCCTCCCAGGATTCCCCCAAACCCTGCCCAACCGCCCCCAACCCACCAAAACCCTGTCCCAAAACCCCCCAAACTCTCCCAAAAACTCCCCCCCTGCCAAAACCCCAAACCGCCCAAAACCTTCTGAGACCCCAGAACCCTCTCGACCCCTCCCAGATCCTCTCGGCTGCCCCAACACCCCAAACTCCCCCAGGAGGAGCCACCCCAGGAGCCCTGGTGGCCCTGGAGGGGTCCCTGGTGTTCCCCCTCACCTCAGACCCCTCCTGAGCAGCCTCAATGCATTTCTGGGCCCCCTCGGGGGTCTCGAACTGGGCGAAGGCAGAGCCTGGGGGGGCCGGGGGGGGTCAGAGGGGAGCCCCCACAGGAGAGAGAACCCTCCCAGTGTGGGAGCCGACCCCCAAATGTGGGACACCCCAAAACCTGAGACCTCCCCACTCTGGGTCCCAGAGCCCCCCCGATATCCCAGCACCCTCTGGGACCCCTCCCAAAGACCCCCCCAGGTGTCCCCCCCACTCTGTGGGGTGCAGCTCCCACCCGGATCCCCCCGGCTCCCTCCCCGCTTTTTGGGGCTGCTGGTGTGGGGGAGCAGCACCTGATGCCCCCCAGCCCCCCCCATTCCCTGTCCCACCTTTGGGGGTCCCGGTGTGGGGGTGCAGCACCAGACAGACGTAGGAGACCCCCCCGAACTGGGCCAGGGTCTCCTCCAGCTCCTCCTCCTCGGTGTCGAACGAGAGGTTCCTGGGGGGGCCGGGGGGTCAGAGGGGGTCCCGGGGGTGCCCCCAGGGCAGGGTTGGGGTCCCCCAGCCCCCCACTCACCGGATGAACACCGTCCTGCCCTCGCCCACGTCCGACGGGCGCTGCCGGCGCTTCCGGGGGGGCTCCTCTGCAACGGGGGGGGGGTTGGGGTACCTGGGAGCCCACAGGGAACCCCCAGAAACACCCCCAGACCCCAGAGAAACACCCCCAGACCCCAGAGAAACACCCCCAGACCCCAGAAACACCCCCAGGCCCCACAGAAGATCCCTCCCTTCCCTGAAGCCCCCAAAGCCCCCAGCCATGTCCCCCTTGCCAGGACACAACAAACCTTTCTCATCCTCATTCCCTTCTTCTTCATCATCATCTTCCTCCTGCTCTTCCTCTTCCTCCTCAGTTTCCTCTGCCTTCTTCTTTTTCCCGTGCCCCAGCCCAGCTCTGACCCTTGATCCCCTTTTTGTGGCCTGCTGGGGCAGCTGGGCAGCTTCTTCCTCCTCTTCCTCTTCTTCCTCCTCTTCTTCTTCCTCCTCCTCTTCCTCTTCTTCCTCCTCTTCCTCATCCTCTTCTTCTTCTGCCTCTTCTTCTTCTGCCTCTTCTTCTTCCTCCTCCTCTTTGTCTTCTTCCTCTTCCTCCCCCTGCACTTTTTCCTGTTTTTCCTTCCCTTTCTGCTCCCCCTCTGTAAGGACAGGGGGTGGGGGGGGCACAGTCACCCCCGCCCCCCTCTGCCCCCCCAAATCCCTGGGGCAGGCCCAGCCCCTCACACGGGGCCTGGGGGGGATTTGGGGTCTCACTGGGGGTTTGGGGGGCAGTTCTGGGGTCTCACCAGGCGGTTTTGGGGCTCCCTGTGTCCCCTGGTACTTGTCCTTGGCCACGGCCCAGTCCACGGCCAGCGGCCGCCCTGGGTGGGGCAGGAAGGGTCAGAGCCCCAAATTCTTGAGGGTCCCACAGCCCCAGAGACCCCCCTCAGCCCCCCAATCTCCCCGGGACCCCCAAGGCCGCCACAGCACCCCCCAGCTCCCACCCCACTGCCCCCCACCCCCCATTTCCCCCCCAAACTCTGATCTCCCCCTCAGCACCCAAAACCTCCCAGGGACCCCCCGCTTCATCCCAGGACCCCCAAAATCCCAGAGCCGAGACCCAGCGAGTCCTCCCCAGGACCCCAAACATCCCCCAGGACCCCAAACATCCCCCAGGACCCCAAACATCCCCCAGCTCCCCCAGACCTCTCAGCTGGGCCCCGTTGAGCCCCCCCAGCGCCGCAGCCGCTTCCCGAAGGTTCCGGAGCTGGACGAAGGCGAAGCCCCTCGGGGTCCCGTCTGCAAGAGCCCCCCGAGACTGAGCCCCCGGCCTGGGGGGTGTGGGGACACCCCGGGGGGCTCAGGGGGGCTCGGGGGTCTCACCAGGCTTCCGGGGCAGGTTCAGCTCCAGGACGGGGCCGAAGGGGGTGAAGAGAGCCCGGAGCTCATCCTCGGAGCACTGCAGGGATTGGGGGGGTCAGAGGGGTCTGGGGGGGCCCTGGGGGGGCTGGACATGAGGGACAGCACAGGTCTGGGGGTCCTGGGGGCTTCAGGGGTGCTGGGGAGGTACCTCAGGAGGAATGGGGTCACTGGGGGTTCCTGGGGATGGGGACAGCTGGGAGGATCCCTGGGGGGTTCCCCTGGGAACGGGGGTCCCCTGGGAATAGGGGAGTCCCTGGGGGTCCCTGGGGGGGTCAGGGGTTCCCTCAGGGGGTCCCGGGGCCGCGCCCCCCCCTCACCTGGAAGCTGAGGTTGCGCAGGATCAGCCGAGCCTTGCGGGACGGGCCCCGCGGCTTCTTGGGCCGGGGGGGGGCCGGGGGGGGTTCCTGGCCCTTGCCCTTGCCCTTGTCCTTGTCCTTGTCCTTGTCCCTGCCCTCGGGCCGGGGCCGCGGCCGGGCCAGGGTCACCCCCAGGCGCCGCCCCCCCAGCTCGGGGGGCTCCCGCAGCGCCCGCCCCGCGTCCTCGGCCAGGGAGAAGGTCACGTAGCCGAACCCGCGGCATTTCGGGGAGCCTGGGGGGGCCGGGGGGGCGGTGAGGGGCCGGACTCCCCCCCCACCCCCCCGAGACCCACACGGAGCCGGCACAGCCCCCCCAGACCCGCCCGGGACCCCCAAACCAGCCCTGCCCCTGGAACGCGGCTGTGGCGGCTGCTGAGTCCCACAGCTCTGCTCCCCCAGTCCCTGCTCCCCCAAATCCCTGCTCCCCCAGTCCCTGCTCCCCCAAATCCCTGCTCTCCCAAATCCCTGCTCCCCCAGTCCCTGCTCCCCCAAATCCCTGCTCCCAGACCCTCCCCCCACAATTCCAGGCCTCCCTCATGTCCCCCCTCCACGCCCCAGCCTCCCATCCCTGTCCCAGCCCCCCAGGTCAGCACCCCCCAGACCCCAATCCCAAATGTCACCCCCCCTTCCAAGACCCTGCTCCCATCTTGGACCCCCCCAAACCGCAATCCAAGCCCCCCTTTTCCCCTCAGCCCCCCAAACTCCGGCCTCGGACCCCCCAAGTCCCCAGCCCCAAATCCCTCCGTGCTCCCAGCCCTCCCCCCAGCCCCGAGCCCGGCACCCTCGGAGCCCTCCGCTCCCAATCTCAGCCCCCCAAATCCCCCTTTCAGATCCCCAGGGCTCAGTCCCAGCCCCCTAGACCGTCCCTGCAGCCCCTCAGAGCTCGCTCCCAGACCGCTTCAGACACCGCCAAACCCCGCTCCCCGCTCGTCCCCGCTCCCTCCAGGCGCGGACCCTTCTCGGTGACCACGAAGCAGCGTCGGACCGGCCCCAGGTGCCCGAAGAGCCGTTCCAGGAGCGCGGCGGTGGCGCCGGGGGGGAGGCCCCGCACCAGCACCGTGCGGGGCTCGGGCGCCGCCATGTTGGCACGCGGGGGATGCCGGGAGCGGGGCGGGGCGGTGCCCGGGGAGGGGCGGGGTTAGAGCGCCCCCTGGCGGCGCGGAGGACCGAGGGGCGGGGATTGAGGGGGGCCATGACCGGGAGGGTCAGAGGGGCTCGGGGGGTCCCACCCTGAGGGAAAGGGGTCGAGAGCCCCTTGGGGCACGGTTCCAGGGACGGGGACGCGTTCGGGGGTCCCGTACTGGAGTTGGGGTGGTCAGAGGGGCTCGGGGATCCCGGCCCAGGGCTGGGGGTGCTCAGGGTCCATCCGGGGGTCTCACACATCCTTCGCACGTGGCACTTTATTGGGTACACGGGGAGGGGGTAACTGGGGGTCCATGGGGGATTTTGTGGGGCCCCAGGTCGTCACCAGTATTTGGGGGTCTCGGGGACTTGGGGGGCACTTTGTTACCCGTATTGGGGGGTCACAGGGACCTGAGTGGCGTCTGGGGGGTCCCCAGACTGGCACCAGCACTTGGAGGGCTCAAGGACATGGGGGGGCTTTTCTTACCCGTATTTGGGGGTCTCATGGAATTAGGGGGTGGGTCCCCAGATTGGCACCAGCACTTCGGGGTCTCGAGGACTCGGGGGACAGCTGGGGAGGTCCCCAGATTGGCACCAGCAGTTGGGGGGCTCAAGGCTTTGGGTGGGCACTTCTTACCCGTATTTGGGGGTCTCGAGGACTTGGGGGGCGGCTTGTGGGGCCCAGGTCATTGTCAGCGCTTGAGGGGCTCAGTTGGGGCGGGCAGTTTGTCACCCCTGTTTGGGGGGGACTTGGGAACTTGGGAGGGCTCCCCAGATTGTCTCCAGCACTTGGGGATCTCGTGGATACGGGGGGGGCTCAGGTTGTCACCCCTTTTCGGGGGTCTGTAAGGACTCGGAGTGGCCTCGGAGGGTCCCCAGGTCATTGTCAGCACTTGGCGGGCTCAGGGACATGGGGGGTTTGTTGCCCGTATTTGGGGGTCTCGGGGAGTTGGGGGGCACCTTGGGGGTCCCCAGATTGTCATCAACACTTGGGGGTCTCACGGACTTGAAGTGTCCCCAGATTGTCACCAGCACTTGGGGGTCTCAGGAACTCGGGGGCCCCGAGGTCGTCACCCTTATTTGGGGGTCTCAGGGAGGGCGGCTGAGGGGGTCCTGGGGGTCCCTGACCGGGTGGGGCCGGGCCGGGGTCTCCGCGCTGCCCCGCGGGGGGGTCACCCCGCACCCTACAAGTCTATGGTGTCACTGCCCGGGCTGCGGCCGTCCCCAGCCCCGGGGGGCGCGGGGGTCTGGGGGGCCGGGGGGGGCCGGGGGGTCCCCTCAGCCCAGCTCTGGGACGGCCGCAGCGGGGGCGGCGCTGCCCGGGGGGAGCCCTGCGGGGCCGTGCTGGGGGCCGGGGTGCCCCGGGGCGAGGGGACATCACCGGGACCCCCGCCCCGAGCCCCCCCGCAGGAGGCGGCGCGGGACGGGCCGGGGGGGCGGGGGGCGGTGGGGGGGCCGCGGCTGCCGGAGCTGCTGGGGCCGCCTGAGCCGGGGGTGCCAGAGGTGCCAGCTGTGCCAGCTGTGCCAGCTGTGCCAGCGGAGCTGGGATCTGATGAGCCAGCTGTGCCAGGACCCTTAGAGCCAGGCGCTCCAGGGCCCGGTGTTCCAGGTGTTCCAGGTGTGCTGCTGGTGCTGGAGGTGCCCGGTGCTCCTGTCCCAGAGGTGCCGGCGGTGCCAATTCCCGGTGTCACCGTTTTGCTGTCCTTGGCTGTGCCGCGGGTGCCGAGCTCTGTCCCGCCAGCTGTGCCAGGTGTGTCGGCTGTGCCAGGTGTGACAGCTATGCTGGGTTTGCTGGCTGTGCCGGCTGTTCCAGGTGTTCCGGCTGTGCCAGGTGTTCCGGCTGTGCCAGGTGTTCCAGCTGTGCCAGGTGTGCCGGCTGTGCCAGGTGTTCCAGCTGTGCCAGGTGTGCCGGCTGTGCCAGGTGTGTCGGCTATACCGGGTTTGCCGGCTGTTCCAGGTTTGCTGACTGTGCCAGCTGTGCCAGGTGTTCCAGCTGCGCCAGGTGTGCCGGCTGGGCTGGCTGCGCCAGATATTCCAGCTGTGCTGGCTGTGCCAGCTTTGCCGGTTGTGTCAGGAGCGCCAGCTGCTCCAGCTGTGCCCGTTCCCGTGGCTCCAGCTGCTCCCGTTCCCGCTGCTCCAGCTGTGCCCGTTCCCGTGGCTCCAGCTGCTCCCGTTCCCGCTGCTCCAGCTGTGCCCGTTCCCGTGGCTCCAGCTGCTCCCGTTCCCGTTGCTCCAGCTGTGCCCGTTCCCGGCGCTCTGGCCGTGCCCATCCCGGTCACGCCACTCCCCGTGCCCACCCCCGGAATGGCGGTGCTGCCGCCCCCCGGTAAGGCGGTGTTGCTGGTGCCGATGTTCCCGGTGCTCCCGGTATTCCCGGTGTTCCCGGCGGCGCTGATGACGCTGATCTCGGTGTTCCCGGTGCTCCCCAGGACGCTGATCCCGTTGCTCTTGCTCTTGCCGCTATTCCCAGCGCTGCCCGGAGCACCGAGCGCGGTGTTCCCGGTGTTCCCGGTGCCGGCGGCGGTGCCGGTACCGGCGGTTCTGGCGGTCCCGGTGTTCCCGGTGCCCCCGAGCCCCCCGATGCCGCCGTTCCCGGCGCGGAACATTCCCGGCGCTCCCAGGGCCTCGTCGATGGAGCGGCGCAGGTCGATGGGGGAGGGGGGCCGGTACCCGGCCGTGGGGTCCCCGTCCACGTCCAGGGGGGACTCGGGGGGCCCCCCCGCCTCCTCCCCCGCCCCCCGCCCGCCGCTGCCCTCGGGGGGCTCGGGGGGGCCGCCGGGGGGGGCGCGGCCGCTCGGGGTGGCCGCGAAGGCCAGCGCCGCCAGCGCCCCCCCCATGGCGACCTCGGCCAGGCGCGCGGCGAGCTGCAGCCCCCACCAGGCCCAGGGCCCGGGCGGGGGGGTCACCGCCCAGCCCCAGGCCTGCAGCGCCCCGAAAAGCTGCAGCCCCGCGCTCAGCGCCGCCCCCGCCGCCCCCAGCAGCCGCGGGACCCCCGTCCGCGCCCCCCCGAGCCCCCCGCGCTTGTCGCGCCCCCCCGAGCCCCCCCCTCCGCAGCGCCGCAGCCCCCCCAGCGCCCCCAGCGCCAGCGCGGCCGCCAGAGCGGCGAACAGAGCCCGGGGCAGCAGCAGCAGCGCCGGGGGCCCCCCCAGCGCCGCCAGCGCCCCCACGGCCCCCAGGACCCCCCCCAGGTGCAGCACCCCCAGCGCCAGCAGCAGCGGCGCGCCCCGCGCGGGGGGGGCCAGCGCCAGCCCCCAGCCCAGGCACGGGAAGGGCAGCTCGAAGAGCGCCCGGGCCGCGGGCGGGGGCAGCCGCCCCCCCAGCTCGTAGGGGTCGAAGAAGAGCGGGAAGGCGCGGGCGAACCCCGACACGGCCAGCAGCCCCCCCAGCAGCCGCGCCAGGGGCGGCCGCCCCCCCCCCAGCAGCAGCAGCACCCCCAGCCCCCCCAGCAGCGCCAGCGCCGCCCCCGCCCCATAGACGTGCCCCCCCCAGGCCGCCCCCCAGAGCGCCGCGGCCTCGGGCCAGGGGGTGCCCAGCGGTAGGAAATGGGGGGGCCAGGAGAAGGGGGGCGCGGGGGAGGCCCCGCCGGGGTCGGGCCCCCCCGAGCCGCAGGCGGATCCGGGGGTGCAGGCGGAGGCGGCGGCGGGGGGGGGCGCGGCCCCCCGGGAGGGCTGGCGGCCGGGGGAGAGGGCTGCGGGAGACGAAGGTGGGGGGGGGGTCAGCAGGGGTCCCCACAGCCTGGGGGCGGCCTGAACCCCCCCATTGCTCCTCCCAGGACCCCCCCCTGTCACCCAGGTACCCCCCACATCCCACACCCAGCCTCCTCCCCACCAAACCTCAGCAGCCCCAAACTCCCAGACCTCCTCATTTCCTCAGCAACCCCCAGACCCCAGGACCCCCCTCCACTGCCTCCCACTTCCCGTCCCCCTCAGACCCCGCATCCCTCCAGATCCCTCCAAATCCCAAGACCCCCCATTCCTCCCCGCCCCCCCCATTTGAGGATGTCCCCAAATCCCAGGAACCCCCATTGCCCCGGACCTCCCCAAACGCAGGACTCTCCCATGCCCTCAGGACTCTCCATTTCCCAGACCCCCCAGACCCCCCAAGCCCCCCCAAATCCGCCCCCCCACCTGGCTCCGCGCCGCTCCCGGCCTCCTCCAGCTCCAGGGACGCGTTGCCCCCCTCGGCCCCGATCTTGGGGGGCACCGTGGGAAACAGGAACCCTAGAAGAGGGCACCGAGGTGTTGGGGGGGTCCCTCAGGTTCGGGGGGTCCCAGGGGGGGCCGGCCCGTCCCGGGCACTCACCGGCGGCGCTGAGTCTCCCGGCCAGCTTCGAGAGGCCCGGCAGGAGCCGGGGGCGGCCGGGGGCGGCACCCAGCAGGCTGGTGGGGGGCACGGCCGCCCCCGAGCCCCCCGGGGGGGGGTCCAGCCCCGCGGTCAGGTCGATGGCGATGTCCAGCTCCAGCTGCTTGTCCCGGGGGCGCCCCGGACGGGGGGTGGTAGCCCCGGGGCCGGAGGGGCTCCCCCAGCGCCCCGCTTCCTCCGGGGGTCCGGCGGAGCCCTGCTCATCGCCGGGCTCGGGCAGGGTGGGGGGCGCGGCGCTCCGGGGGGGGCCCGGGCTCCTGGGGGTGCCCGGAGGGGTGGGGGGCGCGGGGGGGCGCGGCCCCCCCTGGCTTCGCACCTTGATCTTGAAGTTGAGGCCGAGGTTGAGGGACAGGACGGGGGAGTCGCTGTGGGGCGCGGCGGGGCCCGGGGGGGTCCCGGGGGGGCTGCTGGGGGGCGGGGGGGCGGCGGCCGGGGCGGCCAAGCAGAGCAGCGCCAGCAGCAGCCGGGGGGCGGCCGCCCCCCCCACGGGGGACATCAGGGACATCCGGAGCGGCTGCGGAGAGGGGGGAGAGAAGTGTCACCCCCCCGGCACCCCAGAGCCCCCCATGACACCCTGGAGCCCCTCCCCAGCTCTCGGTACCAAGGGAGCGTTCGGGGGGGGACACCTCGGGGAGCACCTTGGGGACAGGGACGGGATGGGACAGGAGCACTTGGGGGGGCACTGGAGCGCCTGGGGACAGGAGCCCCAGGGGAGAGGACAGGACCTCCCGGGGGGGGAACAGGAGCACCCCGAGTTTGGGACAGGAACACCTGTGGGGAGGGACACAGGAGCCCCCCCAGGAAGGGGCAGGAGCAGCGCGGGTGGCGCGGTGGCACTCGGGGACGGGGGGCACGCGGGGCCGTGCGGAGGTGTCCCCCCCCGCCCAGAGCTCCCCCGCCCGCGCCAGGTCCCTAATCGAGGTGACAGGGGCTGTCGCCGCGGGGTGGCACCGCGCCCGTCAGGGCGGCGGCGACGCGGGCAGGACGGATGCGAAGTGACACGCGGGGTGACACGCGGGGTGACACGCGGGGACAGTCCCGCACCGGCACCTCCGGAACCTGTGCCATCCCCCAGCACCTGTGCCATCCCCGCACCCGCCACCCCCCGGCCCTGCCACCCCCGCACCCCACAGCCCCAAGACCCCCACCGCGATAAAAGGGGGTCCCCACGCCGCGCCCCCTCCCCGGTGTCACCCGTGGGTCGCAGCCACGCGCGCCCCGCGCACACCCGCCCTCCCCCCGCGCTGTGCCCACGCGTGTGACAGGGACATTGCGGGGGGGGCGCACGGGCACAGCTCGGAGTGGGCACCCCCTGCACCCAGAATCCGCTCACCTGTGCAGCCCCCTCCCCCCCTCACCACCGCTCACACACCCACCTGTGCCCCCCCCCCGCACCCACCTGTGCCCCCCCGCACGCTCCCCGTGCCCTCCCACGCACCCCGACCCCGCACCCCGACCCCCCCCGGGTTCTCTCCGCTCCCCCCCCCCGCCCCCCCCGCGCCCCCCCCTCCCCGCGCGTGGGTGCCCGTGCGCACGTGTGCGCGCGCGTGACCGCGCGTGCCAGCCGCGTGTGCGTGGGACAGCGCGCGCGGGGGCGGCAACGGGGAGGGGGGGGCGGCTCGGAGATCGAGAGTATTTTGGGGGGAGGGTCACCCCCGAACCCCCGAACCCCGGCTCGCCACCTCCGCGTCCCCCGCACCCCGCACCTCTAGGCCCCCCCCCTCGCCTCCAAACCCGGCCCCCCTCCATCCCCGGCACCCCCAAACCCGGCTCACCTCTCTTCCCCCGGCAGCCGAGACCCCCCGGTCTGCGCACCCCCCCTCCCCCCCCTCCGGGGACCCCAACCCCGGGCACGCCCCGCACCCCCAAACCCGGCAAACCCGGCACCTCCACCCTGCGCCCCCACCCCCGGCTCAGCAGCGCCCATCGCCCCCCCAGGCGGGACCTCCCCCGCACCCCGGGGACCCCGACCCCCGCACCCCGACCCCCCGCGCACCCCCAAACCCACCCCCGCCCCCCCGCACCCACCGGCCTCGGCGGCGGCTCCAGCCCCGGCCCGGCCCCGGCGGCGGCAGCGGCGGGAGGGGCGGGCCGAGCCCCCCCCCCACTCCTCCTCCTCCTCCTCCTCCTCCCACCCCCCGCGCCCCCCGAGCTCCCCCCGCGGGCACCGGGACCCGCACGGCCCCGCTGGAGCGGGGGGGGGCACAGGTGGGGGGGTGTCCCACATCGGGGGCGGGTTCCGTGTTTGAGGGGTCCCACTTTGGGGGGGGGGCTCATATTTGGGTTCACAAATTTGTGGGGGGGTCTCACATTTTGAAGTGGTCCCATGTTTGGGGGTCCCACATCTGAAGGGGGTCTCACTTCTGGGGGTGCCCCCGTAGGGGAGGGTGTCCCACATTTGTCGAGGGGAATATCTTGCATTTGGGGGGTTGTCTCACATTTGGGGGGGATATCCCACACTTGGGGGGGGGGTCTCACTTCTGGGAAGGTGCCACAATATGGGGGGGGGGGGGTCCCTCTTGGGGTGGTCCCGCTTCTGGGGGGTCCCAGGTGCGTGCCAAGGCGTGCCAGGTGTGTCCCAACCTTTGCAACGTTCTACGTGAGCCACCCGTGCCAGGTGTGTGTCACCTGTGCCATGTGTGCCACCCTGTGTCACGACATGTGTCCCTGGTGCCACGCGTGTCCCCCGGTCCCCGTGCAGGGACAGGGACACGCCAGGGCCAGGCTGGGGGACAGGACCATGGACAGGAGGAGGGGCGGGGACAGGGACAGGGCCGGCCCAGGGACACAGACAGGGACAGGGGACAGCACCATGGACAGGGCCGGGGACAGCCCAAGGACAGGGCTGGGGACAGGGACAAGGACAAGGCACGCTCCGATGCTCCAAGACTTTATTCACCCCTGGCCACAGCGAGTCCGGGGCTCCCCCAGACCGGGAGGCCACAGGCCCGTGGGGTCCCCGGGCCACTGTGGGGGTCCCCCGGACACTGTGGGGGTCCCCCAGGACGCTTTGGGGTCCCCCGGGACCCTGGGGAGGTCCCTGCAGTGCCGGGGGTCCCCGGGAGGCTGCGAGGGTCCCCCCCCTCCCCACCCGGGGGGACACGGCCCTGCAAGCTCCGCAGTGCCAGGGAGGGTTTGGGGGTCCCCGCGGGGTTTGGGGGTCCCTGCACCACTTTGGGGGGGGTTGTGGGGTCCCTGCATCCCCCTCTCTGGAGAGGTCCCCACAGCCTCGTGGTTCCCCGGGGACGTTGGGGGGTCTCTGCACCCCAATTTCTGAGGACTCTGGGGATCCCCCTCCCCTGTGGTGCCCAGGGGGGGTTTGGGGGCTCCCCGCACTCCCAGTTCCGGGAGGGTTTCCGAGTTTGGGGGTGTCCCCATGTCGGGGTCCCAGTGCAGCATCAACAGCGCCGGTGTCGGGGGGCCGGGGGGGTCCCCGCGGGCTCCGGGCGGGGGGCGCTGGCCCGGGCGGACCCCTCCTCAGGGCAGCCCCCTCTGGGCACTGCGGGGACAAGGGAGGGTCAAAGAGAACCCCCAAACCCCTTCTGGGGGGGTTGGGACCCCCAAACCCCAGATCCTGGCTGGAGACTGGGGGTCCCCCCTCCCCCAGCCCCCCCCGACCATCAGGGAGGGGATAAAGGGGGGTAAAGGGGACCCCCCGAGCCCCCCCAATCCCAGGGGCTGAGCCGGTACTTACGGGGCAGAACCGTGAAGCTGCGAGGGAGGGGAAGATGAGGGGGGTTCAGGGGGGGCACAGGAACCCCCCGCACCCCAATCCCCCAACACCGGAAAACTGGAGGTGCCCCCAGACCCAGTACGGGGGCAAATGGGGGGACCTCCGAATGGGATCTGGAGCGGTGCCTTCCTCAGCTCCCCAAAACCTCCTCCAAACCCCCCTAGCCCCCCAAAAACCTCCTTTAAACCCCCTCAGCCCCTTAAACCTCTCCAAACCCTCCCAACCCCCCAAGCCTCCTCCAACCACTCTCAGGCACCCCAAATCTCCCCGCTCTCCCAAACCCCTCCAAACCCCCCAACCCCCTCAGCCCCTCCAAACCCCCCCAACCCCCTCAGCCCCTCCAAACCCCCCAAACCCCGTCCCCACTCACGAGTGCAGCCCGTGCACCCCCCCCTCGACCTGCGCCGCCACCGTCCTGCGCTCGAACTTCAGCTCCCCCGCGAACATCATCGACCTGGGGGGGGGCAAGGGGGGTTCGTGGGGCCGCTGGGACCCCCCCAAACCTCCCCCGACGCCCCCCTTGAGCCCGCACTGACCGCAGCGCCGAGAGGCTGCGGGCGCCCAGGTCCTGGCAGCCGTGCTGCAGCCCGGCCAGCAGGTACGGCACGAACTTGTGGATGGAGCCCTTGTCCTGCACCGAGCCCGACACGCCCTGCGCCACCTTCACCGCGTCCCCCTCGCTGCGGGGGGACACACAGGGGCTGGGGGGGGCGGCTGGGGGGCGGCACCCCCCCGGCCCGGCCCCCCCCGGGTACCTGAAGTAGCGTTTTTGGCTGCCAGGACCCTGCTCCATGGCGTCCAGCGAGCCCATGCCCCGGTACTGCTTCAGCCGCACGCCCTCCGAGAAGAAGAACTCGCCCGGGGCCTCCGTGGTGGCCGCCAGCAGCGACCCCATCATCACTGGGGGGGACACCCCGTCAGGGACCCCCTCCCTCCGCCGGCGGGGTGGGGGGCGTGGAACTCCCCCAGTACGGGCTGGGGGGCTATGGGGTGCCCCGGTGGCCGTGAGACCCCTCTGGGTGCCCCCTCTGCCCCTCGGTCCCCCCGCCCCGTGTCCCCCTGGCCCTCACCGGTGGAGGCTCCCAGTGCCAGCGCCTTCACGGCGTGCCCGGGGCTGCGGATGCCACCATCAGCGATGACAGGGACACCGAAACGCCGCGCGTACTCGGCCACACGGTACACGGCTGTGGCCTGGGCACGGCCACAGGCCAGCACTGCAGGGGACAGGGACATGTCAGGGACACTGTAAGGGACACAGCTGTGGCCTGAACCTGGTCACACACCAGCACGGCCACTTTGACAGGGACAGGGACAGTGGGTCAGGGACAGGGACACTGTGAGGGACACGGCCATGGCCTGAGCCTGGTCACACACCAGCAGCGCCACGGGGACAGGGACACCGTCACAGGGACAGGGACAGTGGGTCAGCGACAGGGACACTGAGGGACACGGCCATGGCCTGAGCCCGGCCACGTGCCAGCACCGGCAGAGGGACAAGGGATCAGGGACAGGGACACTGCAGGGGTGTCTGGGGGTGCCGGGGGGGTCAGGGGGTGTCACCCACCCTCCTGGGTGATGCAGATGGAGCCGCTGCCCATCCCCACCCGCAGCGCGTCCACCCCGGCGTCGATCAGGTTCTTGGCCTGGGCCGCCGTCACCACTGCGGGGACACCCCAAAATGGCACCCCGGACACTGCCCAGGGCACCCCAGAAACAGTGCCCCGAAATGGCACCCAACGCTGCCCAGGGTACCCCAAAATAGCCCCCCAAAATGGCACCCCAAAATGGCACCCCCAATTCCACCTCACCATTGTGGGGGACACCCCAAATGCCGCCCCCCATTTCTCCCCCATCTCTGCCCCCCCCAAGCTGCAGCCCTGGCAGTTCCTGTGTCCCCTCCCAGGTTTTGGTCCCCGTGTCCCCCCGTTTGGGGTCTCACCGTTGCCCCCCACCACCTGCAGCTCGGGGTACTTGGCCTTGATGTAGCGGATCATGCTGAGCTGGTACTGCGAGTTCCCCTGCGACGAGTCCTGGGGGCAGGTTTGGGGTGCGGGACAGGTTTGGGGTGCAGGGCAGGTTTAGGGTGCAGGTTTGGAGGTTGGGGTTCAATGAGCAGGGCGGTGCTGGGGGTACCCTCCAGGCCCCTCCTTTTTAGGGGCATCCCCCACCCAGCACTAGCAGCTCCATCCCCAGATCCCATCCCCTCCCTTTTGGGGTCCCACGGTTTTTGGGGTGCCCCCACCCCCTATTTTTAGGGTTCCCCGCTGCACCCACCCACCTACACCAGCGGCTCCATCCCCATCTCTCTTTCCCTTCCCTTTCTGTCCCTGCCCGATTTTTGGGGTCTCCCATTTCTGGGGATCCCTGTTTCTGGGGTTCCCCATTTTCAGGGTCCCCCACAGCAGCACCCTCAGGTCAGCTCCACTCTCACCCCCCCCCCCCCCCCCGTTTTTGGGGTGCCTCCCCTGCCTCATTCCCACATCACCTCTTTTCCATCCCCTCCAGCCCCGCAGCTGTTCCGAGCCCCCGGTTTGGGGTCCCCCCGGGTCTGGGGGTCCCCCCGGTCTGGGGGTGCACGCACCAGCACCACGAGGTCGGTGCCGGCCTGCACGAGCAGGTCCAGCCGGTATTTGTCATCCTCGCGGGTGCCGATGGCGGCCCCGACCCGCAGCTGCTTCCGCCCGTCCTTGGAGGCCGCCGGGTGCTCCCGGTTCTTCTTCAGGTCCGTGCGCGCCATCAGCGCCACCAGCTCGTCACGGCTGTTCACGATGGGCAGCTTCCCTGCGGGGACAGCGCGGGGACAGCTCAGCGGGCAGCCCCGGGACAGGGGACACGGCGGCGGTTTGGGGACACCGAGCGGAGCCCAAGCGCAGGGTGATGGTGGCCGCCAGCTCGGCACTGCTGGTCACCATCAGCGGCTTCCCTGGGGACACTGCAGGGACTGCGGGGTCACCCAGGGGCTGCAGGGACATGGAGGGGACCCCAGGGATGGGGGCACAGGGACAGGAAGGGGGGACACACGGCTGACCCCAGGGACACGGAGGGGACCTGAAGGATGGGGTGGGGACAGCCACCAGCTCATCGGTGCTGGTCACTGCCAGCAGCCCTGGGGACACGGCGGGGACAATGTCACCAGGGGATGGGGGCGTGGGGGGACAGCAACAGGGACAGGGGACATCCCCCACGGGGTGCCCAGGGTGACACAGAGGTGCCCCCGAGTGGAGGTGACCCCTGCTGTGGGGTGACACCTGCTGTGGGGTGACAGGGAGGTGCCTCCAGGGCTGACAGGGGACTCGGGGGGTGACAGGGGACTCGGGGGGTGACGGGTGCCCCTCTGCACCTTTCTTGCTGCGCTGCAGGATCTCGTTGGCCTCTTTGAGGGTGACACCGGCTGGGGCCACCACCAGGTCCCTGCGCTTGGTCATCACCTGGGGACACAGGTACACACGTGCCACTGGCATCGGCACAGGT
Source organism: Sturnus vulgaris (assembly GCF_052056855.1). Classification (NCBI taxonomy): domain Eukaryota; kingdom Metazoa; phylum Chordata; class Aves; order Passeriformes; family Sturnidae; genus Sturnus; species Sturnus vulgaris. Next base: position 74,315,050 of record NC_142247.1, read on the forward strand.
GCTGGCACCAGCGCTGTCTGGCATTGCCACCATCACTGTCACCAGCACTGGCACTGACACCGGCACTGTCACCATCACTGCCTGTCACTGTCACATGCACTGGCGCTGCCACAGGCGCCAGCACGGGCACTGTCACTGTCACCTGCACTGTGTGTCACTGTCACCTTCACTGTCACTTGTGCTGGGGGGCCCAGGGGCGCTGTGGGCAGCCCCCACCCCTTCCCACCACAGATCTCCAACCTCCCGTCCATCCCGTCCCGTCCCCCCCAGCCCCACACCCACCTCGGCCAGGGGGGTGGCCCTGTCACTCTCTCGCAGGAAGTCGATGTCCCGCGAGGTGACGATGCCCTCGAGCCGCCCCCCCAGGCGCCCCGAGTGGGTGACAGGGACCCCCGAGAAGCCGAGCCGGGCCTTGGCGTCCCACACGTCCCCCACGGTGTGCGCCGGGCTCATCACCAGCGGCTCCGTGATGAAACCCTGCTCGAACCGCTGGGGACACGGGACAGTGTCACTGGGGGGCGCGGGGACAAAGGGGACAGCGTCACTGGGGGGCACAGGGGGCTCAGGGACACAGGGGGGTGGCATTGGGACAGGGACCACCGAGGGAACTCCCAAAATGGGGTGCTGATGGCCACCACCGCTGGCCAGCACGGGCAGGGTCCCAGGGGACAGCAGGACTGGGGGGGTCCCAGAGCAGGACACCCCCCCGGCTCACCTTGACCTTGCGCACCTCGCTGGCCTGGAACTCGGGGGTGCAGTTGTGGTGGATGATGCCGATGCCACCGTTCAGCTGGGGGGGCACAGGGGGGCCGTGGGTTCCTGAGCTCCGGCTGGGCGGGCAGCACCCCCCCCCCCCCAAATCTATGTCCCCTCTCCCGTTTGCCCTCGCACCCCTCAGGGACTGCGCCCCCCTCTGCTCAGCTCCCTGGGTGCCCTCCAAGCACCCACGGGTGCCCCCCACGTCTGACAGAGCTGCCCCCAACCCAGACTCCCCACAACCCCCCGGGTGTCCCCTCGGTGCCCCCCCGGGATGGCTCCACCCATGCGGGTGCCCCCCTACCCGTGGTGATGGCCCTGTCCTCCTCGGTGACCGTGTCCCCCCAGCACCCCCAGTGTCCTCCCAGTGTCCCCGCCGTGTCCCCACTCACGGCCATGGCGATGGCCATGTCCCCCTCGGTCACCGTGTCCATGGGGGATGACACCAGGGGCGTTTTTAGGGTGATGGTTCGGGTCAGTGCTGATGTCAGGTCCTGGGGAGGGGAGCACCCCTAAAATCCTGATCGCCCTCAAGGGCTCCCCTGAGAAATTGGGGGCAACTCCACCTCACCCCCCCTGCCCTCCCAGCACCCCCAAAGACACAGGGACCCTGCACCCATAACCCCCCCCCTCGAGGGCTGGGGTTCCTCGAGCCCCCATCCCCCAAACCTGCAGGGACCCCACGGGCATCCCCCAACCCCAGAACCACAGGGGGGCCCAGGAGGGGGATGGGGTCACTCCGGGGAGGGGGCACAGGAGGGTCCTGGGGATCCAGGGGGGTCCCAGGGGGCCATGGGGGGTCCTGGGGATCCAGGTGAGGCTCTGGGGGCACGGGGGGGCGGTCCTGGGGGGCACAGGGGGGGTCCTGGGGATCCAGGTGAGGCTCTGGGGGCACGGGGGGGCGGTCCTGGGGGCTCACTCACCACCTCATCGGCCGTGAAGTCGATGTAGCCCGGGAGGATGAGGAAGTCACTGTGGGGGACAAAGGGCTGGGGACCCCCCTGACACCCCCAAACTGACCCAGACCCGCCGGGGGGGGGAATGAATGCTCCCCCTTGAGGGTCCCCCCTGGGGGAGGATGGAGGAGGGATGTGTGAGCTGGGGGGTCAGGGGGTTCCTGGGGGGTCCTGAGGGGTTGGCAGTGGGGGGGCAGGGGGCGTCGGGGGATTCTTGGGGTGGGGCTTGGTAGTCCCTGGGGGGGTTCCTGGGAGGGTCTTGGGGTGTTGCGAGGTCCCTGGGGTTCAGGTGTCCCCAGGGAGGAATCTGGGGGTGCCGGGTTGTGCTGGGGGGCTCTGGAGGTGCCTGTGAGGGTCAGGCGGTGCGGGGGGCGGGGGGGGGGGGGGTCAGAGGGTTTTGGGGTCACCCGCACTTGTAGGTGAGGCCCGTCAGCGCAGGCGAAGAGCTGCTGGGCCGTCAGTCCGTCCTCGGGCACGTACCCGGCCCCGCTGATCAGCTGCTGCGCCATGCTGGGGGGAGGCTGGCACCGGGACCGCGCACCGGGACCCCCCGGGACCCCCCAGAACACCCCTAGGACCCCAGACACACCGGGACCCCCCGGACCCACCGGGACACGTCCAAACACCCTCCCGAGGGCTGGGACCGCACACCCGCACCGGGGCTGGGCTGGCCGGGCCGGGCCGGCCGAGGGGGGTCCCGGTCCCGGGGGGCGGTGCCGTGGGGCGGTCCCGGTCCCGGGGGGCTCCCGCTCGTTGCGCTCCCGCAGCGGCCCCGGCGCAGGGCGTGGCCGTGGGTGTGGCCATGGGCGTGGCCGCTCCAGAGGGCGTGGCCAGGGCCGGGACTGGCCGCCGCAGCCCCCCCCCCCCACTCCCAGCCTGCCCAGCGCCTCCCAGTGCCCCGGGAGCGGCCCCAGCGCTCCCGGTAACCTCGGCCAGGGACCCCCCCTCATCCCCCGGTAACCTCCGCCAGGGAACCCCCCCATCCCCCAGTGCTCCCAGTAACCCCTTGCGCCCCACTAGAGCCCTCCCGCGCCTCCCAGCCCTCCCAGTAGCCCCTCCCGCATCCCCCGGTTAACCCCCAGTACCCCCCCACTGCTGCCCCGCACCCCCAAGTAGCCCCCCAGTGCCGCCCCTCCACCTCCCAGTAACACCCAGCGTCCCCTCGCCTGTGCTCCCTCCCGCCCCAGTAACGCCCCAGTCCCTCCCAGCGCCCCCCAGTACAGCCCTTCCCTCCCCCGGTGCCCCCCCGGTGCCGCTGCCCCGCCCCAGCATTGCCCCAGCATTGCCCCAGTCCCTCCCAGTGCCCCCAGTCCCTCCCAGTGCCCCCCCCCCGTACCTGGGCTCCCCCTCGCCCATGGCGCTGAGCGCCGCCGGGGGCGGGCCTCGTGACCACGCCCCTGCCCCGCCCCTTCCCTGGCCCCGCCCAGCGCCCGAGCTTTAGGGCCCCCCGAGCCCCGGGATTGGGGTTCAGTGCACCTCTCTTTCGGCCTCCCCCCCTGTGTTTTGGGGTGCAATCCTTCATTTTGGGTGCTCCCATTTTTGGGGTGTATTCCACCCCCTTTTTGGGGTGCGCCCCTCTGTTTTGAGCACTCCCTCTTTGGGGTCCGCTTTCTTTCTTGGGGAGCAAGCCTCTGTTTAAAATCTATTTATTTCTGTTCGGGGTGCTCCCCGTTTTTGGGTGCACCCCCTGATTTTGAGCTGCCTCCCCTTTGCGGGGACACTCTTCTGTTTTGGGTGGCCCCGGCCCTTGGGGTCCCCCCCTGCCCCGGGGGTCTCTGGGGACAGCCCGCGCCCCCCGGGACTGTTTGTACGGCGGCTAACGAGTCCCGGGGGAGGGGCGGCAGAGCAGCCGCACCTGAGATCACCTGAGAGCACCTGTGAGTGCCCCGTGCACACCTATGTGAGCACCTGAACTCACCTGTGCACACCTGTGAGTGCCCCGTGTGTGCCCTGCCCGCACCTCTCAGCGCTCCCGCCCGCCCCCTGCTCGGGGGGCACCCCCACACCGGCCCGGAGGGGGTGGGTGTCCCCCCAAATTGGGCGCTGTCTCCCCGGCACAGCGCCCCCCGCAGGCAGGGGGGGGCAGATGCGCAGCCCCCCGCAGGACAGCCCTGCCCTCCCCCTCCAAGGTGACCCCCCCGTGTCCCCGGGTGACCCCCGAGAACAGGGACCCGCGGGGGGCAAACAGAGCCCACCCGAGGCGCGGCCCGGATCCCCCATGTACCCCCCACACTGACCCCCCGGCACAGCACTGACCCCCGGGACCCCCCCACACTGACCCCCAGTCACGGACCTGCCCCCTGCGCTGTCCCGTCCCCGGCATTGACCCCGGGACCCCCCGGCTCTGGACCCCCCCATGGCGGCCCTGACCCCCCCTTGGCCCCCCGACTCTGTCCCCCCCTCCCGGCACACCCAGAGCCCCCAGACCCCCCCCGTGACCCCCCATTACCTGCCCGCCCTCCGTCCCTCGTGGGTCACCTCCCCCTCGAGGGGCTCTGGGGGGGCTTCCATGGCTCGGGAGGGTCCGGTGGGTGCCGGGGGGGGGTCCCGTGGGTGCCGCTGCCGCCGGGACCCGGCGCCGTGGGGTGGGGGGGGGGGGGGCGGGGTGGGGGGTACGTGGGGGGCGGGGCCCCCCTCGGCTCCGCCCACCCCGGGCCCGACACGAGGGAAACTGAGGAAGGGGGCGGTGCGAGGGTCGCCCCACGTTGGATTTTGGGGAGGTCACAGAGGGGGGACACGCATAGAGGGGGCTTTTCCCCCCGTGCCCCCCCCGCCCTGCCCCCGCCCCATCGAGGGGGGGGTCGCAGCTCCGGCCCCTCCAGAGCCGGCCAGGGGGACACGCGTGGGAACGCGACACGGGGGGCTCGGGGGGGCTCGGGGGGTTCATAGCCTGTGTGCCCCCCCTCGCCCCCCCCAACCCCCCGGGCCATTTGCAGCCGCGGCAGCTGCCGGGGATTAACGCGGCCGGGATTAAGGGGGGATTTGGGGGGGGGGCGGGGGGGGACCAGGAAGGTAATGGGGGGCGGGGCTGCTCCGCCCAGCGCTCCCAGTATAAACCAGTATAACCCTGCTCTCCGAGTGCGTGTCAGTACTCCCAGTGTAATGCGTTGCACACAGTTCTACCAGAGCTCCCAGGACATCCCAGTGCTCTCAGAGCACCCATTTCTTCCAGCACGCCCCAGTGCTCCCAGTGAGACCAGTACAAACCAGCACACCCCAGCTCCCCGTGCAGCCCCGAATGCCCCAGCACAGCCAGTGCAGCCCAGTACCGCCCTGCGCGCCCCAGGGCTCCCAGTACAAACCAGCACGCCGTGCTCCCAGTGGGAGTGTCCCCGTGCCGGTGCCACCCGCCGGAGGTGACCCGCCGGTGCCGGTGACCCCGGGGATTAGCGACAAACTCCGGCTCAAGCCTCTTAGCGGGGCCGCCCACGGCCACGGGGTCACGCGTGGGGGAAGGGCACCCCTCGGGGACCCCCACGACTCCCAGGGGACCCCCAGGGCACCCGACCCCCCCCCCCCCCCGCGGGGCACAGGGACCCCACGTCCCTCGTGAGGACGCTCCGGGGACCCCCCGCCCCCCCCTCCGGGGCAGCGCTGCCGGGGCCGCTCGAGGGACGCGGCGCCTTTAAGGGGCGTGGTCAGGGGAGGACACCACCCCCCCAGAGGCGGGGCCACGGGGAAACGCGGGAACGCCCAAATGGGGGGGGGACAGCCCCCCAGGATATCCCAGTTACGCTCAGTGCCTCCCAGTGACCCCCAGTGCATCCCAGTAACTCCCCGGTGTCCCCCCAGTGCCAAGCAGTGCATCCCAGCGCTGCCCAGTTCCCACCAGTGTCTTTCCAGGTGTTTATTGCGCCCCCCCGAGCCCCTCAGCACTCGATGGAGTCCTCGAGCAGCTGCAGCAGCGGGGGCGGCACTCGGGGGTCGCTGCCCGGCCCCTCCTCCAGGCTCTCCTCGCTCACCTCCTCCAGCGCCGGCAGCACCCCCAGCGCCCCCCCCCGCCGCCCCCCCGGCACTGGGCTGCCCCCCCCGCCCTCCGCGGGACCCCCCGAGCCCTCGGCCGGGCTGGGGGCGCGGGGGGGGCTGGGGCTGGCTTGGGCGGGCGGGGGTGACCCCCGCGGGGATGCCCCCCCCTCCCCGGGCGAGCCCCCCCCCGGCCGCCCCACGGAGTTGGCCTGGGGTTTGGGGGGCGGCTGGGGGGCGGGAGGCGGCGGCGGCGGGGGGGGCGGCGGGGGCGGGGGGGGCGGCGGGAGCGCCTCCCCCACCTCGCTGTAGCCCTCGTTGGGGTAGTAGAGCCGCGGGGGGCTCGGGGGCGACTTGCCGGCCTGGACCTGCGGAGGGGGCACAGGGGTCAGGGGGATCAGGGGGCCCAGGGGACGCCCCCACGGGACACCCCACCGCGCGGGGACCCTCCATGGAGCCCCCAGCACCCCGAAGCCCCCCCAAGGGGACCCCCAGTGCTCCAAACCCCGCCCAGACCAGGGACCACCCCCCTTGGGACCCCCCCAAGCACAGGGACCCGCCCATGGGACCCCCCCCAGCACAGGGACCCTCACCTCCCCAGCATCCCCACCTCTTCCATGGGACCCCCAGCACCCCAATGTCTCCCCAGCACCCAGGACCCCCCAGCACCTCAATCCCGGCCCAGCTCCCCGGGACCCCCTCATGGGACCCCCCCCAGCACCTCAATCCCGGCCCAGCACCCCGATCTCCCCACGGGACCCCCCCTAATGGGACCCCCCCATAGGACCCCCCTGACACAGGGGACCCCGCATCCTCCTTTTGGGGGGGCTCAGAGCAGGGTGACTCTCCCCCCCCCCAGCAGTTTTTGGGGGTCCCCGCCCTCCCTGGGGATCGCCCCTTCCCCCCCACTCACCGGCTGGAACCACCTCAGGCTCTGCGGGGGGGAACGGGGGGGGTCAGCTGGGAAACTGAGGCGGGGGGCGTCCCTCCTTCCAGCCCCCCCAGACCTGGGCACCCCCTTCCTCCGGCCCCCCCAAACCAGCAGAGCCCACAGGCCCCCCAGACCCCCTTCCTTCCCAGCCCCTCCAAAGCAGGGGTCCCCCTTTCCCCCCCCCCCCCCCCCCGGAGGGTCCCCGGTCCCGCAGCGCCCCCCCCTGACCCGGGGACCCCCTTCCCTGCCCCCCACAGCCGGGGGTGGGTTTGGGGAGAGCTGGGGGTGTGCAGGGGTTTGGGGGTGCGGAGGGGAACTGGGGGAGCTTTGAAGGTTCGGGGAGGGGGTGTTGGGGGGGTTCTGGGGGCGGGTCGGGGAGAGCCGGGGGTGCCCCGGAGGGGGGGTTGGAGGTGCAGGGGGGTGTCGGGGACTCCGGGGGTCGGGGGGCCCGGGGGCTGGGGGGCCCCTACCACGTTGGGGTGCTTCTCGATGGCGAGCGCGGCCCGGTCCGCCGTGCGCTGCTGCCGCCGCCGCCGCCGCCGCGCCCGCAGCGCCAGGAGCGCCAGCAGCAGCACGGCCCCGAGCAGGAGCAGCGCCCCCGCGCCCCCCGCCACCGCCCCCAACGGCACCCCCCGCACGGCCGGCGGCTCCGACGGGTCCCGCGGGGCTGCGACACAGAGGGGACGCGTCAGGGGAGGGGGCGACATCGTCGGGGGCAAACCCCGGCACAGCCCGGGGGCTCCGAGGAGTCTCGGGGGTGCGGGGAGGGAAGGGGACCCCGCATCACATCCCGGGGGGGGAACCCATCGCAGTACGGGGGTGGCCTGGGGACTCTGTCACCGTGGGGAGCTCGGGGAAATTCCATCACTGGGGGGACACAATGCCGGGGACGTGAGGGGCGCCTCTTCACCCTGGGGGAGACCCCATCGCTGGGGCAGGGGGGCTCTGGGGGGTTCCTGGGGCACCCTGGTGCCATGGGGCACGGGGGGGTCCCTGTAAAAGGTCCCTGGGGAGTGTGCCGGTGCCAAGGGGATGGTCACAGAGGGGTCTCTGGGGGGTTTTTTGGGGTGTCCGCCTCCATACCCGCCTGCCCCGGCCACAGCACCTCCAGCTCCACCGTGGTGTTCGAGGTCTCGCCCGATTCCTCGTCCCGCGCCAGCACCTGTGGAGGAGGGGGCGTGGAGGGGACAGGGGGACACGGTGAGGACGCGGGGACATGGCTGTGGCACCGTGGGGACACACAAAGGGGACACGGAGGTGCCCCCAAGCCTCAGTGTCCTCTCTGTCTCCCCCGTGTCCCCTTTCTGGTGGCACCCAGTCCGTGGTGCCCCTCTGGTACCCACACCCTCCAGCTTCCCCGTGCCCCCCAGTCCCCTCTGGCCCCCAGTGTCCCCCTGTCCCCCATCCCCAGGCTCACCTGCAGGTGGAAGCTCTGCCCGGGCCGCAGCTGATCCGCCTGGGCCACCAGGAGCCCGTTGGGCATCACCTGGAACAGCTGCTGGCTCTGGTTGGCGCCGTGGCTCAGGGTGTAGCGCACCTGGGGATTCACCCCCTGCGGGGTGGGGTCAGCCCCTGCTTGCACCCCCCCCCACCCGCATCGCTGCCCACACCTCTACCTGCATTCCCTACCTGTGTTCCCTACCTACTTCCCCATCCGCCCCCTGCCTGTCCCCCTGCCCGCACCCCCTTCCTGCACCTTGTCTGCATCCCACCTGCGTCTCTACCTGCATCCTCACCTGCATCTTCACCTGCATCCCACCTGTACCCTCACCTGCTCCTCTGCCCGCCCTGCCCCGCTCACCTCGGGGAAGTCGGGGTCGTGTGCGCGCAGGGCGAGCACCTGTCCGCCGAAGGTGAGCAGCAGCGCGGCGCGGCGCGGGGCCGCGGGCACGAACGCGCGGTACCGGGCGCGGGGGAAGCGCGGCGGGTGCCGGTTCGGGGCCAGCACCCGCACCAGGGCCCGCGCCACCGCGTACTTGGAGGGGTCGTTCACCTGCGAGGCCTGCGGGGACACACGGCCACAGGACCCGGGGGACACAGAGGGGACAGGAAGAGGACAGAAAGGGGACACAGGAAAGGGCCGGGGGTCACAGAGGAGGGGGGACACACGGGACACTCAGGTCTGCCACCAGCTCCCATGGGGGCACCCATGGGGGCTTCCGGGAGTACCCCAGGCAGCTCCCACCATCCCAGGGACCCCATGTCCCCAGGGACCCCATCTCCCCGAGTGTCCCCCAGTCTCCCCAGGACCCCCGCCCACCATGACGCTGAGGCAGATCTCGGGGGTCTGCCGGCTGCTCTCCACCGCCCGCAGCAGCGTAATGGCCCCGGTCACGTTGTCGATGTGGAACCTGCTGCTCTCCTGACCTGGGGGGGCACAGAGATGAGGACCCCCCGAGGCCCCCCCTCCCCCCCACCCCTGGACCACCCCCGGACCACCCCCGGACCACCCCCCTCCCGCCTCTTGCCCCGGGGCACTGTGGGAAACTCCCTAGAGGTCCCTGATGTCCCCCCCCACCCGTTCAAGGACCTTCATGGTGGGGAGGACCCCCTTTATTTTGGGGGGTGGGTTGGGGGGACGACGTACGGGGAGGGCGTTATTAACCCTTTGAACTCCAGTATGGAGGGGGGGTTAACCCCTCTGGTGCTGGAGCACCCTTGGGTGCACCAGGGGCTGAGCCCCACCCCGCACCCCCCCGCGCAGGAGCGGGGCAGGGATTAGGACCCACCCAGCTCAATCCCTTTATTCAATTTGCCCCAGTGGATCCGGCAATTGGATTGTGCTCACTTGGGCCCCCCCGGCGGGACACCCCGCAGCACGGGCACCCCCATCAGCACAGACACCCCCCGCCATACAGAGACCCCCGGCACTGGCAGGGACTGGGGGGCACAGGGCGGCCCTGGGAACCACCCCGGCCACCTCTGCCCACCCATGTCCCCTCCCACCGCATCCCTGTCCCCATGTTCCGTATTGCGGTGTCCCTGTCCCTGCGCTCCTGCCCACGCTTCTGTCCCTGTGTCCCCACCTCCCTGACCCCTGTGTCGCCCTGTATCCCCCCGTGTCCCCCCGGTGTGCCCCGGTACCTGCCAGCAGGGAGTAGGTGATGGCCGCCCGCAGCCCCCTGTCCCCATCCTCGGCATAGACGGCGCCGGGGCTGAAGCTCAGGGGACCCCCCTGGGGACAAGGAGGGGACACGGAGGTGTCCGGCTGAGCCCCGCGGGACCCCCCGACGCCCTTGTCCCCGCGGTGTCCCCAGGGTCCCGTGTCCCACCTGGAGCTGGCCCTCGGTGACGTTGGCGGTGTAGACGGGGCTGGTGCAGACGGGGGGGCTGTGGGGGGCGCGGGGGGCGCAGGGCAGGAATTGGGGGTACTGGTCATCCCCGTCCAGGACATTGACCCGCACCCGCGCCGAGGCGTTGAACCGCTCCCGGGTGTTCATCTCCTGCAGGGAAAAACGGGGCACGGGGCGCCCCAAAACCTGCTGGGGGTGCACAGAGGGCACAGGGACCCTCATGGCATGGGGACACCCCAGGAATGCAGGGAAACCCCTGGGAGCAGGGACCCCCACGGGGCAGGGACCCCACTGAATGGTGACCCCACAAGTACAGGGACCCCCACGGGGTAGGGACCCCATTAAATGGTGACCCCACAAGTACAGGGACCCTCATGGGGCAGGACCCCATTGAGCGGTGAGCCCCCAGCCACGGGGACCTCCACGGGGCAGGGACCCTCATGTAAAGGGGACCTGGAGGGACAGGAGCCCTCGGCCCCAGGCAGGAGTGGGGGTCTCAGCCCCGGCCCGGGGGGTCCCGCCGAGCTCCCAGCAGGGCACGGGGGAGCCGGGGGGAGCCGGGGTGGGGGCGGGGAGCCGGAGGGGGAGGGGGCGCAGGTGGCCCATTAAGGAAATGAGGGGGATTGAGGGCAGGTGACGGGATCACGTCACCCCCAATTAGCGGGGCCAGCGGGGACGGCCGGCGGGCGTGGGGGGGGCGGGAAGGCTGGGGGGACCCCCGCACCCCGCCCGTGGCACGGCTGTGACCCCGAAAAGCTGCGGTGGGCACCGGGACCCCAGAGTCGCGGGCGGGGGGGCTCTGTGGGGGCGGGGCTGGGGTCGGGACTAGGGCCCCACTCATGAGGGTGGGCGGGGGGGGCGGTTCTCGTATCAGGGTCCTGCACCAGAGTCCCACAAGCGGGGTCTCACAGATGGGGGTCCCACGTCAGAGTGCCACGGGTGAGGGTCCCGCGGGCACGGGGGGACACACGGGGGTCGGCGGGCGGGCGGGGGTCTCACCACGGCGGTGACGACCACCTCGAGGTGCCGCCGGCTCTCGAAGTCGAGCGGGCGCGCCAGCACCACGCGGCCGCTGTTCGGGAGGTCGATGCGGAAGAAGCGAGCGTCGGGCTGGGGCGGTGAGGGGGGGTCGGTCAGCCCGGCAGATGGCCCCGACCTCCCCCCCCCCGCAGCCGCCGCCGCCCCCGCCCCGGCTCACCGAGGCCGTGTCGATGACGTACATGAGCGTGTCCCCGTCCGCGTCCTCGGCCTGGGCGCTGAACACCACCGAGTGCACCGGAGCCAGCTGCCCCGGGGGTCACCAGCGGGCCCGGGGCACCCCGGGGGTCCCCGAGCACCCCACACTCCCCAAATAGACCCCACATCCCAAAACACCCCCCGTGGTTCCCAAACACACCCCCTACGGTCCCCAAACAGACCCCACAGCCCCAAACATCCCTGAGATGCATCGGGGGGTCCCCGAACACCCCCAGCATTCACGAGCACACCCAATATCCCCATTCCTACTTTTGGGTGTCCCCATCCCTTCTGGGCACCCACCCTGTCACCAACGCTGTCCCTGTGCCCACGCCCATCACTGTGCCCATTACCACCTCTGTCCCCATCCCTGTCCCCAGTCCATGCACACGCCACCCCTGTCCTGGTGCCCATCCCTGCCCCATCCCCGAGGCCATGTCACCACCATGTCACCACCCCAGACTCCACGTGTGCCCACAGTGCCACTGTCACCTCGCTGACGTTGTGGGTGAGGACCGTGGCCCCCTGGAAGTGGGGCCGGTTGTCGTTCTCGTTCAGGACCTGGACGATGATCCGGAACTCCACCTGCCAGGGGAGGGACACGGGGAGTGCCCAGGGTGGTACCGGGCCCCCCCAGAGCCCCCGAGGTCCCCTCCGCGCGTGGCCGTACCGGGGAAGAGCCGTCCTCAGCACAGGTCAGGGCCACCATCAGCACCGGGGACTCCAGCTCCTGCAGGGGACAAGGGACGGGGGCACTGGGACAGGGGGTGACACGGGGAGCTGCCCCAGGGGGACATGCGGGGGTCCCTGCCAAGCGGGGGCAGGAGGGTCCCAGCTGGGGGGCAGGATGGTCTGGGATGGAGGGACCTGCAGGATGGGGAAACTCAGCACGGAGGGAGCGTGGATGGATGGACACGGGGTGGACACAGGAGGAGTACAGGATGGACATGGCATAGACACAGGGTGGACACGGGATGGACATAGAGTGGATGGAGGACGGATACAGGATGGGCAGAAGAAGGAGGATGAATGGAACATGGACAGATGATGGTGGATCCAGGATAGATGGAGTGTGGATGACAGACACAGGATGGACACAGGTGGGTGTGGGATGGATGGATGGATGGATGGATGGATGGATGGAGGAAGATAAACATAAGAAGGATGCAGGATGGACACAGCACGGGTGGGGGTGGATTCAGGATGGCCAGTGGGCACAGGATGGACACAGGACAGGGCACTGGGGGTGTCCCGGCGGTGTCACCTCACGGTCCAGCGCCCGCCCGGCCGAGACGTTGAGCCGGACGCTGCGCCCGTCCAGGTAGAACCAGGAGGCGTCGGCGCCCACCAGGCACAGCTGGAGGCCGGCGCCGCCCCCGGCGCCCCCCGCGTCCCCCGGCGGGGGCAGCCGCGCCACCAGGCTGCCGTGGGCGCTGTTCTCCGCGATCTCCGTGAACAGGTTCCCGAAGCCGCTGCAGCCGTCGCCCCGGGCTGCCATGGCCGCGCCGGGGATGGGCACACGCGTGTCCGGGCGGGTGTGGCCCCCAGCCCCTGACCCCCCCTCTCCAGGTCCCACCCGTTCCCCGAGGGCCAGCAGGGTCTCTCGTGTCCCCGTCCCCTTATCCCTGGACTAACAACCCCATCCGCATTCCCAGCTCCCCGCTCGGTCCCCGCTCGGTCCCCGCCGTGTCCCCACCGCCCAAGTCCCACCTCCTGGGCCCCCAGCGCGGTCGCTCGTGTCCCCCAGGGTCCCCACCCCTTGGTTCTCACCCCCAAGCTTCCATCCCCAAGAGACTCTGGAGTGGTCCTGCACTCAGGTGACATCTTTGGGTCCTCCCCAGGGTCCTCTGTGTCCCCATGCCCTGGGGTCCCACCTCTCACCTCCCAGGGTCCGCTTCCCATGTCCTCAAGTCCTCATTCCCTGGTGGCCGCATCCCTTGTGTCCCCACCACCCCTAGTTGCCCTCCTTGAGTCCCGACCAGACGCCCACTGGGTCCCTCCCAGCCCCGGTGTCCCCCTCAGGTGTCCCCTGCCCTCCAGGTGCCCCCCGGATGCTCACCTGTGGCCAGGTGCAGCGCCAGGCAGGCGGCCAGGAGCGCCGGGCAGGACGCGGCCGCCATGGGGACAAGGGGACCTCGGGGGCCGCCTGTGGCGGAGAGGGAGGAGCGGGGCTGCCACCCCCGGCCCCGCGCCCCTGTCCCCAGGCCCCTGCTCAATGTCCCCCAGCCGGACAGCCCCAGTGACAGCCCTGTCACCACCCCGAGGTCCCTTTCCTGGGTCCCTGTGCCCCTGCCAGCTCCCCTCTCCTGGGGTCCCCAGCGCTGTCACCACGCGGGGGTCTCTTTCCCCAGGACCCCAGGGTGCTGTCCCTGTCCCCGGCGCATGTCCCCAAGGTGTCCCTGTCCCCGCCCGAGGGTCTCACCGGGAGGTGCCAGGCCGGCACCGTTCCCTGTGGGACAGCCGTGTCCCCCCTCGTGTCCCCCCCACGCCCCGCACTGTGCGACTCCCCCAGCCCCGGGGGTCTGCAGGGGGACCCTCAGCGTTCCCCGCAATGGCAGTGGGAGCCATATGGTGCCCCCCCCTCCCCAATTAGCGGCAGGTAATTAGGGCAGGGGAAGGGGGGGCGCTCCCCATCTGCCACCCCAACCATCCCCGGCACCGGGCTGGGGGGTCCCGCACGCTGCTCCCCCCGGGACGCGCTCCCTGTTGGGGCAGGGGGGGTCGGGGGGGATCCCTTCCCTCTCCCCCGCTCCGCGGTCCCTGGCTGTCACTCCCCCCGTGTCACCCCCGGGCAGAGGACCCCCGTGTCCGGGACACCCCACCCGCCCCGGGACCCCCTCCCCGGGATCATGGCCCCCCACTGTCCCCTCTCCCCGTCGCCCCCGGCCGTCCCGCAGCCCCCGGCCCCCCCCGGCCCCCGCCCCCCCGTACCTGCCCGGCGCCGCCGCCCCCGGCGCTGCTGCCCCGGCCCGGCGGGACGGGGGGGGCGGGGGCGGGACCGGGGGGGGTGGGACCGGGGGCGGGGCTGACCCGGGACCTGCGACCGGAGATCTGAGTCCTGCCCGGCCTGGGCATCACCTGGGCATCACCCGTATCACCAGCCCTGCCTGGGGCACCACCTGAGCAGCACCTGCATCAGCTGCACCACCTGGGCATCATCCACATCACCTGGGCATCACCCACATCACCTGGGCATCACCTGCACCACCAGCCCTGCCTGAGCACCGCCTGGGCATCACCTATCCTGCCTGGGCATCACCTGAGTCTCACCTGTCCTGCCTGGGGCACCATCCGGGCAGCATCTGCATCACCTGCCCTGCATTTGGCATCACCTGGATCACCTGGGCATCACCTGCCCTCCTGCACCTCCTGGGCATCACCTGTTGGGACCTGCCCTGCCCAGGGCATCTCCCATCCTGCCCTCAGCCCTTCCTGCCCAGAACCCCACCTGCCGTGCCCGGGGATCTCCTGCCTGCACCGCTTGCACCTGAGCAGATGTCACCTGCCTGTGCAGCCTGGGAGCATCACCTGGCACCTGCCTGCACCACCTCTCCTACCTGCCCAAGGGGCAGAGGCCTGGGCCATTCCCTGCTCACCTGGACCATCTCCTGCCCCCAGTACCTGCCTCCCCTGCTGGGCCGTGCGTGACCTGCCCACGCTGCTTACACAGGTGTGTGACCCGACCCTCCCTGCACACCTGGAGGGGGGTGTGACACCCTGTGCACACCTGGGGGGGGTTTTGCCCGCCCCCATGCACACCTGTGGCCCCGTGTGAGGCTGTCAGAGGTGTGGCCCCTCCGTGCACACTGGCGTGTCCCTGCTGAGCCGGCGCCATAATCCGCTTTGGGGACAAAGAGGATGAGCTGGGGGAGGGGGAAGTGACACGGGGGCCACCAAGGGGGAGGGAGTGAGGGTGTGAAAATGAGGTGAGAGTGTCGGTCTGGTCCTGTCCCAGGTGGCTGCACAGCGACACCTCGACATCCCAAACCACCCGATCCCAACTAACCAAGCTTAGCCTTAGGGCTGCCCCACAGCTCCATCTCCGGGGCCCCAAAGACGAACGGGGTGCTGGGGCAGCAAACGGGGGTCGGGGAGACCCCAACCCTGTGCTCCGTGTGGGACATTCCAGGTGAGGCCCCAGCAGGACCCCTGACTCGTTCCGGGCGCGCCCACGCTCCAGAACCTTCTCCGGAGCCAGGAGAGCTCCTGGAGCAGCGATCCCGCTGGAACAGAGGGAATGTCCCGGATCCAGGGATCCCAAACGCGCTCCCGGCTGAGGGGGGTCCCGGCAGCTCCGAGGCAGCAGCGGTGACACCGGGGACAGCCCTGGGTGGCCGCAGCAGCTCAGGGTGGCACCTCCGGCACCTGCGCGTCCCTCGGGGCTCCGGGACTCGCAGCTCGGGCCGTTCCATCCCCGCGCCGCTCCCATGGCAAATTAAAGCGCTTTTCCCACTCGGCCCCGACTCCGCCCTTGTCTCGTCCCGAACCGGGCCAGCCCCGCTCGTTCTCCCTCCCGGTGCCGGTGCCGGCCCGGCCCCCCCGCCCTGCCCGGGAACGGCGCTGACACCGCGGTTCTGGGCAGCACGAGCAGCGTTATTTCAACAACAAACGGGACTGCAGCGAGGGGCGGGCGGGGGGCGGCAGGGACGGAGCAGCCCCGGGCTGCGGCTGCCTCGGGCCCCGCGTGGCGATCCCAGCCGGGAACGGGCCGGGACCGCAGCCAGAACCGGCTCTGCTCGGGCTCCGGGTCAGCCCAGCTGCTCCCGCAGGAACTGCAAGAAATCCCTGAGCAGTTTACAGAAATTCAGCAGGCTCTGGTACGGCACCGAGATGCGCATGAGCCTGTCCGGGTCCCGTTCTGGTTCCGGTGTTGGAGCAGCTGTTCCTGCTGGGAGCAATCCCGCCTGGGGCAGGTTCGGGGTGCTGAGGTCCTGTCCCAGGGCTGTTCCCCGCTCCCGGCCCAGCCTGGAATTGTGCCGGGATTGCCCAGGCCTGGGGGCAGCGCCTGCGCCGGGCACAGACCCAGCTCTCGTTCATTCGGGTTCGTTAGGGGGAAGCCAACGGGTGGCATTGGTAAAAACACACGGAGCGGGACACTCTGAGTGGGACACGGAGCGGGACACTGTGACCAGGACACTGTGACCGGGACACGGAGCGGGACACTGTGACCGGGACACGGAGCGGGACACTGTGACCGGGACACTGTGACCGGGACACTGTGACCAGGACACGCTGATTTGGACACGCTGTGGTTCTCCAGCTGGGATGGAGCAGGCCCTCGGGCCAGTGCGATCCTGAGGCACCCGTGGGCACAGACCCCTTTGGTGGGGTTTTATCGAGGGGACTGTGGGCTCTGGGACCTGAGGCCCCCCGCGAGCTGGGATTTAATTGTCTCCATGATTAATAATTTCTATTCCATAACAATCAGAGCATGTCCTGGCATGGGGAGCAGGGGCCAGCCCTGGTCCCGCAGGAGCCCCCAGAGGGGCCCGGCTGGGCTGTTGGGACCCCTGGCAGCGATGGGGACACCGGGCCAGGCTGCCCTGAGGGACTGGGAGGGACAGGAATTGGGATAATGGGTCTGGGGGCGTGGAGCCGCTCAGGACGGTTCACCGGGGCTGAGGGCGGGCGGGTGAGAGCCCTCAGGGACAGGTCACTGAGAGTGGGGACAGCGGGACCCCCGTGGGACGGGCTGGGGGAATTGGGGGGGGGGGGTCCCTAGAGTGCTCAGGGCAGGCCGGGGGTGCCGGGACCCCCCGTTCCGATTTGAGGGGGGGTCGCAGACGCTTCCCGCCGCGCCGCGTGAGCCCGGACACATTTGGCCCCCGCACCGCCGGAAGCGCGTTCCGAGCGGGGCTTGAGTGGGGGGAATGCGATGGGACAAACAGACGAGATGGGAGAGGGCGGGACGGGATGCGATGGAATGGGACGGGACGGGTCGGGTCAGGTCGGGTCGGGATGGGATGAGATGAGATGGGAGAGACGGAACGGGACGGAACCGAGCGGAGCGGGCAGCGGGGAGGGAGGCCGGCGGAACGGAAGGACGCGGAACGGAAGGCGCGCGGGCGCGTTTCCGGGGGCCGGTCCGGTGCGCGGAGCGGCGATGGCGGCGGGCGGGCGGCGCTGAGGGACCGGCCATGGAGCGCGGGCCGGGCCGGCCCAGCCTGCAGCTCGTCCAGCAGGCTGTGCAGGCGCTCTACCACGATCCCGACCCCAGCGGCAAGGAGCGGGCAAGCTGCTGGCTGGGCGAGCTGCAGCGCTCGGTGAGAGCCGCGGGCGGCGGGTACCGGGCCCGTGCTCGCGGGGAGGCCTCGGGCCCCATCCGGGGTGGGGCGGGGCAGGGAACGGCAGCCCCGTGGCGGTCCCGGGGAGCCTCTACCCCGCCGCTGCCGCTTCCCGATGATCTGTGGCTGCCCCATCCCTGGGAGTGCTCTGGAGAGAGACAATTTCCTGGGGCTGGAGGGACGAGACACAGGGAATGGCTTCCACTGCCAGAAGGCAGGGCTGGATGGGATCTTGGGAAGGAATTCCTGGCTGGGAGGGTGGGCAGGCCCTGGGCTGGAATTGCCAGAGCAGCTGTGGCTGCCCCTGGATCCCTGGCAGTGCCCAAGGCCAGGCTGGACATTGGGACAGTGGGAGGTGTCCCTGCCATGGCAGGGCTGGCACTGCAGGGGCTCTGGGGTCCCTTCCCAGCCAAACCATTCCCGGCTTCCGTGATTAACGCCGGGAACAAGGGGCCGAGACGTTTGGCAGAGTCCTGAGGTATCTGGGAAGGAGGAATCGGCTCCCGGAGGGGAATCTGGGCTCCCTCAGGGCTTCTCCTGCCGCCGGGTCAAGGGAGCCGCCGGCATCCGTGAGGGGATGGAGCCAAGGCCTCGTTCCCCTCCCCAGAGCCCTCCGGACACACCCCCGGCTCCTTCCCCGAACTCCTCCCGGCTCTGGGGTGTTTGTCGGTGTTTTGTGGCCTCGTCTGGTCCAGCTGGAGCTGCTTTGTCCCCCTGTCCCTCAGGGGGTGGCTGTTTCCCCTCTGTGCTGCCCTCCTGCTCCCTCCCCTTTCCTCAAGCCCTCCCCAGGAGCCGAGAGAAGATTCCGTGACACGGGACGAGGAGGAGCCGTGTCCCACTCCCTCCCTTCCCTGCTCCGTGTGTCCCAGCTCCTGCTGGGCTCCAGCTCTGTCCCCTTCCTGCCCTTTGGCCAATCTTGTGGCTCTTTGTTCCCACAAACTCTTGGTTTCCCCTTTTCCCCCCTCAGTTCCCTTCAGTGCTATGGAACACTCCAATTCCCATCAGAGTTCTCCCGGGAATATCCATAGCTGGGTCGGGGGGGTCTGGGAGCTGCTCCCCCCACTTCCCCCTGGGGAGGGGCTTTGCCAGACTGAGATCTGGGACAGCTGGAAGAGGGAGATTTGCATTTCAGGGATGGGTCCCTTCCCAGGCTCCCCTGAACCCCAGAATTCCTATCCCAGGGACCCCCAGACCTGGGGTCACCCAGCGGGGCCGGGGGTTGCCTGGGTGGGACCCCCAGGATTCCCAAGCCACAGGCCAGGCTGCCCCATCCCCAGGACGGTTTGGGCTCTTGGGGACTCGTTTGTATTCCTGAGTTCTCTGAGCCTCTGCAGGACCAGGATCTCTGCTCCAGTTTCCCTGGGCTTTTCCCTGGGCTGCTTTTCATGTAATGTTAGTAATAACAGTAGTAGTGATAATAGCACTATTACTGATAACAAAACCAACGATTACAATGTCGTTATCAGCACAGCCCCGCCCCAGGCCAGCAGCGTTCCTGCTTCTCCCCTTTTGTTGTGCTTGTTCACCCTGGTCCCCTCTGAGGGTCTCAGAAGGAATCCCAGTTATTTTCCAGGTGTTCCAGGCCCAGCATCTTCCTCTGCTGGCAGCTTCTGAGTGATTCCAGCCCTGGCTGTGGGCAGTGAGGTGACCCTCCACAGCAGGAGCTCCCCTGGCATGACCTGGGAGGGTTGGGATGCTCCAGAGGGACCTTTCCCAGCTTGGGGACCACGGTGACACTGGTGGGACTTGGGGGCCACTGTGGGGCTGGTGGCCCTGGCTGGTATTTGTCCCTCAGGCCCTGGTCTGGTTCGAGGCACTGGCATTAACCCCCCAAGGGGTGTTTGCCTGGATCTTCTTGTGTGCCAGCCCGTGGTGCTACCTGTGACATCCCTGGGGTGGCACACACCTGTGCCCCTGCAGAGCCCTCCGCCCTGGGCACTTCTGTCCCGTTTGCCTCTGCTGGGACGAGCTCTCGGGGTTGGCTTCCCACTGGAGTTGTAATCACAGAATCCCGGGATGGTTTGGGTGGGAAGGGATCTCAAAGCCCCTGCAGTGCCAGCCCTGCCATGGCAGGGACACCTCCCACTGTCCCAGTGTCCAGCCTGGCCTTGGGCACTGCCAGGGACGCTGTGCTGAGCCCTGTTTGCCAGGCTGGTCAGAGCCATCGTGGGGATGAGAAGGCAAAGCCTAAAGCTGAGTTTGGGTGCCTGGGTCACTCTAGGGGGGTTCAGGTTTGGCACCGAGGATCCCCACAATTCCCATCCTTGGGATCTCTGGCAGGACGTGGGGCTGAGGTTTGGGTCTGGAGGGCTCTGGGGGCTCAGGTTTGTCTGTCAGCTCCCCTGGCAGCCTCGTTCTCACCTTTCCTGCTGGTTATTCCTGGGAAATGGGGCCGGATGTGGCGGAGCAGCTCCGAGCTTGCACAGCGCTGGAGAGCTCGGCTGAAGGTTCAAGCTGACCTAAATCCCAGAATGTGAAGATCCTTCAGGCAGCTGGGAGCTGTGTGAAGGCTGATTCCAGACTGGCTGGGGGTTCCTGAGGCATAGGAGCTGTGCCCAGTGTGGGGATTGGCCTTGTCCCAGCTCCCCCAGCTCCGTGGCTGGGGTTCCTCTGCATCCCTGGTGCCTGGAGCAGAGCCCTGGGAGAATGCTCTGTGGGGATCCACGGCTGTGAGCTGAGAGTTTTGGTGTGCATTGAGTGGAGCTTGCTTTGGGTTTTAGTGGGGGTTCAGGAAGTGCTTTCTGGGAAGGAAATCCTCTGGCTTTATAGAATTCCTGAATGTGCCATGAGGAGTTTCAGGCATGGAAACAGCTCCTTGCAGTCATTGGTGCTCACAGGCCATTAATAATGGTGCTCTTTGCTGAGTCGGGCTCCCAGAGGGATTATCCCTGTGCCCTGGGGTTGGTGGGTTTGGGAGGATCTCCCTCTGCCACCATGTCCGTCCAAACTGGGAATTTCCAGCCCATTAACTGAGGAGAGAAAGAGTCCAGTGAGAGGCTTTGGTGGGATTCTGGCTGTTGCAGGTGTTGAGATTAAGTTTTTGTTTATTCTCAGCTTGGGAATGTCCTGTGAGGATCAATAAATCCAGGGGGGACGTTTATGGCAGCAGTGCCTCCAGGTTTTTCTCACTCCCTGTTAGAGTCATTCCAGGCGAGTTTTACACCAGGAGCGGCTGGAGATCCTGGAGTTACTGACCCTGGAGCAGCTCCGGCCCTGGAGGCAGCTGGGAAAGGAGGATCAGAGCCCGGGAACAGCAGAGGAGCTTGTCTGAAGGCTCTGGAAGGATTCTCCTTGGCCATGCTGTGGTCAGGGGTGGTGATGGAGCAGCATTCCACGGGGAAAACTGCTGTGTCCCCTGGGAAGCTGCAGGGAGCTCCCAGCTGGGAGTGGCAGGGATGGATCCTCTGGCTGGGGGGGTTGAACCTGGAGGGACTGAAGAGCCCTGGGGATGTGGCACATGGGGACATGGGGCAGTGGTGGCCCTGGCAGTGCTGGGGGGCTCTTGGACTCGATGGGCTCCGGAGTTTTCCAGCTCACAGGATTCTGTGAAAGGGAGGAAGGGAGAGAATAGAGGGGCACGTGGGGTGCTGAGGGTCCCAGCCCTCCCCAGCTTGTCTGGGCCCTTTGGGTTCTGCAGCTGGCTCCAGCTGCATTCCAGGCTACAGTGGCTGTGGAAAGAGCTCCCAGCAGAAATTCTGGGAGTGGGATCAGGAACCAGGCCCTGGCTATTGGCAGCTATAGCATTTTCCTTTTCCACGTGCAAGAGACTGGGCTTTCCTGGGAACCAGCCTGGACCATTCTAGTCGTGCCTGGTGTTGCCCTCTTGTTCCCCTGTGCCATGCTGGAGAGCCCTGGGAGCCCTGGCCCAAGATTTGGGTCTGGAGCATTGGTGGGGCCTCTGGGCTCTGCTGTCCTGCCTGGGGGAGAGGTTTGGGAAAGGAAAGGGATTATTTTCCTTTCCAGGCTGGAATGCAGCTGGAAACCAGGCTGGGCAGGCAGTGGTTTATGACAAAGAGCTGTTTGGCTGTTGGAGTGACTGGCCAAGGGCTGTCATGGAATTGCCTTCTTTAGTGAGGCTGGAATGAGGACCAGAGATGGTTTTAGGGAGGCAGAGGTTTTATTTCACCCTGGGTTGGGCTCAGGGAAGTCCTGTGGCATAATTCCATGGCGAAGCTCATGGAATTGGTGCAAGTTTTGCTCCCGGGTTTCTGGGATACATCAGTTGGATTTGGGATTTTTAGCCATGCTGGCCAGGGATGTTTGAAGTTCCCATCCCTGGAGGCTCTGGAGTCTACCTGGTGTTTTCCTGGCTCACCAGTGCCCTGATCCCACAGTCAGGACTGTGCCTTTGGGTGCAGACCAGCCTGGCACTGTCTGGAGCTGCCCCGAGGCCATGGCAGGGTTCCTGTCATGGGTTCCTGCCTGGCTCTCCTCCAACTCTTGGGCACATCCGTGTTCTGCTCTGGAGTCGTGCTGTGGGCCCTCAGATGGGCCTGGTGTCCTCAATCCTGGCATTCCATATCATGATTTTAGTCTGGGGAGACCTTTATCCGACCCCCTCCTGCCACGTGTCCCTTGCTGGGTTCTCTCCATGTTTGTTTCCATGTTGGACTCCATTTAGCCCAGAAAAGCCCCTGATTGCCTTTTCCTGCAAAGGTGAGCCAGGTCCTGTGGAATCTGCTCTCCTGGAGGGGCTGTGGGGTCTCTGCCCATGTAAGGTCTGTTATGAAGCTGCTCTGGCTCCTGGGCTGGGTGTCCCAGTGCCAGCACCTTCCCAGCCTGAGCTGGGCTGGCAGCACAGTGTGGGCTCTGCAGTCAGGGGTGTTTGGGGAATCCTGGAATGGTTTGGGTGGGAAGGGACCCCAGGGCCCCTGCAGTGCCAGCCCTGCCATGGCAGGGACACCTCCCACTGTCCAGCCTGGCCTTGGGCACTGCCAGGGATCCAGGGGCAGCCTCAGCTGCTCTGGCAATTCCAGCCCAGCCAGCAATTCCCAATTCCCCAGATCCCAGCCAGCCCTGCCCTCTGGCAGTGGGAGCCATTCCCTGTGTGCTGTCCCTCCTTGTCCCCAGCCCCTGTGCAGCTCTCCTGGAGCCCCTCCAGGCCCTGCCAGGGGCTCTGAGCTCCCCCTGGATCCTTCTCCTGTCCCGGTGAGCACCCCCAGCTCTCCCAGCCTGGATCCCTGGGAACTGAGGGGCTCCAGCCCTGGAGCAGCTCCGGGGCTTCCTCTGGGCTCACCCTGGCAGGACAGAGCTGTGCTTCCATTGGGGAATTTGGACTCTCTGCGATCCCTGACCCCCTTCAGCCCCTCAGTGCCACCCCAGCCCTGCCCACTGACCACCCCGTGCTTTTCCCTCAGGTCCATGCCTGGGAGATCTCGGACCAGCTGCTGCAGATCCACCAGGATGTGGAGTCGTGCTACTTTGCAGCGCAGACCATGAAGATGAAGATCCAAACTTCCTTCTATGAGCTCCCCACGGATTCCCATGCCTCACTCCGGGACTCTCTGCTGTCCCACATCCAGAACTTGAAGGACCTGTCCCCGGTCATTGTCACACAGGTGGGTGATGGCAGGGGAAGGATGGAGCTGCTCCCTCCTTGTTCTGCTCTGTCATCCACTCTGGGACTGCTGTCCCTGGGCTGGAAAACGGGGAAGGCTGATCCCTGCTCCCTGCCTGGCACAAGATTGTTTTCCCTCCTTCATCACTTGGTCCCTTTAGTCACTCCATTACTTCTTCCTCCTTTGTTGTTTAGAGAGGAGGAGCAGGGGTTTTACCTGTGCTCTGCCATGGAGACCAAACCCAGCAGTGCCTTGGGTGTTCAGGGAGATTTCTCTGCACCCTTCATTCCCATTATCCACACCTTCCTGTGGCACTGAGGGGCCTGACACCCCCAGGCTGAGGCCGGGCTGCTCCTGCAGCCCCAGAATGTTCTGGCAGGGAATGTCAGCCCTCGGGGCAGCCGGAGTTCCGCAGTTCCCTGCAGGGATGGTGGGGATGGATCCCGGAGTTCCCTGCCCGTGGGCGATGCTGGGAACGATTCCCGAGTTGCATCTGGCAGGGATGCTGGGGGTGGATTGCAGAGCTGCCTGCCAGCCCTGTCTCCTGGGCACATCCCAGCACTCCCCACACTGATCCGTGTGCTCTCCCGTTCCCTCCCAGCTCGCTTTGGCAATAGCTGACCTCGCCCTGCAGATGGCTTCGTGGAAGGGCTGTGTGCAGACCCTGGTGGAGAAGTGAGTGCCTGTTCCTGTCTCCTGGGGATTGTTCCGTGGGGTGTGGCAGGCAGCTGGTCCCGTGTGGGGCAGTGCAGGGAGGTTTTTCTCCCATAATCTGTGATTTTAGGTGCCCTGGGTGGTGGCAGGAGGGGCTGTCTGCTCACAGCCCAGCACTCAGCGCTTTTCCTCATCCCTGTTTTGTTAGGGATGATCCCTCTTCTCTCAGCTCTATCTGTGCTGTGGAATGGAGCAGCGAGGCTGGAACTGGCCACTGTTTGGTGTCCCCAGATGTCCCCACGGGATGGCACACGCTGCTGCACAGTGACAGCAGCAGCCCCTGGGGCCGGCCCCGTGTCCATTGGCAGCAGGAGGGGACGGGATTTGTCCAGGCAGTGGCACCCGGACTCCCAGAGCTCACGGGCTGGGAAAGCTTCTGTCACTGCTCTGTTGGAAGTCCCTGGGCTGAGCAATCCTAGAGGCTGCTGTTGCCAGGGCTGTGGCTGGGCACTGCTGTCCTTGAGGCAGGACTCCAGTCCCTGCAATATGCAACCATGGGATGCTTGGGGTGGGAAGGGACCTTAAAGCCCCCCAATCCCAGGCCCTGCCGTGGTGGGGGATGCCCCTCCAACCCTGGCTGTGCCGTGCCCAGTGCTGAGGTGTCCCTGTCGCTGGTGCAGGTACAGCAATGACGTGACATCACTGCCCTTCCTGCTGGAGATCCTGACGGTGCTGCCCGAGGAGGTGCACAGCCGCTCGCTGCGCATCGGCGCCAACCGCCGCACCGAGATCATCGAGGACCTGGCCTACTACTCCAGCACCGTGGTGTCCCTGCTGGTGAGCAGGGCTGGGCTGGGCAGAGCCTCCCGCTGGCCTTGGGCTGCCTCTGCCCAGCTCACGGGATCCTGGCATTGCTTGGGCTGGAAAAGCCCTCGGAGCCCACATGTCCAACCACCGCCCAGCACTGACCTGTTCCCAAGTGCCACATCCACACGGCTCTGAAATCCCTCCAGGCATGGGCACTCCACCCCTGCCCTGGGCAGCTGGGCCAGGGATGGACAGCCCTTTCCAGGAAGGAATTTTTCCAGTATCCAACCTGAGCCTCCCTGGCACAGCTCGAGGCTGCTTCCCCTTATTCTGGATCAGGAGATGGAGCTGAGTTGTGTCCTCTGCTCAGAGCTCAGGTGTTGCTGGAGAAGCCTCTTCCCCCATTCCATGTTTACCCTGGTGGATTTCCCTGCTAGTGCCACTGCAGCTGCCACCCTTCCCAGTTCCACTTGTTCCTAGGATAAGTTGTCTGAGCAAGTCCTTGCTCACTCTGAAATTCCTTCACCTTCCTCGAGTCCTCATCCAGTGCCACCCTGCCCAGCCAGCCCCAGCTTTTCCCAGGATCCCTGGGAGATCCTGGCTGGCACTGGGGACATAGGCAGTGTCACCTCGCTCTGGTGCTCACGGTCACTTAGAGCTGAGACGGGATCACCAAGGGCTGGCCCTGTCCCTGCACATTCCTACTCCCTCTGCACCTGCCTGAATCTCTCCTGAGCTTTCCCTGTTGGTGCCAGCATGGGCATTTCCACCACCTACCCAAAGAGCCAAATTTGTATTTTCTGTGTGGGATTTAAATGCCAAATTCTCATTTTCAGTTACAAAATGGGGGGTTAAAGCATCATTCCAGGGACTGTGATGAGGTCCAACATTCTGCCTGTAGGACTGAAGTGTCAAGTGAGGAGAGACCATCTCTGTGAGCTCTCGTGCAAGGATTCCTGGGCCAGTCCAGGGGGGTCTGGGATCTTTCTCCATGTCCTGCCTGTCCACCTCTTCCCCCTTTCCCTGTGTCTGTGGAGGCCGGGGCTTTGGGCAGGGCTCTGCTGGAGCATTGGCCAGCACTGGGAACGAGCTGCTGTCATCCCACTGCTCAGCACATCCTGGCTTGGACACTGGGGTGGCACTTTTGGAATGTCCCTGGGACAGGTCTGGCTCTCAGCACCAGCCTCCCTCTGCAGAGATGGTTTGTGGGGAGAAGGATTGAACTGGGGTTTGTAGGTGTGAACATCCCTGGTGGCTGTGCTCTGCTGGCTCCTGCAGGAGTGGCACTGAGGGAGGCACTCCAGCTGCTCGTGCTGCTCCTGTGACAGCAGCTGGAGCTGGCACAGAGAGTCTGGGCTCTGTCCCTCCCTCTCACTCAGTGCAGGGCTGTTGGTGACAGGGGCCTTGGGAGCAGCCTGCTTCTGGAATGTTCTCATGGACTCCAGAGGATGTTACTGGTTATTCCTCATGGATCACCTGCTGGAGTCAGATCCTCACCAGCTCTCCCCTGTCCCCGCAGGTGACGTGTGTGGAGAAGGCAGGCAACGAGGAGAAGATGCTCATCAAAATCTTCCGGTGCCTGGGCAGCTGGTTCAACCTGGGTGTCCTGGACAGCACCTTCATGGCCAACAGCAAGCTGCTGTCCCTCCTCTTCGAGGTGCTGGTGAGTGTTTCCCAGGAAGCAGGGGGGTTCCAGGCTGGGGGCACTGAGGGATCCCAGCAGGATTGAGGTGTAGGGCAGGGGTTCATCCCTCCTGTGTCAGGCAGGGACTCTCTGGTTCCCTCTGGGCTGGGATCAGCTCCATGGAGCGAGCAGTCCCTCCCTGCTGGGAGCTGAGTTGGGGAAGTGCTGCTGCCCACGGGGTGCCAGGTGAGGTTTGTCACACCCACGGGGTGCCAGGTGAGGTTTGTCACACCCAGGGGGTTTCGGGTGAGGTTTGTCACACCCAGAGGTGCCAGCTGAGTTTTGTCATCCTCATGGCTGGGCATCAGAAGCCTCTGTTGGGGTTTGATGGTCAGCTCAAGGGGTGCTAGGTTATTGTGGTTTCTTCCCAGATTGTCAATACAGCAGTATTCCTTTTCTGACACGTTCTTCCTGGAAAATCAGCTCTCAGAGGTGTTGGGGTGTTTGTCCAGCTGAGTATGGGAGAGCCAGAGGTGTGGAGAATCCTGTGCCACTGAGGCTGGGCAGGCAGGGAGTGGAGCCAGAGGGAGGAATTCCTGGAGGATGGAGGCTTCTGCTGCAGGGGTTGTCTGTCCCTCCTCCCTCTCTCCCAGAGGATCCCTCATTTGCATGATTTAATCAATGACAAATGCAAATGAGGGCTTCCAAGGAAAGATATCCATTCAGGACCCTGAATATCCACGTGGCATCCTGCTTCAAGTGGAGCTGTAGCAGGAGCTGCTCCCAAGACAGGCTGTGGGTCTCACCAGCCTCTTTAGTGGTTAATGGCACTTGAAATGGGGCGTTTTTCCTTCCTCCACTGCTCCCTCCAGTGGCACCAGGAACTGTTTCCCAAATCCATTGAGATTTTGTTCAGTAGGACTCAGAGAGTCTTCTCCTTTGTTTTCTCCCTGCCCTCTCCTGGTTCCGTGTGTCCTGTCTCCTTCCCTGTAAATCCCCCTCGCTCAGTCACCCCCCATGGAATTCACTGACTCCCCCCACACCGACCCTGGTCAATATTCCATACGTGCTTGTGAGAATCCTCATCTCCATCCCCACCAAGGACTCCCCAGTTCCCTCCTCTCCCCCCAGTGGGAGCGATGGCTCTGTCCAGCCAGGTGATGAGCAGCATGGTGGGTTCCTTCCTTCCAAGCTGCCCTGGATCCCAGCTGGTGTTTTCCCTCCTGTGTTTGCCAGGGTCCCTGGAGTGTCCAGGGAAGCAGGTGAGGGGTAGTGGGGGATGTGGCTGTGCAGGACCTCTACAAAGCGTTTCCACAGAATTGTTTGGGTTGCAGTAGCTCCAAGATCAAATCCAACCATTTTGGAAACGAGAACAAAAACCTGGTGGTTTCATTGCTGTCTGATTGCAGGGTGTAGTTGAGGCAGTGGAGGGGCAGCTCGGGTCTCTGCTCCCTGTGACAGGGACAGCACCCAGGAATGGCTGGAGCTGTGCCAGGGAGGGTCAGGCTGGATGTCAGCAAAGGTTCTTCCCTCCCCCAGAGGGGCTGGCACTGCCCAGGCTCCCCAGGGAACGGGCACGGCCCCAGGGCTGCCCAGGCTGGGATTGTTGGGGGGTCTGTGCAGGGCCAGGAGCTGGGTCTGGGAGCCCTGGGGGCCCTCCCAGCTCAGGAGACTCCGTGGTTCTGTGATAATTGCTGGGCTTTTGTGCCTTGCAGCAACAGGACAAGACCTCCTCCAACCTGCACGAGGCTGCGTCGGACTGCGTGTGCTCAGCCCTCTACGCCATCGAGAACGTGGAGACCAACCTGCCCCTGGCCCTGCAGCTCTTCCAGGGTGTGCTCACCCTCGAGAGTGCCTATCACATGGCTGTGGCACGGGAGGACCTGGACAAGTGAGAGACAGGGACCTCAGTGTGGCCGGGAGAGATGGGCAGGACAGCACTGACCCGGCTGGGCCATGTCAGCCTCCAAATGGAGCTACCAGTGCCACGAGCACCAGCAGTGCTGGGGGCACCGGGGTGGGCAGTGCCCGTCCCTGTGCTGGGCACTCATGGGGTCACACCCAAATCCTGGGGACAGGTCTGGGCCCTTGCTGCAAGGGAGACATGGAGGGGCCCAGGTCCAGAGGCTGGGCTGGACTGGAACCGTGCCCTCACAGCTGGCACTGGGATTTTGGAGAAGTTCCAGATCAGTATTTCAGCAGCTTTGCTTATTGTGCTTATTGAAACCCGGTATTTGCATCTCCCAGCTGCTAGGGGAGCAGAAGCTGTTTTTCCTTGCTCTGGCCGAGGCTCTGGGCACATTTTGGCCAGGTAGAGCCCGTGAGGCTGATCAGCCCCTTGTCCCTGTGCAGGGTGCTCAACTACTGCCGTGTGTTCACCGAGCTGTGCGAGACCTTCCTGGACAAGATCGTGTGCACGCCAGGCCAGGGCCTGGGCGACCTGCGCACGCTGGAGCTGCTGCTCATCTGTGCGGGGCACCCGCAGTACGAGGTGAGCAGGGCCTGTGCCCCTGTCCCCCCTCTGGGCCCAGGCACAGGGGGAGCTCTCCCTGCTGCTGCCACACAGTCGTGCCCTCGGTCCCCGCGAGCTGCTGGCTCTGGAGTTCCTGCTCTGCACTCGTGGGCAGGACTCTGCCTGCACGTTTCCTTCCGGGTGGGCTGGCAGTCTGGGGTTGCCAGTACAGCTCCAAAACCCCTGTTAGAGCTTTCCCACATGGTAAAGTTGAGCTCAGTGGGGATTTGTGGTTCCTGGGAATTTTGCCCTGTGAGTGACTGAAATGCTGGTTCACATCAGAGCTCTTGCCCACCTGCCTTAGGAGCAAAACTTGTCATGTTTTGGTGTCTTTTTAGCCTTTATTTAATTCTTTATCCTTTTATTCTTCCCAAACCATTAATTAAGTGGCAGTAGCTGATCCCTGCCTGTGTTCAGTGGATGGAAGCTGCTGCCTGTCTGGTTTGCCATGGGAGGTGCAGAGCTCCAGCAGGCCTCATGTGCTCCCTGGGGTCCCTGGGACCCTTTTCCTCCCTTCCCAGGTCTGTTAAGCTCAGTTTTCCTTGGCCACACCCTCATCCTGTGCCATCAGTGCTGAGGGGGACAGGGAGCTGTGCAGCTGCTCCTGACCAAATCCACACTCATGGTTTTTGTGCAATAACCACACGATAAATAAAAGAGCCCACGACAAAGGGGCCGCATGCACTTCCAGCTCCAGCTGCTCCCAGAGCCCCACGCCCCTCTCTGGGGTGGTTCTGGGCTGGCTTTGGCTGCCGAGGACTGGGGCAGGTGTTCAGGGTCACTGGGGGTCCCAAGCCCTTTACTGACTGACAGAGAAACTGGGGGGACCTGGGGGAGCTGGCCCCTGTGTCACCACTGTGTGACACAGCAGCTCCGACACAGATCTGTGGTGCCACCACTGCTGGCACCCAGGGAGGGTTTCTGTTTCCACATCAGGGCCACTGACACAGTGAGGAAAAAATGTTCTGCTGCTAACAAAATTCTGGATTTTTCTTTTCAAACAGGTGGTAGAAATTTCCTTCAACTTCTGGTATAGACTGGGGGAGCACCTGTACAAGACAGATGATGCTGTGATCCACAGCATCTTCAAAGCCTACATCCAGCGCCTGCTGCATGCGCTGGCACGGCACTGCCAGCTGGACTCTGACCACGTAAGGGCCCTCTGGAGCAGCCTTGGCATGTGTGGGACCCTCTAGGGGCACTGGGATGTGTGTGTCCCTATGGAACAGCCAGGCTGTGGGATGTGCTGTCCCTGCTTGAGGCAGTTTTGTTGGGTAGGGCTGGCATGGCTCACTAGCCACAGCTGTTCTTCTGCCATGCAGTCTAAGATGGTTTATTGTCTCCTTCTCTCCTCATCCCCTTGCTTCCCACCCCTTGCTCTGCTTGTTGGAGCAGGAACACACAGCGTGTGCTCAGGCTGGTGGTGTTTTCCTTGGGCACAGCACTCCAGTCCCTGCAGCAGCCTGGTGTGGGACAGGAGAGCAGGAATGCTGATGTTGCCCTGGCTGTGGCCGAGTGGGAGCCTGAACTCCCCTGAGCTGCCCTCGTGCTGTCCCTCCTCTCCCTCAGGAGGGCGTCCCGGAGGAGACCGACGACTTCGGGGAGTTCCGGATGCGCGTCTCGGACCTGGTGAAAGACCTGATCTTCCTGGTGGGCTCCGTGGAGTGCTTTGCTCAGGTGGGTTTGGGGCGGTGCAGTGAGCTGCAGGCAAATGCCAGGGGAGATCAGCGAGCCCTGGTTGCCTTTGGGACTGGAGGGGGGCACACACATCTTGTGCAGGAGGAGCTGTCAGGTGTGGGGGCAGCAGGAGGTTTCTGACCTCCTGGTTTTCGGAAAGCCACTGTGGTCCCACAGTGTCAGGCTGGTCTGTGGAATGTGGGGTTTCTGCGGGCCCACAGCTGGGGTGGGAGTTTGGGGAGGGGAGGGGTCAGGAGCAGGGCCTTGGGGGGGTTGGTGGTGGGCGTTGGTGGCCCCTCGGTGGCCCCTCGGTGACTGTCCCCTCCCGCAGCTCTATGCAACGCTCAAGGACGGGAACCCGCCCTGGGAGGTGACAGAGGCCGTGCTCTTCATCATGGCCTCCATTGCCAAGAGCGTCGACCAGTGAGTCCTGCCTGTGTCCAGGGGGGCCAGGGCTGCCTCCATGTGACACAAACTCCACAAATATCCCAAGGATGTTCCTGTCCCTGGAAGTGTCTAAAGCCAAGCTGGATATTGGGGCTGGGAGCAGCTGGGACAGTGGGAGGTGTCTCTGCATGGCAGGGGTGGCACTGCAGGGACTTTGAGGTCTTTGAGGTCTGTTTGCAAACCATTCATTGGGGATCCTTCCACATCCAGGTGGAGTTTTTGTAGGTATCTTTAGGGAAGGTTAAGTCACTTCTGAAAGTATGTTTCCTCCTAAGTTAGTGACAGTGGAAACACGGACAGGTGACACCCAGGGTGGTGAGCCCACAGTGAGTCCTGTGTGCTGCCAGCAGTGGGACAACCCAGCTGGCCTTCCCTGGGCTGGGAATGCTGTCCCTCCCAGCCCTGGGACACTGATCCCCATCCCTCTCTTCCCTGGGAGGCTGATTGCTGTCACTCTTTTTCCCATGGTAACACCCTCCCTCCCTTCCTTGTGAGGCTGGGAGTCCTGTCCCCCTGGCACGTGGAGGAGTCCCCTCAGTCCCTTCACGTCACCAGCTCCTGCTATCTGTGTTGAGTTTGCTCCTGCTCGTTTTTCCAATGTCTTGTTCCTGGAAGTGCTGGCTGGAAGCACTGGGAGCTCTGCCCCCACCAGCCCAGCCCAGGATCGCCCAATCCCAGCCTCGAACCCCCTGGCAGAGCTGGGGCTCTCCCTGGAGGTGGTCAGTGTTCCCTGTCTGTCCCCTGCTGTGGCACTGGTGTCCGTGGGGCTGAGCCCCATCTCACAGGGTCTGTCCCGGTGTGCTCCCAGTCCCATTCCCGTTCAGTTCTCTGCGGATCGCGGCTCTGCCCGCCCCAGGCTCTGCCCGCCCCGGGCGCTGAGCCCAGCCTGTCCCGCAGGGAGAACAACCCGACGCTGGTGGAGGTGCTGGAGGGCGTGGTGCGGCTGCCCGAGTCGGTGCACACGGCCGTGCGCTACACCAGCATCGAGCTGGTGGGCGAGATGAGCGAGGTGGTGGACAGGAACCCGCAGTTCCTGGGTGAGTCCCGCACCCTTGAGCCCCCCCCCGACCCCCTCCTGCCGCCCCCTGACCCCCTGTGCCCGCAGATCCCGTGCTGGGCTACCTGATGAAGGGGCTGTGTGACCGGCGCCTGGCGTCGGCCGCGGCCAAGGCCATCCACAACATCTGCTCCGTGTGCCGCGACCACATGGCCCAGCACTTCTCGGGGCTGCTGGAGATCGCCCGTGCCCTCGACTCCTTCGCTCTGTCCCCCGAGGCTGCCGTGGGGCTGCTCAAGGGTGGGTGTCCGGGGGGTCGGCTGGGGGGTTACCTGTGGGGTTACCTGTGGGGTTATCTTTGGGATCTGAGGAGTTATCTGTGGGATCGGTGGGGTCCCTGTGGGATCTGGGGAGTTATCTGCGGGGTTATATCGGGAAAGTTACTTGTGGGGTTACCTGTGGGATCTGAGGAGTTATCCCTGGGATCTGCAGGGGCATCCGAGGGATCTGCCAGGATATCCATGGAAACTGCTAGGGTATCTACAGGAACTACTGGGTTATCTATGGGATCTATCTGCTGGGGTATCCACGGGAGCTGTGCACCCCAGGGTGCTGAGCCCTGTCCTCACAGTGTTTGTCCTGATGTGCCCCAAGTCCCATTCCACATGCAGAACGTCCTCAGGAGTTCCCTTGGGGCTGGAGGCAGAAATAAATCCTGGGTTGGTAACTGTCCCCATCCCTGAGCTCAGGGACTGTCTTGGGCTGGATGTGTGGGAAGAGCATGTGGGAAGTGCTGAGAGCCAGGCTGGCAGCAGGTCACTGCTCCATCCAAACTCTGGGAATCACCTGCTGGACACACAGGGTGAAAATTTGGGAGTATTGGTCATTTTAGAGAGTTTGGGCTCAAGAATGGAGATTTTTAACTCCAGTTTACACTCGGAGTGTTGGTGTCTCACTGGACTGTTGGTTACCATGGGCCTCAGGTTTCCAGTGAATTCCAGTGCTGCTGGAGCCTTTACCCAGAGCCAGGGAGCCTTCCCTGTAGTCCTGTGCTGCCATGGGAGAGGAGACAAAAATCCACTTGTTCCACTGGATACCCCAGCGCTGTCCGAGCTGCTCCTCTCCCTGCCACAGGGTTTGCTCCCCCTCCCTTAGAACAAGCCAGGAATTCCCAAGCCAGGGAGGTTTTCCCTGGGGTGGTTGACTCCTCGTGTTCCATGGCTGGGAGCCCCGAAGTGTTTTCACTGGAGCTCCCCAGGATCTCATGGTGCTCTGGACTGGGACAGGGACACTGGGGACACATGGGCGGCCCAGATGTGCTTGTGGCATCTGTTGGCCTCATGCTGTCCCTCCTGCCAGCATCACTCCCTGTTGGGACTGAAATGTTTCAGTGTCTGGTTCAACCAGAGCCAGGCTCAGCTGCGGGGGAACCCTCGCAGGCCCTGCCCTTGTCCCACAGCCGTTCCATCTGGGAATGTCATCACCCCTCCAGTGCTGCATCCCTGTCCCTGAGCCCTGTGTGTCCTTGCAGGGACAGCGCTGGTGCTGGCCCGGCTGCCCCTGGAGAAGATCTCGGAGTGCCTGAGCGAGCTCTGCGCCGTGCAGGTGCTGGCGCTCAAGAAGGTGAGTCTGCGTGGGGGGACAGCAGCCGGGAGGGGACAGTGGGGACCGTGGCCAGGTCCCAGCCCTGCTACAGCAACTGTGTCCTCAGAGCCACAGGTGTATCCTAGAGTAGTGGAATTGTTCGGGTTGGAGAAGCCCCTGGAGCCCCTTGAGTCCAACCGTTCCCATCACTGCCAGGGCCACCATTGTGTCCCCAAGTGCCACATCCACACGGCTTTTCCGGAAGAATTTCCCCAATATCCACCCTGAGTCTGCCCTGTCACAGCCTGAGGCCGTTCCCTCCCATCCTGTCACTTGTTCCATGGGGGCAGCACCCACACAGGACTGAGCCCTGCCCAAGCCCCACCCACCTGAGGAGGTGCAGAGGTGGGGTCAGTGTCCAGGCAGTGTCTTCCCTGGGCACAGGGTGTTACCTGTGCTCCTGAAATCCTGTCTTTTTCCCTTTCCAGCTGCTGTCCCAGGAGCCAAGCAATGGCCTCTCCTCAGACCCTACAGTGCCCCTGGATCGACTCGCCGTCATCTTCAGGTGAGGAGGGAGCTGGGGCACTGCTGCTCCCCCAGAGCCTGGATCTGCAGCACCTCCTTCTCCCCAGCCCTTGGGGAGTGGGCTGGGAGTCTCTACTTCCCCAGTTCCAGCTCCCGAGGTGCCCCCCAAGCCAATTCCTGGTCCACTTCCCACAGCTCCAGCCCTTTTCCTTGGCTTTAATCCCAGCCCCCCCTTAACCGTTGCCTGTTCCCACAGACACACCAACCCCATTGTCGAGAACGGCCAGGTCCACCCGTGCCAAAAAGTCATTCAGGAGGTGCGTGGGAGAGGGCTGGGTTTTGGGGAGAGGGCTCTGGTCAGGGGTTCTGGGGTGGGGGTTTCCAGCTGTGGGGGCACCTGGGGTGTTGTACAGTGTCCCCAGTCCCTGGCTGCCAGCAGATCCATGTGTGTACCCAGGGCTGCACGGGAGGGGAGCTGTGAGCACCCTCCTGGAGAGGGAAGTTTGAGGCTTCAACTCTCTGGAAAGGGCCCTGGCTGTGGGAATGTCTCGGGTGTTTGATTTCCCTGCCCGTGTCCCCTTTGCCGCACTGCACTGGAGGGGATAAACGATTCCAGGCTCCTCCAGGAACCTTTTCTCCCTCACCTGCCATCCCCCACTGGGATCTGGGTGTTTTGGGGGCCGGGAGGGAGTTGGGGGGGGGGGTTGTCTGAGGGTCAGGTGTGACCCTTCCTACCTGTCCGTGCCCAGATCTGGCCGGTGCTGTCGGAGACCCTGAACAAGCACAGTGCCGACAACCGCATCGTGGAGCGCTGCTGCCGCTGCCTGCGCTTCGCCGTGCGCTGCGTGGGCAAGGGCTCGGCTGCACTGCTGCAGCCCCTCGTCACCCAGGTGGGGCTGGGGCTCGGGGACACTGCTGGGGCTCGGGGACACTGCTGGGGGTCAGGGACACTGCTGGGGATGGGGAGGACGCTGCTGGGGATGGGGGGACACTGCTGGGGACGGGGGGACACTGCGAGCTTGGGGGGCTCGCTCAGGTCGCAGAGATGGCTGTGGGCACTGGGAAGTGCTGCAGTGAATCCTGTCAGTCTGGGTAATTCCAGCATAAACTCTTGGGGAGGAAAGAGGCTTTGGAAGAGGTGGGGGATGCTGGGAGGTTGTGGAGCCCTGTGTGTGTGTGTGTGATTCAGGAGGAGTGTGTGAAAGCCTGCATGGTGCAGCTCCTTGGGGAGGTAAGCCAGCCTGAGGGAAGGATCCGTGAATCCCAGAGCTGGGTGTTCCCTGCTCCACCCGGCTCGAGGAAAAGCTTCTGTGGAGAAGCAGTGCTGGCTCAGGGAGCCTCAGTGCAGAGATGTTCCCAGGACCTGAGCGAGTCCATTGGGATGTGCCCGCGTGGCACAGGCTGGGGGCTGGCACAGGCTGGGGGCTGGCACAGGCCGGGCTCAGAGGGATGGAGGGTCAGGGCAGATCCAGCAGTGCCCATGCAGCGTTCCTGTCTCCCCAGATGGTGAATGTGTACCGAGAACACCAGCACTCCTGTTTCCTCTACCTGGGCAGCATCCTGGTGGATGAGTATGGCATGGAGGAGGGCTGCAGGCAGGGCCTGCTCGACATGCTGCAGGTAGGGCCCTGCCCAAGTCACGGCATCACTTGGGCTGGGAAATCCTCACGCCACATTGTTTCCAACTGTCCCCAGCACTGCCAAGGCCAC
This sequence comes from Sturnus vulgaris, assembly GCF_052056855.1. Classification (NCBI taxonomy): domain Eukaryota; kingdom Metazoa; phylum Chordata; class Aves; order Passeriformes; family Sturnidae; genus Sturnus; species Sturnus vulgaris. The sequence goes on from NC_142247.1 coordinate 74,350,564, forward strand.
CACCGACCTGTCCCCAAGTGCCACCTCCACGCAGCTTTTAAATCCCTCCAGGGATGGGGACTGCACCCCTGTCCTGTGCAGCTGTGCCAGGGCTGGACAGCCCTTTCCAGGAGGAATTTTCCCTAATATCCAATCCGTATAGAATCTCAAACCGCTTTGGGTGGGAAGGGACCTTGAGGCCTGTCCATGGGCAGGGTCACCTTCCACTACCCCAGATTGTCCCAAGCCCACTCCAGCCTGTCCGTGGACACTTCCAGGACTGGGACGCTGTTCCTTGTGGAACAGTTTCAGGAGTGATCCCAGATAGTTGCTGATGGGTCTCTGTTCTCCCCAGGCTCTCTGCATCCCCACCTTCCAGCTCCTCGAGCAGCCCAACGGCCTCCAGAACCACCCAGACACCGTGGATGACCTGTTCCGCCTGGCAGCCAGGTGCCACCACGCTCCTGCCACCCCCTGCCACTGGGCACTGGCCCTGTCCCCTCGTGGAGGGTCCCACGGGAGCGGGGAGGAGGCAGGACCTGCCCTGACACCCGTGTGTCTCCCGGGCAGGTTCATCCAGCGCAGCCCCGTCACCCTCCTGCGCAGCCAGGTGATGATTCCCATCCTGCAGTGGGCCATTGCTGCCACCACCCTGGACCACCGGGACGCCAACTGCAGTGTCATGAAATTCCTGCGGGATCTGATCCACACCGGCGTGGCCAACGACGTGAGTGACACACGGGGATGTTCCTCGGGAGCCTCTTCCTCCATGATGACACCATGGAATCATGGAATGGTTGGGAAGGGACCTGGGAACCCTCCAGTGCCACCCCTGCCATAGCAGGGACACCTCCCACTGTCCCAGGTGCTCCAAACTCCATCAGCCCCATCATCATCATCCTCATCAGCCTTGTCCTGCTGTCCCCACAAGCTACCCTGGTTTCCCCAGTGCTGCTGACAGGGAAGCCTTGGAGTTGCCTGCAGAGCGAGGAGCTTATCCCTGTCCCCAGGACCAGTGTGTCCCTGTCCCCAGCCCCTGGCCACCCTTCTCCTTCCTCCCACAGCACGAGGAGGACTTCGAAGTGCGGAAGGAGCTCATCAACCAGGTGATGACCCAGCTGGGGCAGCAGCTCGTGAACCAGCTCCTGCAGACGTGCTGCTTCTGCCTGCCGCCCTACACCCTGCCCGACGTCGCCGAGGTGCTCTGGGAGATCATGCAGATCGACCGCCCGGTGAGGGCAGGGACCCCGGGGGGACAGGAGGGACCCCGGGGGGACAGGAGGGACCCCGGCGGGACAGGAGGGACCCCGGGGGACAGGAGGGACCCCGGCGGGACAGGAGGGGCCCCTAGAGGGAGGAGTGGGACCCTGAAGCTCTGCCGAGGCAGGGCCTGGGAGCCCAGCTGGGCTCCACGTTGCGAGTTCCTCCCTGTCCTTCGGCACAGACGTTCTGCCGCTGGCTGGAGAACTCCCTGAAGGGGTTGCCAAAGGAAACCACGGGCGGAGCCATCCAGGTGACACACAAACAGCTCACCGACTTCCACAAGCAGGTCACCAGGTGAGTGAAGGTCCCTCCTTCAGGCCGGGTCCAGCAGCCCCCAGCCCTGCCCGTGCCGTTCACCCTGCTGAGATGTGCCCTCTGCCTGCACGGGCCACACGGAGCCCTGGGGGCCACACGGAGCCCTGGGGGCCACACGCCACCTTTGCTGTCAACCAACGGGTTTTTCTGCCTGGCCTGATACCTGGCGAGCCGCTGGCCCTTCCCGAGCCACCTCCTTGTCCCTGTGAGTCACTGTTCCAGGCCCTTCCCAGGGCCACCGGCTGTTTTGAGAACATCAGCTCCCTCTGCCTGGCTCCTTCTCATCCCTGGGCAAATCCCAGAGGCAGCTGGTTCCTTCCACCCAGCCACCACGGTGGTGGCACACAGGTCTCCAGGAACAATCCCGGGGGCTGCCGACCTCGTTGTGCCCTGATGATTCCCCTGATGGTTCTGCTCTCCCAGCACCTTGGAATCGAGCTGCCACGTTCCCAGCTCCCATCCCTCGGCAGGACACCTCCCTTGGGTCCCAAACGTCCCGTTGAGGTCACCCCCTGATGTCACCCCCTTGTCTTGCAGTGCTGAGGAATGTAAACAAGTCTGCTGGGCTCTGAGGGACTTCACCCGCCTGTTCCGATAGCTCCGGCTCCACGTGGCTCCTGTCTTCCAGGTAAGGGCCTGGCTCTGGGCCACTGCCCCAGAGGACATCGGGGACAAAGGGCTGATGCTCCCCTCCTCCTCCCAGGAATGTCTTTACGGAGAAGACAGGAAACAGCAACCCAAGAATGTGTCCCACAATCAGCCGAGGGCTCCAGCGCGCCCCAGAGCCGCGGGAGGACGGCGGGGACCCCGCCTGCCCAGCGGCCTCATGGCCCGGGGCTCGGCCACCGCCACGAGCACCAGCCCAGGCACCACCCTGAACCCAACTGCAAACCCACCGGGAGCCTCACGGATCCACTCGGATTCGCCCGGCAGCAAAAGTAGAAAAAACTTTCTGTGAAATGGAGACAAAAAAAAAAAAAGGAGGAAAAGAAACAAACAAAAAACAAACAGTACAAATTGTTTAGGAAGATGGGGGGTCAGTCTGGGGGTCGTGGGGCGCTGCCCCCCTGAGCCCACCGTGGCCTGCCTGGTGCCGACTCCCAGAGACGACACAGGTGGGACGGACTCTGCAAATAGAGATTTATATTTTATTTTGTTCTGCTTTTTTAGTTTGTTTTCTTGTTTGGGTTTTCTTTTTCTTTTTTTTTCCCTTTTTCTGGGGTTTTCTTTGGTTTGATTTTGGGGTCGGAGGCAGTGGCTCGAGTGCGGGCAGGGCGGGCGGGCGCATGCGGTTCCCTCCGGGGGTGTGTAGCCATCTCGAGAACAATAAAAAACAACAAAAAACTGAAAAAATAAATTAAGACCTCCCAAGGCCCCTCTAGTTCTTCTCTCAGGGCTGGGGCTGCTTTGTGCCCCCCCAGCCCTGAGTACCCCCCAGCCCTGGGGGCTCCAGGTCCAGGAGGATGATCCTTGGGGAGTGCAGGGAGGGGTCCGGCGGCTCCGCCCCGCCCTGCTGGAGCTGCCCCAGGGTGGGTGGTCACAGGTGAGTGGTCACAGGTGAGTGGTCACAGTCCCTCTCCCTGCAGAGCACCCCGGGTGCTGGTCACTGGCAGCTCTGGGGAGACTGGGACAGGGACAGGGTGGGGACAGGGATGAGGATGGTGCTGGGTGGCCCCGGCCTCACCAGCCGAGATGGCCGCGGAGCGACTCACCCGGCTGGCAGTGCCAGGGCTGTCCCCGTGTCCCTGTCAGTGGGGCAGGGGGCCGGGCGGCAGCGCCCAGGGCCCTGCGGAGGCGCAGGGCGGAGGCTGCGCCGGCGGCAGCCGCTGGTGGCTCTGCCACAGCTGGTGCAGCTCTTTGAACTGCTCCACCATCCTGTCCTTGAGGTCGGGGTGCGAGATCTGCAGCGGGATGCTGTCGGCCGACCAGGACAGCTCCCCGGAGAACATCTCCAGCAGCAGCCGCGCCGCCACCGGCACCACCTGCGGGAGTCGAGGGGTCACCGCGGGCAGGGACACCGGGCAGGGACACCCCCCGTGTCACCGCGGGGCCCGGCCCCTCACCTGCACCGTGATCAGCTTCTTCTCCTTGGGCTTCTGGTCCGGCCACTCCTCGCCAAAGCAGAGGAAGATCTCAAAAGGGGGCGGGGTGGGGGTCTGCCCCTTCTGGAACTGGATGAGGCCTGTGGGGCCCGAGGCTGAGCTGAGGGACAGGACTCGCGCCTGCTTGGGCCACCGCCTCCCCACCCACGGCAACTGAGGGCAACTCCGAGAGCCAGCCAGTGCTCCCCATCCCAGCTCCGTTCCCCCATTCCACCGGGTTCCCATGTGCCACCTGGTGCTCCCATTACACCTTTGTCCCCCTCATGCTACCAGGTGCCCTTGTGCCTGCTGTCCCCCCACCCCAGCTGACCTCTCCATCCCAATCCATTGCCCTCAAGGGACACAGGGCCACCCTCCCTTCCCCTCTGACCATTGAGGAAGCCCTCGAGGCTGAAGAGCTTGGTCCTTCTCTCCCTCTGGATGGGGTTGGGGCCGGGCTGGGGAGCAGCACAGGGCCCTGTCCAGAAGACCTTGCACTGGCAGAGCCGCAGGGCGAAGAGATCCTGGCCCTGGAGCTCCAGGATGAGCCCTCGGTCCAGCACATCCAGCAGCTGGTGGGTGTAGAAGCGCTGCTTCTCGTTGGGAATGGCGTCGGGAGACGGGAAGGGCACCTGCTCCAGCGTCAGGGGCCCGAAGAGCTCCTCCTGCTCCCGCGTGGGCTCCAGGCTGCTGTGGAACAGCCGGCAGCCGTGCGGGTTGCTGACGGTCAGGGCACAGACCTGGCGGCCCCGGTACTGGAACTTCAGCTCCAGGTCAGTCACTGCCGGAGGGCCACGGGGTCAGCGGGAGCCAGGGAGCACCCCAGGGCCGCTCCAGCTGGCCACCCCCACCCACCCATCCAGCTCTGGCCACCCTCCTCCATCCCACAGCCGCTCTGTACCCACCCCAATACAGCCACCCTCACCCAGCGAGCCTGTGGCCACTCCATCCCGTGGCCACCTCTGTCCCACCACCCCATGGCCACCCCCACCCTTGCAGCTGCCACATGACCTCCCCACACCCATGACCGCCCCATGACCACCCCAATGCACCCCCAAGCCCCTGCTCACGTGGCAGCATGTGGGGGCTGACAAGCAGGTCAGGGATCAGGTGCTCTGTCGGTGCCACCGGGCAGGTGGACGAGGGCCCCGGGGGACCCAGGGGGGGCCCCGTCTCAGGGAGGGTGCCGGGGAGCAGCTCGGGGGTCCCATGGGTGCCCCCCGCCTCCCCCTGGAGCAGTGCCGGGGGGGGAGGTCCAAAGGGCCCCCCTGGGGGGCAGCAGCTGGCAAAGGGAGGGGGCTCCTCCTTGGACCAGGGGTAAGGGGGCAGCAGGTCCCCCCCGTGCTGCGTGTCTAGAGCAGAGAGGGGAGTCAGAGGGCACAACCCAACCCCCTGACACCCTGAGTGCCCACCCGACACCCTGAGCACCCCACTCACCATCGATGCTCAGGGATGTCATCTTCTGGAGCTGCAGGGCAGAGTGGGTGTTACAGGGACCCTCCTGCCATCCTGAGGTGTCCCCGGTTTGGGGATTCCCCCACCCTGAGCCCCCCCCAGATACCTGGCTGACATCTTCCTCCCCGCTGCAGCCATAGTCATCCTCGTCCCCCCCATCTGCAAGGGAGAGAGGGGCTGGGAAATGCAGAGGGAACTGGGGGGTGCTGAGGTGGATATTGAGGGGCACCGAGGCTTCAGAGAGAGAGGGTGGGCCCCTTGTGGGGGGCCAGGTGTCTGGGGGCGCTGGGTCCTGGTAGGGTATGGGGGGCTGCCGGGGGTCTGGGACCTCACGGGGCGCTGGGGCTTTGTGGGTGTGGGGTACTGGCGGGACGTCAGGTCCTTGCGGGGTGCTGGGACTTCGGGGGCTGCTCAGGGCTCTCCCCAGAGCCCCCCGTACCTGCGCCCCCGGGGGACTCCTCGCAGAGCTCGTAGATGCGGAAGGGCTGGGCCGGGGACCCGCGGGGCCCGTCCAGCAGCAGCCGGAACTCGCGGCTCTTGTTGAGGGCACAGCGCAGCGTGGCCTTCCAGCGAGGGGGGTCTGGCGGGTCCCCGGCCCGGAACCGGCCCGTCTCCTGTGCCCACGCCTGACCGGGGGGGTCAGCGCCCGGCACCCACAGCCTGCGTGTCCCAGGTCCCCCTCGCCACCTCACCCCACTGACACCACCCATCCCATGTCCCCCCATGATCCTTGTCACCCCCACCGTGTGTCCCTCGTCACCCATCACCCTGTCACTCCTGTCCCTTGTCCCCCATTGTCACCCATCCCATGTTCCCACTGTTACCCATCACTCTGTCACCCCCGTTCCCTTTCCCCCATATCCCTACTGTCCCCATGCCGTGTCCCCCTTGTGACCCTGACACGCATCACCCCCGTCATCCCATGTCCCCCACGCCCGCACTGTCCCCATCCCACGTCCCCGCTGTCACTCCGAGTCCCGCGGTGTCACCTTGAAGATGGTGTCGTGGTCCTGGGGTCCCGGGGGGTTCCTGGTGGCGTGTCCCCAGGGGATGACGAAGCGCCGGTGCTCAGGGTCGAGCCAGCGGAGCCCCGGGAAGCGCCGGCTGCTCACCTGGGCCACCAGCCAGGGCTTGAGGCGCACCCGCCGGGGGGGGTCCATGGCCTGGGGACACCGGGGGCACCTCGTGACCCTGCCTGCCACCCCCGGTCCCGAAAGAGGAACCGGGCCCGAACCGGACTCCCCGCCCCGAGGTTCCGCTTTCAGGCCAGCAGGGTGGGTGAGGCCCCCCCGCCCCAGCTCTGTGTCCAGCGTGGGCGTTGGGGGCGTCACCCACACCCCGAAAGCAGAAGCTGCGGTGGCTTCAGTGAAAGAAAAGTGGAGCTGAGAAGGGGAGGGGACAGGAGGGACTGGAGGGACAAGGGGACACGAGGGATAGGGGGAGAGTGGGACACGGGGAATGTGAGACGTGAGGGGGACGGGGGGACATGGGACAGGGGACACAAGAAAGATGAGGGCCACATGTAGCGACACGGGGGGACACAGTGAGGACACGAGGACGTGGAGAGACATGGGAAACATACGAGAGACAGGGGACATGGGGAAGGGAGGAGGGACACAGGGGTGACATGAGGACACAGGGACATGGGATGGAGGGGACACGGTCACAGGATGAAGGGGGACGGGGGACACAGAGACAGGGCAGAACACAGCGGGTGACACGCGAGGGATGGGGGGGACACATGGGGGACACGGGGACATGTGAAGTCCCGGCCATGGTCCCTGTGCAGCGACAGGAGCCGCGAGGGGAGAGCAGCCCTGAGGATCCCCGCCTGTCCCCCACGCGTGTCGCACGGACGGGGCGCTGTCCCCGAGGATTTCTCGGCCATCTCAGCATCGCCCCGTCACGGCTCCACTCCCGCGGCCCCCCCTCCTCATGGGCACCCACCTGGGGCCCCCCACCTCGGGAGCGGCCCCGGATCTCACCTGCGCTCGGGGCCGGTCCCGGGGCCGCCGCCCAGAGCTTCCGCACGCGGGGCCGGGCGTGGGCGTGGGGCGAGACCGGCCGGGACCGCCCCGGGACCGCCGCGCCTGGGCCGTGGGTCGGGACCGCCCGCGTCCCCGCAGGACCCCTCACCTCGTGTCACCCCTCTCGTGTCCCTCCGGCCCCCACCTCCCCAGGTGGCCCCCATGTGTTCCCCCCATGTCCCCCCCCTCCTCGTTCCCCTGTGTCCTCCCCGTGTCCCTACCCTCGTGTCCCCGTCTCGGACCCCGCCCCATCTCCCCGGCTGTCACCCCGCGCTGCTGGCAGACCCCTCATTAACATATGATTTGCATATATTTGCATATGCAGCTCCCATTTCCCGCTCACGTGACGCGCGGGGATCCCCGCGGTGGGCGGCAACATCTGAGCTCCTCTTCGAGCTTTGATTGGCCAAACTCGCTGTCACTCATCCGTGGGCGAGCCCGCGCTCCCGCCCCAGAGACCCCGCCCCCGGCTCGGCCCCGCCCCCTGCGGCTGTCCGTCAACGAGGGGGCGCGGTCCTGGTGGGCGTGGCCAAGGACGACACCGACGGGCCGGGAAGGGGCGTGGTCTGTCCAGGGGGGCGGGGATTGTCCCGGGGGGCGGGGCTGTCACATGGCGCCGGGCGCGCCCCGCCGCACGCCGGGACCCCCCGGTGCCCCCCGCACCCCCTCGGTGCCCCCGGTGCCCCCGCCCCGCCCCGGGAGGAAGAACCGAAGGAGGTACCGGGACTCCCCCTGCCCCGGAACCCGCCGGTGAAGGGGACCCCTAAATGCTGCCATGCGGGGCGGGGGGTGCGGATGTGTCCCCGGGGGGACGGACGGGACTCGGGGCTCCCGGCGAGTCTGGGCCAGTCTTGCCCCGTTTAACTGGCAGATTTCAGGGGTTTAATGTTGTTTTTCGCCCCGATCCCGGTGCGACGGCTGGAAACGGGACAGGGGGTTTCTCGAGGGGAGCGTGGATCCCGGGGGTTGTTAGGAGAGAGGAGCAGATCCCAGGATTTATGCAGGGTGGTGGTGGGGGAGTAGAGTCCAGTGCATTCCTGGGAGATCCGATCCCCGTGGATTCCCAGGGAGAGAGGCTCAGATCCCTGTGAATGGGGAGTGGGAGCAGAGCGCGGTGAATTCCCGGGGGAGAGGACCCGGTGGATTCCCAGCTGGATCTCTGCTCTGCAGTTTATCCCACCGCTGTGCCTGTTCTTGCCCTGTCCATGCTTTTACCGGGATCCCAGTTGATCCCAAGGAACAGCTGCAGCCTGTGTGAGTCTGGCCGCAGGCCAGACAGGGAACGGCACCAAAGCCACCAGCTATCAGATGCTGAAGGGATATTTCCCCAAGGATCCCACCCTGGTGTCTGCTCAGGCCTCGCTGGGGGTTTCTCCAGAGTGGGATGCCGGGTGGGTGAGCGCCAGCATCGAGCATCTCGGCTGAGATTCTGGGAAAGGAGAGATTGGGTCACGGGGACAAAATGGGGGAAAACCTCAGGGTTTGGGTCATCCTGGGGTCGCTCCTTCCCCCCGAACCGCTGCTGCTGCCATCACATTCCCGGGCACGCTGGTGCTCCGGTGGGTTGGGGTCTCCTCCCAGCCTGGCATAATGCACCCTCTTCACTTTGTGTTTTTCTGGAAAGAGAAGCCCGAATGAATCTCCCGGCTCACCTCGTGGCGGTGGCCATGAGAGGGAGCCTCAGAACTGCCCACACCGGAGCTGCTCCCGGTGGTGTTGGACGGGATTCCCTGGAGCTGGGCTGGTGCTCCCCGGGCTCCCGGCCAGGCTCTGCTCTGGGTACCATCCCCATGGACCGGGTTTTGGGGCTCCTTCAGGCGGGTTTGGGCCATATAGGGTGAGCCTGTAGAAACAGGGCTCCAACGCTTTCTCACGCCTGATTTGGTGGCTGTGGAGCTGGAATGTGCTGCCAAGGAACTGCCAGGGATGCTGGATCTGCGCCGGGATGGAGATCCATGCCCTCAGCAGGCCGGCTCTCTGTCTCTGACATTCCCTGTTCTCCGTGGCAGCTCCGAGTGGACGGTTCAGCGGAAGCTGCGGCAAGTGTTTGCCCTCCCGCGGTGCCTGGTCAGCGTGTTCAGCCTCTTCCTGGTGGAGCTGATCCGCTTCCTTGGCGAGGCCGTGGTCCAGGTGAGCCGCCCTGTTGCCTCAGAGCCACGGCTGGAGCAGCTGCTGAGCACGTCAAAGTCCTTCAGTACTGGGAGAAGGAACTTCCATTTCCCACCACTGCACATTTCCTCTCCTAGAGTGGAATTTTTGTGTGTCAGCCCATTTTTGGTGACTCCCGCTGGCAAATATCCCTCAAACACAAGATTTCATCCCAAATCCAGGCGCTGGTGGTCGGTGTCCTGACAGCCATCGGCGACCATGTCCTGAAGCCCTTGCTGGCGGCAGCGTTCCACAGCCTCCTGCAGCCGCTCCTGCTCTTCCTGCTGAAGGTGCTGGGTGGCGTCCGGGACCTGACAGATCCGGTGCTGGATGTGGTGGCCCGGGTGTGCTCCCAGCTGGCCGTGCTGCTCCGCGCTGTCCGGCTGGTGGAGATCCGCCTGCGCCCGGACCTGCGGGCTGGCGACGGCGGGGGATGAGCACAGGCTGTGGGGGGCCAGATAAGATAAGGAGAGGAATTCCTGGGAAGTGCGGAAGAGCGGGGCCGGCTGTGGCCCGGGAGGCTCCGTTGTTGTCTCCACGCGTCTGGGCAGGGGCAGCACATGGTGTGCTGGGAGGGGGATTTGGATCTTCTAGTTTTGCAAATATCTCCTTAACTTAATTAAATTCCAGTTTTATCCATTGAATCAGTGCTCCAGTGAGGTGTTTTTCCTCTTCCTGCCTGGAAAACTTGGCTTCTCGCTGAGAAGGACTTCCCTGTGCAGTCTCTTGCAGCCAGATGGGCTCCACTGCTGGGGGGTGCCCAGGGCCTGTGCCTCAAGCAGTGCCCGGAGGGGACGGCTTCTGCCAGCTCCCCAGCACCTGGAATGGTCATCAGAGCCGGTGGTGTGGGATAGACTGGGATTTGGGGGCAATCGAAAAATAGGGATAACAATATAAGGGAATAACCACTTGTGTGTTCCTAACAACTGGTTCTGGTGCGTGATTTGGGTCACGTATTCCCAAAGGAGCCCAGCGGTGGCAGCAAAGCTCTGGGTGTGCTTTACAGACCCTCGGGGGGGTCAGTGCCAGGACTGAGCTGTGTTTTGGGGCTCCCCCCGCCCCCAGCCTCAGCTCCCGCTGCCCTTTCGCCTTCCCAACAACGCTGCCTCCCGGGAGCGTCTCCCCTGGCTGGCGCAATCCCCGTGTTCCCGATGATTCCATGCCCAAAGCCCTTTGCTTTTTATGGGCAGGAGCAGCATGTTTGGAGCTTCCCAGGCTGTAAGATCATCCGCAGGCCAGCGCCGGAGCACTCCTGCTGGGGGCCAGGCTGGCCGGGCTATTTGGGGGGTGCTGAGTTCACGGGGCCGTGACAGGATGTTCCCTCGGGCGCTGCGAGGGGCCGGGAGCTGGGAGCCAGCACAGAGGTGTTCTCTGGGCTCGGGTGACCCAGGGCAGCCCGGCAATGAGCACTGAAGGCTGCCGGGCAGCGGGGAGCAGCCTGGCTCTCTGGGACAGGCACGTGGACACAAACAGCACCCGGGCACAGGGATCGAATCCAGGACATCCTTCAGCAAAGGCACCGTGCCAGGACAGCCACACGCAGGGTCAGGAGCCCTGCAGGACACTGGGGACACACGACTGTCCCTGGGTACACACGACTGTCCCTTCCACCCTTGCTGGGTGCAGGCCCGGCCTGACCACTGCTCCCGTGACCTTCCTCTGGGGAAACAAACCCGGGGAGGGAGGGAGGGGCAAAATTGATGGGAGGTTTCTCATTGCATCGATTTAGTTGGCAAAACACTTTAATGACTGAAGTGGGTTTAATTAAATTCAGCTGCTCCGGAACCAGGAATTCCCCAGTACAGTTTCTCCTTTTTGGCTCAAGCTCTCTCTGTCAAAGGCCCGTTAAATGGAGAGAGCTGGGAAAACTCAACGCCCAGAATGAGGCGAGGCCGATGGTGTCATCTTTGACCTCCATCCGTCATCCTGCAGCGGGAGAGGAGGGCGGAGAAAAGCCGCGGAGCCCTCCCTGGCGGCGCCCCGGGGCTGGAGCTGCCGCCGCCCCCGCAGCCCCGTCCCGGGAGCTCCAGCTCGGGCCGTGGATCCACCGGGAGTGTGTGTGGCTCGGGCAAACCCACGGAGTTTTGTGGTGCAAAGCGGGGAGCGGGAGGTCAGGGCTGCCGGCTCAGTACGAACAAAAAACCTCTTTTCTTCCTCAAAACACATCCGAGCGTGCCCGGAGCCGCCCCGCCCGGGCCGACACCTGCCGGGGGGCAGCGGCGATGTCCCGGGGCTGGCAGGACAATGCTGGGTGACCCAAGCCGTGCCGGGACAAGGACATTTCTGGGCTGGCTCTGCCGCCGGCCGGGCTGGCAGCGGCCCCGCATTGCTGCTCCCTGAGATCACGGCTCCCAGCGCCCGGCCCGGCCCGGCCCGGCCCGGCCCGGCCACACGCGGCCGTTCGCCTGTGCGGGCTCGGTGCGGCTGCAGCGGGCCGGCAGCGCTGTGCCCGTGGGACGGGACCGGACGGGCCGGGGGCAGCGCGGTCCCCAGCCCGGCCCGGGGCGGCTCAGCCGAGGGCTGGCCCGGAGCGGAGGGAGGAGGGGGTGTGGGGCCGGGATTCAGCCGGCTGCAGCGGGAGGGGAGCCAGGAGCTGAGCGCGGTCTCCTTGGTTCTTCCCTAAATAGCCGGCGGCGGGCAGGAGGATTAGCCGGGGCATTCCTCGGCCCATCCGTCCTCCCGCAGCCGCCTCGCTCCTGAGCTCCCTGGCCTTGGGATTCCTCCTGCTCCCTCACGCCGCCCTTCCCAACCTCCGCGGGGGCACCCACAGCCACCCGAGCCCCAAGGGGTTTGTTCCGCCTGCGTTTGGCACCCGCGGTTGGGCTTTTCCCGGTGACGCCGCTGCCCCGCTGGTGGAGCCTGAGGCCGTTCAGAGCCACTGCCCGTCCCGAACGGTCACGGCGGTGCCAGCCCGGGGACGGTGCCCGGGCAGCACCGTGTGGGGCCATCCGGGCCTGGGTTCTGTGGGATTGGGCCCAGGCCAGGTCTGGGTTCTGTGGGATTGGCCCCGGCCTGCTCTGGGTTCTGTGGGATTGGGCCCAGGCCCGCTCTGGGTTCTGTGGGATTGGGCCCAGGCCCGCTCTGGGTTCTGTGGGATTGGGCCCAGGCCCGCTCTGGGTTCTGTGGGATTGGGCCCAGGCCCGCTCTGGGTTCTGTGGGATTGGGCCCAGGCCTGCTCTGGGTTCTGTGGGATTGGGCCCAGGTCAGGTCTGGGTTCTGTGGGATTGGCCCAGGCCCGCTCTGGGTTCTGTGGGATTGGGCCCAGGCCTGCTCTGGGTTCTGTGGGATTGGGCCCAGGCCTGCTCTGGATTCTGTGGGATTGGGCCCAGGCCACCCCAGCTCTTCCTCCAGGGGTTTCTCAGGGAATTCACAGAGGTAAATCTGTGTCCAGGGCCCTGTGGTGGCTGGGAGGGGGTTGATAATGCACACAGACCAATAAAATTCCCTCTCCTTTGCCCAAATCCCGAGGCCACCCTCCCTGGAGCTTTGCTGGTCAGGGTGTGTGACAATGAGGCAAACATGGCTGCAGCCAAAAAGCTGATTAATAAATAACATGCTTTCCTAAATTCTGGGATTTGGAAGTGTCTGAAGGTCCCATTAATAAATAGCCAGCTGGGAAGTGTGTGAAAATCAGAATTTTTACCCAATTTTGGAGCTGCTCTCACTGGCAGTTGGGAGTGGGACAAGACCACTGGAGAAGGGAAATGTCTGTCAGTGCTGTCTGAGCAGAGAAATACCTAAATGTCCAGAGTTTGGGCAAAACCAGCGGGATTGAGGGACTGGGGAGGTCAAGACAAGAAAACAGGGATTGGGAGTGGGTTTTGCCTTATGCTAAATACTGAGAGAGAAGAAGATCTAGCTGCCAGTGGCTTTAAAAGACTGAGAAACTGGAAGAACTGAAAAAAAAAGAAGCAATGGGAATGGTCTGAGGCTTACAAAAAAGAGGGTTTGTGCGGGACTTGGAGCTTGGAGGTCCTTCAGCTCCTCTGAAAGGAGAGGAAAAGAGATTTCCCTGAGCACTTCCGTAAGGAAATGCAATAAATCACTCCCAGAGCAGTGGAGAGTGTCTGGGCTCAGTTAACATGGGAAAAGGCAGCCGTGGAGTGAAAAGGTGGATGGATCAAATGGGATTTGATTCCCTAGGAATGGTCAGACCAGGCTCTAGAGGAAGAGGTGAATCCTTCCCTGCCATGGGGAAAACTGATGGAGAGCACAGAAAGAGCTTCAGATTCCCCTCAGTCCTCCTTGTTTTGGTGGGCATTGTTGGACCATGGCCAGGACAACGGAGCTGTTCTGTGTCCCTGGGATTGGGCACAAGTGTCCACCCCAGAGCCTCCCGACGCCCAACTCCAAACCGTACTTCATTCAAAAAAACCCTTCACCTTCAAAAAAATCCCTTCAATCTCCTAAGGCATTTTTATGTAAAAAAACCCAAAATGACCCTCAAACCATTTTTTAAATTTTAAAAACCCATCTAAACACCCTTAACTTACATTTTAATAAAAAATTAAACATTTCAAGCTTCCTGGGCCACCTTTAGTTCAAAAAACCATCTCAACTCCTGAGATGTATTTAATTAACAAGATTAAAAAATCTCATGCTTTCAGTGCCCGTTCCCCATGTCTGGGATAATTTTTCCCTCAAGACTGTGCGATTCCAGCACCAAGGGAGATTTAACGAGGGGAAAAACACAGTGGGAGGTTTTCCAAGGAATTCTGGGCTGAGCTTTTTCAGCCCGTGACTTCACTGTGGGGCCGTGTCCGAGTGTCAGCGCTGGCAGCGCTCCCGGCGAGGCCGAGGGTGGGAATTATCTCACTGACTGTAAATATCTGCCGGGAGCCTCTGCCCCGGCACAGCTCCCTGGGAGTGGGAGCGCCGCAGCCCCAAGATGCTCCTGCTGCCCTAATTTAGGCATTTCTGCGGGACGGGATGAATCACGGCCCTGGAAGCGCTGGTTTCTCCGCGGGGAGCAGGGCAGACGTGGCCGCGTGTCCCGGCAGGGATGAGCCAGCAGGATGATCCAGCGGGATGGGCGCTGAGCTCAGCCTGTGGCACGGCTGATGTGTCACGGTGCAGAGGCAGCGCGGGTTAAATAGAACCTGACGCTGCTGGGAGCCCGTAAACCGGGATTTGGGGCCTGAGAGACATTCCCTGCCGATGGGATCACACCTAGTGCAAGGGAGCCTTGGACACCAGAGCGAGGGGTATTTATAGCCAGGCCGTCACTTCCAGCGGAGCCCTGGGGATATTTTGGGATCGATGTGGTCATGGCTTGGGGCACGTCTGGAGTGTGCCTGGGACCTGCATGGAGAGAGGGGCTGGAGTCCCAGGAGGGGCTGGGGGAGCTGGGAAAGGGGCTGGAGAATCCCTGAGGGAGCTGGGAAGGGGCTGGAGAATTCCTGAGGGAGCTGGGAAGGGGCTGAGCCTGGAGAAAAGGAGGCTCAGGGGGGCCCTTGTGGCTCTGCACAAGTCCCTGACAGGAGGGGACAGCCGGGGGGATTTGGGATGTGGGAACAGGGACAGGAGGAGAGGGAACGGCCTCAGGCTGGGCCAGGGGAGGGCAGGGTGGATTTTGGGGAATTTCCCCATGGAAAGGGTGGGCAGGGATTGGAAGTGGCCAGGGAGAGTTGGATCCCCATCCCTGGAGGTGTCCAGGGAAGGCCTGCATGTGGCCAGAGGAATCTATTGCAAGATTGTACAGGGCACCAAATGGGTACCAACAGGCCTGGAGCTTGCAGGTTGTGCCTCTGGCCCATCTTGAAAACTGGGATAACTTTTGCCAGCTTCCAGTTGATTTTGGCTGGAAAAGCCTCCATGACCATCGAGTTTCCCCCACAGTGCCAAGGTCACCACTGGCCCATGTCCCCAAGTGCCACATCCACACATCTCTGAAGTCCCAACAGGGATGGAGACTCCACCCCTGTGCCAGGGCTGGCAGCCCTTTCCAGGAGAGAATTCCCCAAAATCCACCCTGCCCTCCCCTGGCCCAGCCTGAGGCCGTTCCCTCTCCTCCTGTCCCTGTTCCCACATCCCAAATCCCCCCGGCTGTCCCCTCCTGTCAGGGAGTTGTGCAGAGCCACAAGGGCCCCCCTGAGCCTCCTTTTCTCCAGGCTCAGCCCCTTCCCAGCTCCCTTGGCTGCTCCTGGGGCTCCAGACCCTTAATGTCTTTCTTCAAGTTTGGGATATTTCAGTTCTGTCTGTCTGCAGATCTTTCTGCACAAACTGCCCAGCCCAGTCGGATAAAAACCTCAGGACAAAGGGAATGACTGTAGCCAGGGCAGGCTCAGGCTGGATGTCAGGGAAAGGTTCTTCTCCAGAGGGTTCTGGGCACTGCCCAGGCTCCCCAGGGAATGGTCCCGGCCCCAAGGCTGCCAGGGAGGCACAGGCTGGGATTGTTGGGTGATAGGAAAGATGTGTGCTAATGTCTTTACAAACATTTCTAGGGGTGAGGGTATTGGTGTTAATGTCTTTGAAATGGGTCTCAATGTCTGTACCAGCCTCAAGCAGCAGGATGGTTACAGAGCTGACAGCTCTGACTCCTGACACGGGCAAGGTTCTGCACAAGCCTGAACTTCTGAGCTTCGGGGTAAGATGCCAGGCTGAAAGGGGAAGATGTGCTCCACCTGGGGAAGGCTCCACCTTCCCGGTACCGCAGCCAATGGGGAAAGGAAGAGGGCAAGGTGTGGCCGGGATTCGGGGTAAAAAGAGGCTGTGCCCTCTGAAACCCCCAAGGAGAAAATCCACTGGGCTGTGCCTCGGTGAGTGTGACAATTGATAAAAGATTCGTGTTAATCACAAAAGCATTGAGGTTTGCATAAACCAGAATACTAAGCTCTGAAGTGAAGCATGGACACTAGATAAAGGAAATTATATTATTAAATAATTCTGTTTAAAATCACCTTGTTATATTATGTTTTATTATATTACATTACATTATGTTATGTTTTCCAAATAAGTTGTATCGGCTACCAGCTTACAAAATCGGACTTCCCAAAAAGCCCTTCCTGCCTTTGTCTGATCAATGCTGCCTATCTCAAGGACCAGACTTCCAGAACTTCTCTGGTGGTTCTCTACAAGGCCCAGATGGCAATCTGTGACTGATTATCACCCCAAGGCTTTGTGAATTTGTGTAAGGATGTTTATTCAACCACCACTACTTACCTGGCAAAATTATGACAGCAAAAAAACCCCAAAAATTATTAATTACAACGAGGAACCACAGTATAAGAAGAAGCTGCAAACCGAGGTTGGGTGGAGCGTGGAGTGGGCGGTGACCCCTCGCGTTCCCCAGCGCTGCTTGCTCTTTCTATATCAAATAAAGCAATCCAAAATTCTGCTGAATATCGAGACTTTTGTCTCTCATTTATAACAGTGAGTATGCTTCCTTTTAATCCGCTAAAGATGATGGATTCCTCCCTCCTTTGTGCTTTTCACAGCGGGTTTTTCTGTACACTAGGGCTCTGTGTAGGGCCAGGA
The DNA here is from genome assembly GCF_052056855.1 of Sturnus vulgaris. Lineage (NCBI taxonomy): Eukaryota > Metazoa > Chordata > Aves > Passeriformes > Sturnidae > Sturnus > Sturnus vulgaris. The sequence continues at coordinate 74,367,308 of NC_142247.1, forward strand.
GTGGGATCTGTGATCCCTGCGGGTCCAGTTCAGGGCAGTCTGTGCGTGGGCACGTGTAAGCGATTCTGCGGCTCCACGGCACCCCTCAGCTGGGCCACCCCAGGCGGCCGCGAGAGGCCGGGGGAGCGGGGAGGGGACACGCCCCGCCAGCCCCGCCTCGCCTTTCCCGCCTTTCCCATGCACGTGACTCTCTCCCTCCCGGACGCGCGTGCGCAGCGCTCCGCGGGGCGCCCCCCGGTGGGCGGGGCCGGCGGCCGGCGCGCGCCTGAGGACGTGGCGATTTCCAGCCAATCAGCGCCCGCGTTCCCGGTGGATGGGCGGGGCCGCAGGGAGAGGGGCAGGGGGAGGGCACGGGGGTCGGAGAGCGAGGCGGGGGCGGGCAGAGGGGCGGAGTGGCGGCAGAAGAGACCAATCGGAACGTGCAGCGCCACGGAGGAGCAGGCGTGGCCTGCCCGTGATTGGTGGGCGGGGAGGGCGCGCGGGGGGCCGTGCGGCGTGGCGCGGCGCCGACTTCCGGTGCGCGGAGCGGCGGCGGCAGCAGCGGCGGCGGTGGGGACGGTGAGGGACGGGAAGGGACCTGGATGGGCACCGGGACTGGGGCTTGGGGTCCGGAGAAGCGGTGTGAGCGGCTCTGCGGGGCCGCTGCGGTGCGGCGGTAACGCGGCGGCGGCAGCGCCGGGCCCGGTCTCCATGGGAACGGGCGGGAGCGGCGGCGCCGCCGTGTCCGCGAGTCCTGCGGCCCGTCCCGCAGCGCGGCTCGGGCAGTGCTGAGTCCCAGGGCCGCCCGTGCACTGGGCCCAGGGCGGGCGGGAACTCCCGGGGATGGAGCCCCGTCCGCATCTCGCGACCCGGGCGGGACCGTCCCGCGGGAATCCATCGACTGCCCCGGGGCTTCCGCCGGGACAGCGGGCTGTGGGACCCCCGGGATAAAGGGCTGGGGACCCCCGGGACACCAGCATAGCGGGCTGTGGGGCCCCCGGGATAACGGGCTGGGGACCCCCGGGACACCAGCATAGCGGGCTGTGGGGCCCCCGGGATAACGGGCTGGGGACCCCCGGGACACCAGCATAGCGGGCTGTGGGGCCCTTGGTGCTGCCTTGTGGGGGCCCAGGCCGGGGAGGTGCCACCCCAAACCCATGCTTTTCTCCCGCAGCTATCAGTGACACCGAAACTCTGGAGCTGCTTTGGGGCAGCACCAGCCTGTCTCTACCCCCGGGACTGTTTTCGGCTCCCTGTGTCTCCCCCACATCCATACGTCTTTCTCAGGGCCGGAATTCCCCGAACCCGCACCCCTCACCCTGGTTGTGCCCCTGGGGTGGCACCGTGGGGTCCCAGTTAATTGTTCCCTGGCTGCTCCAATGGGAGCAATCCCGTAAAAAGCCGAAACAGAGGCTGATGCCCAAACCTGAGCAAACTGTGTTGCCTGTGGCGGGTTTTCTGGGATCCTGTTGGCCTCTCACATGGGGAGACTCAGAGGGGCTTCTGCCCATCAGTTTCCTCTAAATATCACCACACTTCCAAGGCCAGTGCAGGATTCTGGGTTCCTCTATCAGTATCCTAGCAAACCCAATGGGAATTCTGGGTTTCTCCATCAATATTACAGCAAACCCACTTGAAATCCCGAGTTTCTCCATCAGTATCCTTGGAATCTCAAGGTCATCCATCAGTACCCCACCTAGCCCTCCTGGAAGCCTGAAGTCCTCCCCAGCTCGGGGTCTGGACCCCTATTCTGACCCCCATATCTTCCCACCCCTGGTTCCTGTTCCCGACTTCCCTGCAGTTCACCCACAGACTCCTTCATTCGATCCGCTGCCAATGGCCCGTGCTGGGAGGAGAGGGGCTCTGCTTTTCCCTCTCCTTGGGATCCCCACAGAAAATCCAGGGGCCCATCCCGCTGGTCAGCAGGAGCTGCTGGTGCTGGCAGTTTTTTATGGATAATTGTTCACAGATAACCGTTGGGTTGTGGGTTTTGGTGTCTCTGAGCCCTGTTCCCACAGCAGCTCCTGGCACTGCCCGGATCCAGATGCAGGCTGGGCTGTCGCTCTTTAATCGCTCCCAAGTGCCTCCCGGGCTCTGTGTGGACACTGGCAGATAAAATCGGGGTGTTTGACCCATTCCAGGTCACTCTGTACTCCAGGCTGGCTGATCCTGGCCACTGGGATGTGCCCAGAGGGAGCAGGAGTCAGCTCTTCAGGACGGGGATATCCAGAGCTCCACTTACACCTGGAGCTGCCCTTCCCTTCTGGAATGTTCTTCCTCCCCAGACACACTAAAAAAGTGACTTTTACTCTTTATAATCCAAATCCCTTCACCATGCCCCCTCTTCCCCCACTTCCAAGGAATTGAAATTTGCGGATTTTCTCATTCAAAAACAAAAGGAAGAAAAGGGCTTTTCCATGTCCTTTCCCCCATGTCCTGCTGCCACTGTCTTGTTTTGGCATGGGACCCCGGGTCACTCCCGGGGCAGAATTCCTTGGTTCAGGTTAAAGGGGAATACCTGGATTTTAAACTGCAAATTTAAAGAGCTGAAGAATGGGAATACCTGGGTTTACATTTATGTTTAAGAGCTCTGGATGGGGAAGACCTGGATGTAAATTTAAAGGGGTAAGGATGGGGACTATCTCGGGCTTAAATTTAGATTAAAGTGAAAAGGATAGAGAATATACGGAATTAAATTTGCATTGAAGAGCTCTGGGTGGTGAATATCTGGATTAAATTTAGAGTGAAAGAGTTAAAAACCAGAAATATCTCGATTAAAATTTAAGGCTAAATACATGAGGATGATGAATACCTGGTCTGAAATTTGAAGAGATCAGGATGGGGAACAGCTGGATCTATGATGGCATCTAAGTTGGGATCTCAGTAATAGTCGTGGGGAGTACCTGAGTTTCTGTTGAGATTTGAAGGGATCAGCCTCTGGAATCGTTCCAGAGCTGCCATCGATCCCAGGCACGTTTGGGTGGTTTGTTCAAGCAGCTCCCAGTGCTCCCAGTGTGGGGCAGGATTCCACCCACAGCGGGTCTGGGGCGTTGGGAGGAGCACGGGGGCTTGGGGAGGGAGCAGGGAGAGCAGAGGGGCTGTGTGCTGCACGTCCTGCACATTCCTCCCATCTGGATGCATTTCCTTCCTTCCTAACTTCCTTCCCAGCCCCAGCTGCTGCTCTCAGGGGCTCTGGGATGGGGTCGGGAGCAGCTCTGGTGGAAACGGGACATTGCACTGGGGGCTGGAAATTCCCTGTGCCCTGATATTCTGTGTTAGTTAATGCCTGTGCCCTGATAATCCACATCCATTAATGCCTGTGCCCTGATAATCTGTGTTAATTAGTCACTGTGCCCTGATAATCAGTGTCAGTGAATCACTTTTGCCCAGATAACCCATATCAGTTCATTACAGTGCCCTGATAATTTGCATTTATTAGTCATTTGTGCTCACATAATCTGCACTAAGTCTACATTTGTCTCCATTTCCCCATATAATGTGCAGTAATTCCTGTTTTTCCCAGACAGTCTGCATCAATTCATCATCTTTGCCCAGGCAATCCGTATTTATCGTTTTATCCAGATCATCTGGATTAATTAATCATTTTTGCTCCCATAATCTGTATTACTATGAATCAGTTTTTTCCCCAATAACATGCCCTAATCCCCATTTTCCCCAGATAATTTGCCCTAATCCTCAGTTTTTCCTAGGTAACTGGCCCTAAACCTCCATTCCTCCCAAACACCCGACCCTAATTCCCATTTTTCCCTGACAGCACGCCCTACTCCTGTCCCTCCCTGTTCTGATCCTGCCTGGTGCCCCTCACGGTGTCCCGTCTCATTGTCCCTGTCCCTCGGCAGTGTCACTGTCCGTGTCCCGTGTCAGTGTCGCTGTCCCCGCAGGCCCGGCACGATGCGGTGTCCGTGTCACTGTCCGTGTCCCGTCTCAGTGTCGCTGTCCCCGCAGGCCCGGCACGATGCGGTGTCCGTGTCGCTGTCCCCGCAGGCCCGGCACGATGCGGTGTCCGTGTCACTGTCCGTGCCCCGTCTCAGTGTCGCTGTCCCCGCAGGCCCGGCACGATGCGGTTCGCATGGCTCCTGCTGTGCCTGGCCGTGTGGGCGCTGTGCGGCTCAGCCAAGCCCACGGAGCGCAAGGAGCGCGTGGTGCGGGAGGCCCCGCTCAGCACCCGCGAGCACGACGACGCCCAGAGCTTCGACTACGACCACGACGCCTTCCTGGGCGCCGACGAGGCCAAGAGCTTCGACCAGCTCACCCCGGAGGAGAGCAAGGAGCGCCTGGGGTAAGGACAGCACCCAGCCCTTCCCACAGCGGCGACGGGGCACGTGCGCCCACTCCCAGCCTGGGAATTCACTGCCCAGCACCAGGCATTCCCCAGAAATCACCCGGGGCCATTTCCAGTGCCAGGCATTCCCCAGAACTCTGGAGCAGACTAGGGGGCTGTGCTGTGCTTGCTCCGTGTTCTCTGGGTGCCACTGGAGCTCCTGGGATCACTGGTGTTTCTCAGTTTTGAAGGAGTTGGTTGGGAGTTGGGAAAACAGAGCCTGTATGGAGATTCCCACTCCGGCATCTCCGCTGAGACCCCGGGATCCGGCAGTGCCTCCCCTCGGATCCGGGATCCGGCAGTGCCTCCCCAGACGTGGTCTGCTGCCGGGATGGTTCCGGGTGCCGGGATGGTTCCGGGTGCCGGGATGGTTCCGGGTGCCAGGATCGTTCCCGGCAGCGGCACAGGCCCGGTGCCGGGATGGTTCCGGGTGCCGGGATGGTTCCGGGTGCCGGGATGGTTCCGGGTGCCAGGATCGTTCCTGGCAGCGGCACAGGCCCGGTGCCGGGATGGTTCCGGGTGCCGGGATGGTTCCGGGTGCCAGGATCGTTCCCGGCAGCGGCACAGGCCCGGTGCCCCCGCAGCAGCTGCTGCCGCAGTTGTTCTGGGGCTCGGGGTGGCTCAGACCTGGGAACTGCAGCAGGGGCAAGGGGGCTGGGGGACAGAGGCTCCCTGGGGAGCTTGGGACACTTCTCAGGATACGGGCCTCCAGTCACCTTGGACCTGTGTGCCTTTGGCTTAGTTTTCATGGAATGGTTCGTGTGGGAAGGAGCCCCTGCAGTGCCAGCCCTGCCATGGCAGGGACACCTCCCACTGTCCCAATGTCCAGCCTGGCCTTGGGCACTGCCAGGGATCCAGGGGCAGCCACAGCTGCTCTGGGCACCCTGTGCCAGGGCCTGCCCACTCTCACAGCCAGGAATTCCTTCCCAAAATCCCACCTGACTCTCTCCTTTTTTAGTCAGACTCGATTTTTTTTCAGCCAAGGATCCCGACCTTGCTGCTGCTGGAGCAGCACCTACCACGGCCCACTGTGAATTTTGGGCTGTTTTTTGGGAATGATGCTCCCTGATGGGAAAGACAAGCTCAACCACATGTGGGTGCTGGGGAAACTTCCAGAGTGAGCCAATTCCCACAGATAGAGCAGGATGTGCAGGGCAAGGGGTGCCAGGTTCCATCCATCCCTATGGATCATCCAGGCCCCCAGTGGGAAGAAGGTGCTGGCTTCTCCCCCAGCACTTCGTGAGCTGGAGGGAATCTCCTCCCTGCAGGGACAATTTAAACTGGAAAACCCCGCGATCCCTTGGAGCCAGGCCCTGGTTGCTCCATAAGCTCCAAAATACAGGAGGGTTTTTGCCTCCTGGCAGAATCCGAGCGAATGCCTCGCTGCCCCTGGAGCCACGTCAGATTCCGAGGGAAGCTGGGCCCCGGCCTGTCCCTGCTCCAGGGCTCGGATCCCAGAGCTCCGTCACGGCTCAATCCCATTGTTCTGCGAGCTGAGTTATCGCCGCCGTGCCGTGGGGATTTCACACCCTCGGCACCGAGCAGGCTGCTTTATCCGCAGGGTTCCTGCCGTCCTGAGCTGCCCTTGCTCTCACAAACTCCTGATCCTGGTCTGGTTCTGTGAACTCTGCCTTCACGGGGCTGTGCTGCTTCCTCTTCTGCCAGAGCCCCACCTCCGGCTGCCCCAGTGTTCTCCATGCAGCTCTGCCGGCAGGGCTGGAGGATTTGGGATCGCTGCCCGGATAGAACCCGTTTTGTGGGGCCATGGGGATTTGGGATCGCTGCCCGGCTGGACCTCATTTTGTGGGGCCATGGGGATTTGGGATCGCTGCCTGGCCGGACCCCGTTTGTGCCCTGGCAGCAGCGCTGGCTCCCCTTGGAGCAGGGATGGGAACAGCGAGCAACTGCCAGCCCTGCCCCAACATCTGCTGCCCTCCCTTGCAGGGGGGCACAACGGGGGCTTTGGGAAAATGTCAGGGTTTGGTGGCTCCTGCCCTGGGAAAGCAGCCGGGAGCAGCTGGTGCCGGGACCAGGGCGTGGAGGAGGTTTGGGAGCTTCCTGAGTGCCCGGCTTTGGGCTGGACAGGGTTTGGCTTCCCTGGGAAGCTGTTCCCTAATTAACCCCTTAGAAACCGCCCCGGAGAAACCGCCTTGGCCATCAGCCCCTGCCAGCTCTGCTCCTCCATTCCAGGGATTTTCCCTAATAAATCCCTTTGCTTCTTAGGAGAGGGAAACATGGAATTTTTTTCCCTGAAATAGGAAAGATTTGACAGATTTATTTGTGGTTTATATATTTACATGGACAAATGTTTCACGTGATACTTTACATAATTCTATGCAGAATTTTGTAATATTGACTGACTTGTTCTATATTTATATGGAAAACTGAATATTTATGTGATATTTTGCGTATTTCTATGTTTGATCAGGAATATTGGAAGTGTGCAAATTTTGCACATTGATGTATAAAATTCCAAAATATTTCTATAATATTTTGCATATTTCCGCATAAATTTGGGCGCTACTGATGAGCTATTTTTTATATTTACATATTTATTTTATATATTTTTCTGTAAAATCACTCAGATCTGCCCAATGCCCCACTCTGGCACCTCACTGTCAGAACTAAACTCCATGTTTTTCCTCTTTTTCTTCCAGTCTCTCCCCTGCCTCTCATTGCCAGGAACATCCTTTGTGCCATAGAGGAATTCCTGATTTTCCTAGACCAAGGCAATTCTGAAACACAGAAACCTGGGTGTGAGCACGGGTGGCTCCGGTGTCTGGATTTCCCTTTGTGTCAATATTTTTGGAATTGATAGTCCTAGTGGTGATCTAAAATTTTAAAACTCCGCGTTTTCCACCTGTCCTCTAAAATTCCTCAAATACCTGGCTGGAGCTCAGGATTTCTGAACCGTGTTCCGTTAAAGGGAAAAACAGGATCCTGCTTCACCGGACAAAGGATTTAGGGGGGCTTTAGGGTCTGGAATCGCTGATTTTCAGTGGAGGAGCCCCAGGGTTTCCCAGCACAGCGCTGGTGTGCCGCAGGGAGCGAGCGGTGCCCCCACCCCCGGCTCCATCTGCCCCTGGATCCTGCATTCCTGCCGCCCTTTCCTACAGCTGCTGCTAAAAATAACGGAGGCACGCGGGCTGGGCGCTGGGGCTCGGCTCCGGTTGCTCCCCGGGCAGCGGGTGAGACCGGCACCGGCACCGGCACCGGCACCGGCACCACTGCCCTGGGGCGGCTCCGGTTCCTCCCGCACAGCCAAACTCACCGGCTTTAGCAGGAATGCTGAGGCGGGAGGACACACAGATGGGGCTGTCCTAAGGTTTAACAGGGAAGATTTTCCCCTGAAATTCGTAATTCCTGAAGGAACCAAAACCTGAGTGGCTGAGCTGGTGATTTCCATGTCTGAGCCAGCGTTTTCTGCATCTGAGAGTTTCGGCAGCTAACACAAATGTTGGTTTTAAAGATAAACTCTTCAGATGGTTGAATTTGCAAATTCCATGACCACCTCAACTTTCTCCTGGCATCAGCAGGAGAGGCAGAGCTGATATTCCCATTTTTAATATAAATATGGGTCCGTGGTCATCACCTGGCACTGTCTTGGTCAAAGGATGCATGGATGGGTCTTTCCCAGGGGCTTAAATGGAAGTTTTTCCCCTAAAATTCGTAATTTCTGAAGAAACCAAAAAGCTGAGTGGTCCCAAAGTGATTTTCATGTCTGAGCCAAAGTTTTGGCAGCTGAACCGTACGTTGTTTTTAAGGATAAACTCTCCAAGTGGTTGAATTCCCAAATTTTGTAATCACATCGACTTGCCCCCTCTGCCCCTTCCCGTTCCCTCCCTGCTTGCTCCTCGTTTTCTCTAACTTTTTCTGGATTTCTCTGCGTTTCCCACAGGAAGATTGTAGGGAAGATAGATGAGGATGGAGACGGGTTTGTGACAGTGGAGGAGCTCAAGGCCTGGATCAAGTTTGCCCAGAAGCGCTGGATTTACGAGGATGTGGAGCGCCAGTGGAAGGGCCACGACCTCAATGAGGACGGGCTGGTTTCCTGGGAGGAGTACAAAAATGCCACCTATGGATATATCCTGGGTAGGTCCTGCCTCTTGGGATGAGCCTTTCCTGGAGCCAGCAGCTGAGATGTCCTGCTCTGCTTTGGGTCACCGAGGGTCGGGGTGGAGGTGGTCAGGGTGGGCTCGTGGCTCAGTGGGTGGTCATGGATCAGGGTGGGCTTGGGGAGTGATGGTCGGTGGGATGGACACAGATCTGGATGGGGTTGTGTTGGAAGGGGGGTTTGGGGCCTGGGTTAAGGAAGTCTCTGGTTGAGAGTGTGGAGCCGTGGTGGGCTGGCATTTGCTGGCCCAAGATGAATTTGTCCCCTGGGATAAGCACAGGAATATGACCTAGGGCACGGCCTTGTTCTACGTGGGGCCAGCTGGAGCACATGTCCCCAAAGTGTTACACTGAAACCTCCAGAACTCTCCACATTGACCTCCTGGTGGCATTAACAAAGAGAGATCCAAGGAAAAGGGCCCAAAATACATGGAGATCTCCACAAGGGGACATTTACACACTCCACACCCCTCTTTTCCCCTCTGCAGCCACACTTGGGCATTGTTAATGTCCCTGGTGACAAGCACAGCTCTGGGCTGAATCCAGGTGATTTTGGGATTAATGGTTTGTGGGAATGGGGGTTTCTGGCCCTTTGGAATTCCTGGTTGTGGAGAAATTTGGGACCTGCAGGTGGAACCCCCTTATCTATGGCTGTGGAGCCACCTTGGAGTTGTCCATTGCATCCCTAAACCAACGAAACCCATTAGCAGAGATTTCAGTCACTTTCCCTTGTGCTGGGTGCAGTGTTAGACCCCAGGGCCTGGGGATTTTGGGACATGTGCTGTGCCAGCAGTGTGGCATCCCTGACATCCCTGGGAGTGAGGGAACCAACAGGGTTTTGGGGTTAAAACCTTCAACCCTCGAGCCCTGTGCCAGCTCTGGCCTCCAGCACTGTAGACTGGCCCGTGTGGAGGAGCTGCGGCTCTGGAGTGTTGAATCCACCCTAATTTCCTAAATATTGCCAAAAATAGTCAAACTGCTCTGCGAGATGTGCAGAGGGGGAGCTGCTGCACGGGAGGCTCATCCATCTCCTTTGGGATTGGGGAGGATCTGGATTTGCTGTGCTGGTGGCCAGGGAAGACTCCCTGGGCTGGGGCAGCACTTCCCAAGCCTCCCTTTGCCATGGATTTCTGGGGTCTGGGCTAATCTGCCTAAGCTGCTAATCTGTGTAAATGCAGCCTGGAAGGGAGCAGAGAGGTCCTGGGAAGGGTTTGAGCACTGTCTGAAGGGTCTGGGGTGGCATTTAGGACCTGCAGGTGTTGGATAGGGAAAAGCCTCAGTGAGAAAACCCTGAATTACTGGAGCCCCCTTAACGAGCTGAAGGAGAAGTTCCTGCAGTCAGAGCAGCCGTGGGGAGTGCCCAGCCCCCGGCACGGCCCTTTCCAAGGCTGGAGCAGCCCTGGAGGCCGAGTGCCCTTGGCAGGCCCTGGTGGAGCCTCGGCTCGTGCTGCTCCCACATACTTGTGTCCTTACGGAGCGCCGGGAGGATCCTGCCTCGCGCTCTGGCTCCGGCTCCTCTCGGCAGGAATTGCTTTTCCACAGCTCCTTGCTGCTGAAATGTTCCCCTGTCTTCTCCTCGCTCCCCTCCCTGGCCAGAGGGGGGTCTGGAATGCCTCTGGAAGTGCCTCCTAAATGTTGACCCGTGGTGCATGGGGCCAGGCATTGCCCTCAGCTGCTCTGGAGGGTCCAGAGTGTGGTGTTTTGTCAGCAAAACGAGGTGCCGGGAGTGGTTTTATTAATTAATTGATTATGCACCAGGGTGAGTCACCGAGTGGCCCCCACAAGTGTCACAGAGCAGTGTGGGGTTCTGCTGGGGGAGTCCTGGGAATGTTAAGATAAATGTCCAAGAGCTTCATCTGACACTGGAAATTCCTTTGAAACTCCCTTCAAAATCAGAGTATTATTATCATCATCGTCATCCATCCTCATCAATCAATCAATTATCATCATCATCATCAGTCCAATTTTTGTTAATTCCTCAGTCCCATGGTGGGATCCTAAACCAGGAATGCTTGTCCCAGGAGACAAGATGTTGGGTTGAGTTTGTGGCTTTGCTGCCATACTCTGAGCAATACCCTGGCTCTGTCCGCTTCCCTCTGCTCCCCCAAACCTCTCCTAGCCCAGGGACCAAGACAGGAAGTGACTTAGGGGTCTTTGAGAGGGTTTAACCCTTTTTAACCCACCTGCCCCTCCCATCACTCCCCCGTCATAACCCTTTTTAACCCACCTGCCCCTCCCATCACTCCCCCGTCAAACCCATTAATTATCCCAACAGCAATTAAGGAATTATCTGTTAATGGTGCTGGCCCTGAAGGTTTCCTTGTTTGGGGCTATGCTGCTTCTCAAGGTAAAACCTTGGGAACAGAACGGGGAATTTGGGATTCATTCTGCCCTACAACTGCCTTAAAGTCAAAATCTTTGGGTATTTAATGGATGCTCCGGAGCTCCTTAAACCCAAGCCCCTTAATCCAGGACTCCCCAAAGCCTGCCTTTTGTCCCAGGCAACAGAGCAGGGACACAGGGACTTTGGTACCCTCTTATTAGATCGGGCCTGGCTCTGGTTTAACTTAACTGGAGCGTGGCAGTGTCCCCCGGGATCCAGGGGATCCCCCATGTTCTCCAGGGCTGCTGGACACTGCTGGCCCCGTGTCCTGGAACTCCTCTCCTGCTGCTGCTGTGCCAAGTGGCCACGCGTGGCCCGCGGTCCCACCCGGCCGCTGCCTCCTGGCCCTGCTGCCGCCCCGGCAGCCACTGAGATCCCCTTACACATTCCCCTCCCAAAATAGTTCAGGTTGAGCCTCTGGCCGTGCTGGCCAAACCCCCTAGCCCTGTCTTTTGGGGCCTCTCCCTGGGAACGTCATGATCCCAGGGCTTCTGCGGCTCCTCCTCCTCCTGGGAGCGGTGTCTGCAACTGAGCTCTTGTTGGCAAAGCATTGGGAGGTTGTGCTGAGAGGGAGCTTCGACGTTGAGTTGAGGAGTTTGAGGTTGGGTCTAGGATGTTGAGGTTGCATTGAGGAAGTTGAGGATGAGAAGGTTCTGTTCAGGAGGTTGAGGTTGGTTTTGGGTGAAAGTTGATGTTGGGTTGAGGAGACTGAGGTTGTCCTGAGGCTGAAGTTGAGAGGAAGTTGAGGTTCAGTAGAGGAGGCTGAGTTAGAATTGAGGTTGAGCTGAGAATGTTGAGGTTGGGTCGAGGTTGTGTTGGTGGTTACCACGGTCCTTGCCCTGCCTGAGCTGACCCTGTGCTTGCTCCCAGATGATCCGGACCCTGACGATGGCTTCAACTACAAGCAGATGATGGTGCGGGACGAGCGGCGCTTCAAGATGGCCGACAAAGATGGGGACCTGGCGGCCACCAAGGAGGAGTTCACGGCCTTCCTGCACCCCGAGGAGTACGACTACATGAAGGACATCGTCGTGCAGGTGGGGCCAGCACAGGGGCCTTTGGGGGAGCTCTGGTGACGGGTGGTGGCTGAGGGGCAGGAATTGCTCACGCCGGTGTTTTCCTGCAGGAAACCATGGAGGACATTGACAAGAACGGCGATGGTTTCATTGACCTGGAGGAGTACATCGGTGAGACGCTGCTGCTCTGTGTCCTGTGTCCCCTCAGAGTCCCATCCAGTGGGAGCCACTGCCACCATGTCCTTCCCAGCTTTCCCCCTCACAGAACGTTCTCTGTCTCAGCTTCAACCTGCCCGCCACGTGCCATCGAGGATTTTCGGGTGCAGTCATGACCCACGTGGTGCTTTGGGATTTTGGGGATGGATTTTGGGAACTCAAGGCTTTGGGTCAATCCTTGGGATGGGGACGGGGCCGTGGGGCTGATCCTGCTGCTGCTCTCCCCAGGTGACATGTACAGCCAGGACGGTGACGCTGATGAGCCCGAGTGGGTGAAGACAGAGCGGGAACAGTTTGTGGAATTCCGGGACAAGAACCGGGATGGAAAAATGGACAAGGAGGAGACCAAGGATTGGATCCTGCCCTCGGACTACGACCACGCCGAGGCTGAGGCCCGGCACCTCGTCTATGAGTCTGACCAGGACAAGGTGGGCCAGCAGCTCTGGGGGGGTTTTGGGAGCAGGATGGGAGGAGTGGGGAGATGGGGAGATGGTGGGATGGCGGGATGGGAAATAGGACGTGGCATTCCCTGCAGGATGGGAAGCTGACACGGGAGGAGATCGTGGACAAGTCAGACCTGTTCGTGGGCAGCCAGGCCACGGACTTCGGGGAGGCGCTGGTGCGGCACGACGAGTTCTAGCCTCGCTGGCTAGTTCTAGCCTCCATGGCTAGTTCTAGCCTCGACGCCTGCTCACGGGCTCCGTCACTTGCCGAGGCCACTCCTGCCACGGAGAAACCCCATCCCGGCTCCCGGGGACGGGGCTCGGGAAAGCCACACTCCCCCGGCACCTGGGGCTCGTCTCGTCGTGGGTTTTCCCCGGATTTTAATGACTTTTGGGTTATTTTTGTATGTTTTGGTTTTACCACGTGTGGAAACAGCTGCCCTGGCGCGGGGGCAGCGACAGGGCTGCCCGGGGCTGCGGGGCCCGGGGGCCTGGGGGGGAGTGGGAAATTCACAGAGGGATTGGGGTTGGAACTGCAGTTGGAATAAAAATTAGAATTGGAATTGGAATTAAACTTGAAATTAAAAATTGGAATTTGAATTGGATTGAAATTTGAATTAAAAATTGAATTGGAATTAAACAGTGAAATTAAAAACTGAAACAGAAAGTGAATTGGACCCAAAGAAGTGAAATTGAATTAAATGGAAACACTGATGTGAAATTGGAATAAAAAGCGAACATTGAAATGAAAATTCAAACCCAAGAAAACCCCAAAACCATCAGAGCAGCAGCAGGACCCAGGGGTTGACCCCAGGGAGGTTGGACCCTCCTCCCCTGTTGCTGCCCCCTGGGATCTGGGCAAGACTCTTCCCCCCAGCCCTGCTCCAAGTGCCTTGAACCCCCCAGACCTCTGGGGGAGGGCCTCATCCCACCCTACTCTGGGACAATTCCCAAGATTTTCTCTCTTATTTGTTGTTTGTCCCCCTGCAGCCGCCAGAGCTGCATGGAATCGGGCCTGGCCATCTCCAAATTCCCAGGTTTTCCCTTAAATCCTTTCCCAAAGGTTTCCAAGGGCTGGCCAGATCCTCCCATCTCCTCCTTCTCCTTCTGCTCCTCCTTTTCCTCCCCTCCCTAAATCCAGTGGTAAGTGGGTTGGGAACATGGCCCCATGCAGGGCTTGGGAATCTGGGATTGCGGGGGGTGATCTGGCAACGTCGGGCTTGGTTTGGGACATCAGGGATGATTTGGGACAGCAGAAGCAATTTTTGGAACCCTGGGAAAGCCTCTGGAGCAGCCACTCAGCCTCACAACAGCCCCTCTCCTAACACCCCCCCACTCCCACCCCTGAGGATTTGGGGCCCTGGGACAATTCCAGCCATGGATTTTCGCCTTCTCCGGGTTTATTCCTCGGTTTTCTCCTCAGGCTGATTGAAGGGATCCACATCGATTTGAACTCAATAAACCTGTTCAGCCTCCGATGGGCCGAGGGGGATGGACCCCAATTTCCTGTTTGCCCCTAAACCGGGATCTAAACCGGGATCTAAACCGGGATCTAAACCGGGAGCCCCCTTGGACTGAGCCAGAGGGTTCAGGCAGTGGGGGGAACTGGGGGGGGGGGGGAGTGTGGGGGGACACGAGGCCTGTGGGAGTCCTGCCTCGGGGGCTTGTGGGGCTCAGCCCCACAGAGGGAATCCAGCCCCATGGATGGGGGGGCTCAGTCCCACCCCACAGATGGATTTGGGTAGTTGCATCCCGCCTCCCTGCCCTTGCTGCGTGTGAGGCCTGAGGGGGACAAGGGGGCAGAGTCCCACCATGGCATCACCGGGGAGCACAGCCACCTCCAGGGCCCCATCCTGCCCCACTGTGGGGCACAGTTTCCCCTGGGACCCACCCTCTCCCTGCCGTGGGGCACAGCCGCTCCTGGGACATGTCCTGCCCTGCAGTGGGACACCTGGGATCCCCCATCCCGCCCTGCCGTGGGGCACAGCCACCACCAAGACCTCCATCCCACCCAGCCATGGGGCACAGCCAGCTCCGTTCCCCATGCCCACCCTGCCGTGGGGCACAGCTCCCCTGGGATCCCCACCCAGCTGTGGGGCACAGCCACCACCAAGACCTCCATCCCACCCAACCATGGGGCACAGCCAGCTCCGTTCCCCATTCCCACCCTGCTGTGGGGCACAGCTGCCCCTGGGGTGCCCGTGCCGTGGGTCCCCGGTGCTCAGTGGGTCCCCGTTGCGCTCAGACTGCGGCCATGGTTTATTGTCCCACCCGCGCTACATCCTAGGCTGGCCGGGGCCCCCGGGGCAGTGCCGGCCCCACGGTGGGATGGCCGGGGGGCAGCCGGGGGTCCCGGGGGCTGGGGCGGTGCCAGAGCCCCTCAGCTGGGGCCGACCTGGCTGGAGGACACGGAGGAGACCTCGGTGCGCTGGGCCGAGCTGGACACGTCGGAGTCGTCTGACATGGGCCGGCCACACACCGTCTCCATGATGCAGGCGCGGAACTGCGGGGACACGGGTGGCACAGGGGTCACAGCACAGGGGACAGCTCAGCCTGGGGGTCCCACTGCTCCTGTGTCCAGCCCTGGCGCTACCCTCACGCCCTCAGGTGCCACATTGACCCCTCTCCTGTCCCTAGGGTCGAGGTACCCTCAGCCGTGCAAGTGTCCCTGGATGTCTCTTACACCCCGCATGCACCATCCCCGGGGGTCCCTGGTCCCCCGATGTCCTTGGGCACCCCTGCGTGTCCCCGTTGCCCCAATGTCCTGGGGTGTCCCCGTCTTCTCTGTGTCCCCCTTGCCATGTATTCTCCTCATCCGAGTGTCCTGCATATCCCTGTGTGTTCCCCCTGCTTGGGTCTCCCCGAGTGTCCCTTGGGTTTCCTTGGATATCCTTGGGCACCCCTAGATGCCCCCATCACCAGGTGTCCCTCGGTATCCCCTTTCCCGTGTGTCTGGGCTGTCCCCCCCGTTCCGTGTCCCTGCTGTCCCTGGTGTCACCTGTTTGTTCATGAAGCAGTAGATGATGGGGTTGTAGACGCAGGAGCTCTTGGAGAAGAAGGCAGGGACGGTGACGAGGCGCAGGTCGATGCCGTGCTCGCGGTTGTTCACCATGTACATGGCCAGCGCCGCGTAGGGGACGTAGCACAGGCAGAAGGACCCCACCATGACCACGACCATGCGTGACACCTCCCGCTCGGCCTTCTGCGTCGTGGCCGACTCCTGCTGCTGTGCCGCCACCTGCGCCAGCCACGGGGACACCTTGGGCCTGCCCGGGCTGCTGGCCCCCTGCCCGGGCTCCTGACCCTGCCCAGTCCCCTGTGCAGCCCCCCGACCCCCTGCCCAGTCCCCTGTGCAACCCCCGACCCCCCTGCCCAGCCCGCTGCCCATGTGCCTCTCTGTCCCCCTGCCCAACCTTCTGTCCAGGCAACCTCCCCTCCCTTCCTGCATCCCTTCATCCCTTCCTCCCTCCAGTCACTTCTCCCTGCCCCCTGCTCCCATCCTGCCCTCCCTCCCTCCCTCCCTGCTCAGTCAATTCTCTCTCCCTCCTTCCTTCTTTCCTTCCTTCCTTCCCTCCCTCCCTCCCTTCCTCCCTTCTGCCCCCCAGTCCCTCTCCACTCTCCATCCCTCACTCTCAGCCACAGGTGTGCCTGACCCCAATGCCCCCCATGTCCCCTGTGCCCCTCGTGCCCCCGGGACTCACGGCCCGCAGGGCGCTGAGCAGCTGGGAGTAAGAGAAGATGATGAGGGAGAGGGGGACGATGAAGCAGAAGATGAAGAGGAACCAGGTGTAGTACTCGCTCTTGTACTTGGTGCCCACCGTGTACCAGTCAGGGCCGCAGGAGCACTGCAGCCCCTCGGGGACGTACCTGCAGCACCTGCGCTCAGCCCCTGCTCTGGGGGCCCCCACAGCACCCCATGGCACCTCTGGTGCCTCAAGCACTCACCTGGCACCCCCACCACCCCCACTTGCCACTCCTGGAGCTGTTTTGCACCCTGCCCGCCCCCTGCCCCCCGTGCCTGCCGTGTCCCACCTGCTCCAGCCGAAGAAGGGGGGGATGGCGACGCCCACGCCGATGATCCAGGTGGCCGCCACGACCAGCAGCGCGTGGCGGGAGTTGAAGCGGAAGTTGCCGAAGGGTTTGCAGATGACGATGTAGCGCTCGAAGGCCAGGAAGGCCAAGGACCAGCCTGTCACTAGCCCTGGGGGAACAAGGCCAGTGGCCTCACACAACGCCCCGTGGCCACCAGGGCTACAGGTCACCCCAATTCCCAGAGCCCCCCGGGCCACTGGGCCACCCCAAGTCCTACGACCCAGTAAAATGCAGTAATAACCCCTCCCTTCAGGCCTTGGTGGTCACCCCCAGATCACAGGGCTCAAGCTTACCCACGGCCCTTACCTGTTCTGCCACCTTCAGCCCCACCAGACCACAATGATTGCCCCAACTCCCCCGGCCCCAGAAGAACATGATGGTCACCCCCACTTCCAGCTCCACCAGACCCCCGTGGTCACCCCAGCTCCTGTAGTCCCAGCAGATGACAGTGGTCAACGCCTAAAGGTCCAGAAGGTCACCCCAATGCCTGCACCCTAGCAACCCGTGGTGATCACCCCAACTCCTAAATCTTTACTAGAATGTGGTGGTCAGTACCTCAAACCCTACCAGACCATGGTGGTCACTCCAACTCCCACAGCCCCAGGAGATCCCTGTGGCCACCTCTGGCCCCAGTAGCCCCCAGTGGTCCCTCCACTGTCCCTGGCCCCAGCAGCCCCTACGGTCCCCTCGTACCTACGGTGGCCCCTGAAAAGCCCTCAAAGGCACACACGTGCTTCCCGAAGACGAAGTATCCCTGGGAGCTGGAGACGAAGACGGTGAAGATGCAGAAGATGCAGCACATGAGGCCGCTGACGGAGATGTTCACCAGGATGTAATTGAGCGGCTGCCGCAACTTCTTGTACTTGATGGTGACGATGAGGACGATGGCGTTCAGGGGGGTGCCCGCCACAAACACCAAGCCCATGAAGATGGTCTGCAGGTAGAAGGCCCACATGGGCGCGATGTGGTACTGGGGCCCATCCCAGGGCCCCACCGACGACTGGTTCCTGAACAGGTAGAACTCGTCCTCGTCCATGGCGGCGGCGGTGGTGGGGGGGGGGCACCCGCCCCCCTGATATACCCTGTGCCCCCAAAGCTGCTTAGGGGGGATCAGGGCTCAGCCCGGCCAAACTTGGGGATTAGGGTGGGCTAAGCCGGGCTCAGCGCCTAATCGGCACCCTGAGCCGGGTCGAGCCGATTGCCGGTGCTCTGGGGGATTTTGGGGGGGGGGGGGGGGGGGGGCAGAAGGGCTCCCCCCAACACTGGGTATGGGGAGGGTCCCCAGGGGTCTCCTTGATCCTACTCCTCCTGGGGTGTTCAGGTGTCCCCACGTGTTTGAAAGCTTAGTCTTGGTCCCACCACGATGGCCAGAGGTCCGCAACCTTAGTCCTGTTCCCACAGGGTCCTCAGCGTGCTCCAGGGGTCCCCAGGCTCTGTGCTGGTCCCCCAGGTGTGTCCAGCCTTGATCCCACTCCCTAGGATGACCCAGCCATGGATGCCTTGGGAAGAACTTGGGAGTTTCCCTCATGAGGTCACCTGCTGTCCCCCCCCCCCAGTATCCCAGGGTGCCCCCCCAAGTGTCTCTCCCCTCAAGAGATTGTCCCCAGTTCTGGCTTGGGGCATCCCTGTGCTGGGGAGATCCCCAGTGAGGTGGGGGAATCAAGGGATGGAGGGGAAAAATGGGGGGACACTGCTTGAGGTGGGGTGTATGAGGGGGTGTTCATTTTGGGGGTGCAGTGCCGGAGGTTCATTGATGGGGGCGGTCACTTTGGGGGTGCGCTGCTGGGACTCAAGTCCCAGAAGACTCCCAGCATTTCCTGCCCTCCCTCCCCCCTCTTCGCCCCCCTCCCCCAGCCTGGGGCACCCCCGGGGAACAGGAAGGATGAGCAGAAGCTGCTTAGGGGGGGGGGATTACCGGCGCTGGGGCCCCCCCGGGCTGGGGGTGCCTATAAAGGCCGGTGCAGGGATCGCTCTGGGGCACCCTGGGACTCCCAGGGAAGGGGGAGCTCGGGGGGGGGGGGGACGACACCCCCCAGGGGAAACTGTGCCCACCCTGGGGAGTGTGTGTGGGGTGCCCACCCTGGGGCACCCCTGGGGTTCTGCCGAGCTCTGAGGCAGAGATGGAGCCAGGAATCTCAGGGATGGGCCAGGGGAGGAACAGGAGGATTGGGTGGGCTGAACCCCCAGCCCATGTTTTACTGGGCAATACTGGGATGTACTGGGCTGTACTAGATCATACTGGCTCATCCTCTTTTGTACTGGCTTGTACTGGACTACACTGGGCTGTACTGCAATGGATCGTGTCATGGGATTGTACCGTGTCCGGCTGGGTTGTACTGGCTTTGGTCATACTGTACCAGGATGCACTGGGCTGAACAGGGCCATAGTGGACTGTACTGGGCTTTACTGGATCAGGTCAGCTGTGCTGGTGCTGTGCTGGGCATCCATCCCCATGGCACCCCCAAACGGGCATCCCCCAAATGGGTGCCACAGGGTGGTGATGCAGGGGACAGACAACCCACAAAGAGTCCCCCATGTCCCTCCCCGTGTGCTCTCCATGTCCCCTTTGTGGTCACTGTGGACACTGAGCCGGGGCTGCAGAGGGGGAGACACAGCAGAGCTAGGGCACAACGGGGACCAGTCAGGCCTTGGCAGGGCTGCCCAGGGAGGTTTGGAGTGCCCATCCCTGGAGGTGTCCCAGGAAAGGCTGGAGGTGGCACTCAGGGCTCAGGGCACCCACCAGTGCAGGCACCACCAAGCCCCCGGCAGCCACTGGCACTGGTAGCACCAGCTCCACACGGAGCCATGGCCCCCCCAGGCCCCCCAGAGCTCTGTCTACAGCCCCATGGCCCCCACGGGACTCCCAGAGCTCTGTCTACAGCCCCATGGCCCCCACGGGACTCCCAGAGCCTCCAAGTTGTTGCTCTGTGCCCCCCTGGATGTGACCCCACACATGCCCCTGCTGTCCCCGTGGCTATGTTCTCTGTCCACTATCTACATACCCCTCGTTCCCCCTTATGTGCCCCAGCCCCAGCCCCCTTGTCCCCATGGCCACGTCCCCAGTGTCCCCCTGTCCCCCTTTCTGTGCCCCCACGCTGATGGTCCCCTCCCTGTGTCACCCCACCCTGAGGACCCTGAGTGCTTCCAACCCCAGGGACAGGGACAGGGTGGGGGGACACTGGACTCAGGGTGTCAGCACAGGGGCAGCGGCTCTGCCCTGTGTTCCCTCCCCAAGAGACACTGCTGGGGTCAGGTCCTTTGCGCCTCCATCGTGGCCTCCACCATCATCTTCCTCTGCCCCGGCGGCCACAGAGCCCAGACTCGGGGGGCACAGGGACTCCCCTGGCTCCCCCTGACCTGCCCCAGCAGCAGCCTGAACTCCCCATCTTAGACTGCACTGACCCCCCCGGAGTCCCCTGACTTCTCAGACACCCCCGGGCCACCCTCGACCTCCCCAAACATCCCGACCCCCACCTCCCCGACCACCGTGACCCGCCCAAACAATCCACTCGCTCCCGCTCCCACACCTCCCATGGGCTTGGGGTCCTGCTGGGGGACCCTGCCGCGTTTCGCCCCCAAGCCCGTTGCGTCCCCCCCCAGCCCCCTTGTCCTGGGGTATTTTGGGTGATGGTGTGTTGGGAGTGCCCCCCCACCGCGTGCCCCCCCCGGGTATTTTGGGTGCCGGTGCGTGGCTCTGACTCGGCAGGTTATTTTTAGGTGTTGGCGCAGGCGCCACCGCGTCACCCCCCCCACGTCACCCCCCACGTCACCCCCGGTCACCCATTGTCACCTCGGGGTGCACCCAGACCAACCCCCTCCCCCCCGCTGGAAGCTTCCAGGGCAGGCACGGGAACAAGGGGAACATGATACTCCCCAAATCACCCCCCCAAAATGGACCCCGACCTGGGTCACCCAATTGTCCCCCCCGCGCCCCTCCCAAGGCTGTCGAGGAGGCCTCGGGTGCCTGGAGTTGGGGGGGGGGGTGGGGGGGGACGACACAAGAGAGATTCGGGGGGCAGCGGCGTTCAGGGATCACCCCCAAATATGACCGAACCCCCTCCCCAGACACGTGCCACTGAGATGGGGAAACTGAGGCACGGCCGAGGGACCCGGGGCTGGAGTCACCGGGGGGCAGTGGGGCACAACTGGGGGGGCTGAGTGGGGGTTCCACGGCGGGGTGGTTCTGGGGGTGGTTCCGGTGGGTTTCCCCGGAGAGGGATCCTGAGAAGGTTTGGGGGATCTCGGATCTCGGGGCTGGGGGAGAGTTTTTATGTAAGTTTTTTGGGGCTTCCCAAGTGGGAAGGGATGAGTGAGGGGGTTCCGAGTAACTTTGGGGAGGCGTCTTTGTGGGAGGTTTTGGGGTGCGTTGTTCTGCTGGGGGGCTGTGGTGTTGGGGCATCACGGTACAGGTGTATCAGGATAACACGGTGTTGGCGTGTCTGGGCTATAGGGTGCTGAGGTTTTGGGGTGTCGAGGTTGCAGGTATTTGGGATTATTGGGGGTGGATTCTGGAGTTTAGGGGTGCCTAGATTTTGGGGTGCCAGAGTTTCGGGGGTGTCCTGAGTGCCAGGATTTGGGGTACAGTGTTTCAGTGTAGGGAGGCTGGGGTACGTGGGAGCCGAGGTTTGGTGGTGCTGAGGTTTGAGGGTGCCAAAGTTTAGGCGTGCAAATGTTGGGTGTGCCAATGTCCGGGGGCAGGGGGTTCTGAGGTGTCAGAGTTTGGGAGCTTGTGGCACTGGACTTTAGGGAATTTGGGGAGTTTTGGGGTGTTGGGGTGCCAGCGTTTGGGAGTTTGTGGGTCCTGGCTTTTTGGGGTGTTTGTATTTGTAAGAGTCCGTGTTTGGGTGTGCCAGTGTTTGAAGTTACTGACGTTTTAGGGATATCGAAATTTAGGGGTACTAATGTCTGTGCTTTTTCGGAACTGCCGGGGTTTGGGGGAGCCTTGGTCCGGCAGTGCTGAAGTCGAGGGATCCGGGGTGTGCTGGGATCCGGGGTTTCGGGAGGTGCCGCATTCCGGGGTTCTGGGGGTGCCGCAGTGCGAGATTTGAGGGGTACCAGAGTCCAGGGGTCCGAGGTTTGGGGAGTTCCGAAGTTCGGGGCCTTTGGGGGTGCCAGTGTCTGGGGGTTCGAGTGTGAGGCCGGAGCTGTAAATAGCGAGGGCCGGGCCGCCCACCCCCCGGCCGCTCGGGCGGTCTTTCCGTCCCTCCTGGCCGGTCCCTCCCCGGGACGGGGCGGGCCGGGCCGGGGCAGCGCTTAAAGCCGCCGCCGCCCCCGGCCCCGCCACTTGCCGCCGCCGCCCCCGGCCCAGGAGCGCTCCTGGGACGCCCCGCGAACACTCAGGACTCCGCCGCGACCGCCGCTCTGGGAACTGATCGGAAACCGAACCGGGAACCCACAGGACCCCCCAGCCCTCCGGGACCCGCCGCTCCGCTCCGGGTACCCACCGGGAGCCAACCCCACCACCGGGAACTTACACCGGGACAGACCCAGCCCCCGACTCCGGGAATAGGGACCCCTACCCAGGACACCGGTACCGAGCAGCGAACCCCTCTCGGGACACCGGGACTGAGAGGGGACCCCGTCCTCGGGCACCCGTACTGACCCCGGGAACCGGGACCCTCCCTGAGCGCCCGGACTGACCGAGGACACCGTCCCCCATCGCCGGGAACTGGGACCCCATCCAGGACAGAGACACACACCACCCGGACCCCCGCCCAGGAACCGGGACTGAGCCAGGACGCCGTCCCCGGGCACCGGGACCCCATAGCGGGCACCAGCACCCACCCAGGGCCCCCACCCGGGACACCAACCCTGACCCAGGACACCGTCTCCAACCCAGGACACCGTCCCCCAGCTCCAGAACCCCCACCCCGGGCACCCACGTTGACCCAGGCCCCCCACAGGACACCGGCACTGATTTGGGACTCACACCCACGGTACCAGGATCCCTTCAGGACACTGGGACTGACCCAGGACCCCCACCCAGCACCAGAAGTGACCCAGGACTCCCCGCCCCCACCCACTGAGGACCCTGCACACCACCCAGCACCCCCCCCTGCCCATCGAGGACCCCCCCAGCCCCTCCAGGATGAACTCTACTTACGAGCCAGCGCCGGGCGAGGACCCCGAGGAGCTCCCGGCCACCGAGAAGGACCTTGCGGAGGACGCGCCCTGGAAGAAGATCCAGCAGAACACGTTCACACGCTGGTGCAATGAGCACCTCAAGTGTGTGCAGAAGCGCATCGTGGACCTGCAGCGCGACCTGAGCGACGGGCTGCGCCTCATCGCGCTGCTCGAGGTGCTCAGCCAGAAGAAGATGGGGCGCAAGCACCACCCGCGCCCCAACTTCCGCCAGATGAAGCTGGAGAACGTCTCGGTGGCCCTCGAGTTCCTGGAGCGGGAGCACATCAAGCTTGTGTCCATCGGTGGGTGCGCAAGGGGGTGTGAGGCGGGAGCAGTGTCCAGGGGTGGGTGTCCAGGGGGGTGAGGGGGGAAAGGGCAGAGTGTGGTGAGGGTGGAAAGGAAGGGGAATGGTGAGTGTGCAAGGACAGGGGCAGCGGTGGTGGGGTGGGAATAGGGTGGCTGTGAGTCCAGAGGAGCGAGGATGGGGCTGGCGATGAGCGTGCAAGGCCAATGGACAAATGGGAATGAGTGTGCAAGGGTGGGCGTGATGGAGGGATAGGAAATTGAGGGTGGGCATGAGGGCAGGGCTGGACAAGTGAAGATGCGGATGAGTGTGTAAAGGGAGGATGAGTGTGAATAGGATGAGAGCGCAAAGGTGGGAGGATGGAGGAGTGAGAGCGAAGGATGGGTGTGCAAGGAGACAAATGAGGATGGGCCCGTAGGTGGGTGTGCAAGAGCAGGGTGATGGATGAATGGGAACGGGGGCGAGTGTGCAAGGCTGGAGGCAGCGGTGGGGCCGCGGACGAGTGTGCGAGGGCTGCGCTGTCCGTGTGCCGGACCCCGCGCAGGGCCGTGCGGAGCGGGGGGGTCCGGCCGTGCGGGGCCGTGGGGGGCTGAGCTCACGCTTGGCTCGGGGCCGGGGCGCTGAGCTCACGCGCGGGGGGGCGCCGGCCCTCGCACTCTTCCCCACCCCTCGCAGGGCCTCAGCGCCCACCCCCACCCGACAGCTGCAGGGTGACCCCCCCGGCTCGGGGGAGGGTTTGCGGCCCCCCCCGCACACGCCTCGTGCGCGCCCGGACCCGGGGGGTGCGAGACCCCCGCCCGCGGTGTCACCTCCCCCTCCCCGGCGTGTCTTTGCCCCTTCCCGGGACCCTCCAGATGTGACCCCGGGCTTTGGGAACGTCCCAGGTGTTGCCCCCACTGCGGGGTTTATCCCGCCCGCTCCCACATCTTCCCCATTTCCTCCCTGAAACGCGATCGCTCGTGGGGGGAGGCGGCGGGGGCAGGGAGCGGGGGAGGGTCCGCTGCGCCGTGGGGGAGGGACCGGGATGCCTCGGGCCCCCCTCCCCCCCCCGGCCGTCCCCTGCCTCAGTTTCCCCATTCTGGCACTCCAGGAATCCCTTGGGAAGGTCAGGGGTGTGGCGAACCAGGGTGCGCGCTCGGGGACCCTCCGGGTGCTGCCAGGGATGTGCCCCCACCAGGCGCTTCCCCGTGAGCTACTGGGGTCCCCCTGCCGGGTGTGGGTGCTCGGGGTGGACAGGGCGAGTGTCCTGGGGTTCTGCCCTCACCTCTGTGCCCCAGGTTGTCTCCAGGCAGGTGTTGGTGTGCAGGGTCCCGTGGCACTGCCGCGGGGTGTCGGGAGTGTCGGGGGTCCCTGTGATGGTGCTGTGGGGTTTTGGGGTGCCCCAGGCGGGTCCTCCCCTTATCCTCGCTTTCCCGCAGACAGCCGGGACGGGACCCTGCAGCTGGTCCCGGGCCCGGGGCTGTCAGGGTGGGGGGATCCCTCCAGCAGGTCCCACAGGATGTCGGGGTGCCCCGGGGGGCGTCCCGAGGGATCTCGGGGTTCAGCCCCCCCCGTTTCTCCCCCACAGACAGCAAGGCGATCGTGGACGGGAACCTGAAGCTGATCCTGGGGCTGATCTGGACCCTCATCTTGCACTATTCCATCTCGATGCCGATGTGGGAGGAGGAGGAGGATGACGAAGGCCGCCACCAGACCCCCAAGCAGCGGCTGCTGGGCTGGATCCAGAACAAGGTGCCGCAGCTGCCCATCACCAACTTCAATCGCGACTGGCGCGACGGCAAAGCGCTGGGAGCGCTGGTGGACAACTGCGCCCCGGGTGAGGAGCGGGACAGAGGCCATGGGGGCGTGGGAGGGACAAATGGGGTGGGAAAATGGGGGAGAAACTGCGCCCCCGGTGAGGGGGGAGTAGGGGGCGGGGGGCGCTGGGGGCAGGGGGGGAACAGGGGCACAGCAGGTACGGGGTCCAGAGTGGCTCGGGGGTCCCGATGGAGATGCTGGGGGGCACCAGGCACAGAAGGGGAAGGTGTGGGACGGGGGTCAGGATGGGGATCAGGATGGGGGTGGGCCCCTGACCCTTTTGGTCCCTCAGGTCTGTGCCCAGACTGGGAGAAGTGGGACCCCAACAAGCCGGTGCAGAATGCTCGGGAGGCCATGCAGCAGGCGGACGACTGGCTGGGAGTGCCCCAGGTATGATGGGCACGGTGGGGGCGCGGGGGGCACTGCGGGGCTCCCAGGTACAGGGTGTGGGGGGCACACCCAGGTACGGGGTGCAGGGCAGGAACGGGGGGGCACTGGGAGAGGACGCTGGGGGTGCAAGGGCATGTCTGGGCAGTGTCCCTGGGGATTCACAGGAGTCCCTGGGCATTTGGGGTACCCCATGGCACCTGTGGTAGGGGAGTGTGTGTGTTGGGGGGTTCCCCAGCAGGGTGAGGGGTGTCTGATGGGTGTTGGGGGTCTCAGGAGGGTCAGGCAGGTGTCGGGGCCCCTCCTGGTGCTGGGGTGCATAGTGGGGGGCTTTCCCAGCAGGCTCCTTCTCTTTGGGGATGCCAGGAGGGTCTGACAGGTGTTGGGCTTACTCCCCAGGTGATCGCCCCCGAGGAGATCGTGGACCCCAACGTGGACGAGCACTCGGTGATGACGTACCTGTCCCAGTTCCCCAAGGCCAAGCTCCGGCCGGGGGCCCCCCTGCGCCCCCGTCCCCCCCAGCCCGGCCGTGCTCGCGCCTACGGGCCCGGTACGGGGGGCTGGAGGGGCTGGGGGCCACGGGGTGGCTGGGGTCCCAGGACAGGGGGAATGAGGGGGTGTGGAGGTTTATGGGGACACCAGGGGGCTGGGGACCTGGCACAGGTGGGACATGGGACACGTGACAGGCACGGACCCCACTCGGGGGGAGCTCAGGGGCACATGGGGACCGGCACTGGGGGCACACGGGGAGGGCACTGGGCACGGGGCCTTTGGAACCCAGCACAGGAGAGTACCTGGGTATGGCTGTCAGGGCATGAGAGCAAACCATGCCCCAAGCCCAGGCACTCCTCTCAGGTCCTGGGGTGTCACCTGTGCCCAGGGACACCTGAGGGTCTCCACTCCACCCAGGGCTCCCCAAGAGTCGCTGTGTGCACAGGGACCCCTCAAAGTCCTATCAGGCTCACCCACCCATGCTCAGGAGACCACCATTGGCACTCTGGAACCCCCTGCTACCACCAGGGACAACCTGGGGGCCCCAAGTCCTGGGTATTGTAGGGTGCCGGGGTGTTGTGGGGTGCTGGGGCCCCCCCTGACTCCCCCCACCCTGCAGGCATCGAGCCCCAGGGGAATGTGGTGCTGCGCCCTGCCCAGTTCACCGTGGAGACCCTCGAGGCGGGGATGGGAGAGGTCCTCGTCTATGTTGAGGACCCCGAGGGACACACCGAGGAGGTAAAGGGGGCCCCGGCCCCACTCTGGGGGATCCCCCCCAGTCTCCCTCTCTCCCCCCGCAGTGCCCCAGCTCTGTGTCACCCTCTTTCCCCGGTTTTGGGGTCTCTTCCCACCCCAGGCCAAGGTGGTCCCCAACAATGACAAGAAGCGAACATACAGCGTCACCTACGTCCCCAAGGTCGGGGGGCTGCACAAGGTGAGCCCCTTGGTGACCCCCCAAGGCAACCCTTCTGTGACCTCCCCAGTGCCCCCCACAACACACTCCCTGTAATGTCCCCGGTGACACCCCCAGCCTGTGATACCCCCACCCCTCAGAGTGGTGGCTGCTCCCCCAAGGGGAATGGGGGACACCTGACACAGTGGGGTTTGGGGGTCCCTTGGGGTCCCTGGAGATGGCACTGGGTGGCCTTGGGGTGCTCTGCAGGGTCCCTGGGGTCCCAGACACTGAAGTCTGTGAGGGGAGGTGTTGTAATGGGGGGACCCTGGAATGTCCTGTCGGGATTCCTGGTTGTCCTATGCATTAGGGTCCCTGCAGGGGACAATGGGGAGTCCCTGGGGGCAGTCACTGCTGGGGGGATTCTCTTTAGGTTGTCATCCCAGGGGTGTCTCTGGGATGTCCCACGTGCTGTCTCCATGGGGGTTGTCCCTGTGGCCATGGGGGCCGTGGTCCCCTGACAGCCGTGTTGTCCCTGTGCCCTCCAGGTGACAGTGCTGTTTGCGGGGCAGAACATTGATGGGAGCCCCTTTGGGGTGAATGTGGGCATGGCCCTGGGTGACGCCAGCAAGGTGACAGCACGTGGCCCCGGCCTGGAGCCCGTGGGCAACGTGGCAAACAAGGCCACCTACTTCGACATCTACACTGCAGGTGGGGGCACGGGGTGGGGGGGCTGGGGGTTTCTGGGACCACGCCTTGAGGGTCACATGGCTGTGGGGTGGTCTTAGATGGCAGGGCCACGGCACGGCAAGTGGCACCGAGACTGTCCTTGTGCCATACCCGGAGGATGGTCTGGTGGCTGTGGGGCCAAGTTATCAGGGTGGCAGGGCTATGGCATGGCTGGGTGACCCTGGGGACAAGTTCTCATGGTGTCCTGGCCATGACACTGAGCCTATGTCCTGGTGATGACAGGGGCAGGCCCAGGCGATGTGGGGGTGGTGATCACGGACCCCCAGGGCCGGCGGGACACAGTGGAGGTGATGCTGGAGGACAAAGGGGACAACGTGTTCCGCTGCACCTACCGGCCCGTCCTCGAAGGGCCACACACCATCTGTGTCACCTACGCTGGCACCCAGGTCCCCAGGAGCCCCTTCACTGTCAATGTGGCTGAAGGTGAGGTTCTCTCCCAGGTCTCTACGTGGCTCCACAGCATTTGTGACCACTGCAGCTAATGGCACCTCTCAGTGGCCCCGTGTCACCCAGCTGTGACCACAGTGGCCTCATGGCACCCAGTGGTGACTGTGGTGATCCATGACACCAGTAAGTGACCACATGTCAACCCATGATTCCCTCACACTCCCCAGGGTGTCCCTCTGGCACTCCTGTCCCCAGGGTGTCTCCAGGGATTGGTTCCCTGTGCCCCTGAGGACGCCATGGCACTCCCCTGTCCCCAGGGTGTCCCCAAGGCATCCCCATGTGCCCCTCCCAGCCCTGGCATACCCCGCCCTCCTGTCCCTGGGGGTTGCCCAGGGTCCCCCTGGTGCCTGGCGAGTGCTAATGGGAGTTTGCAGCCTGCACGCCCTCGGCGGTCCGGGCCACGGGCCGGGGGCTGCAGCCACGGGGGGTCCGAGTGCAGGACGTGGCCGACTTCAAGGTCCTGACACGGGGCGCGGGCAGTGGAGACCTGCGGGTGACACTGCGGGGACCAGGTACGTGTCACCCTCTGGGGGCACGCGGGGCTGGAGGGGTGGGGGGCACCATGGGGTTGGTGGGTAGGATCCCACCGGGCGGTGAGGGTGGGTGGGGCTCCCCATGCAGGGATGGATATAGATGGGGGACGCATGGGGGGTGTGTGGTTGGGGACACCATGGGGGTGGCCATGGGGAGGTGGGTGCATGGGTGGGGGTCCGATGAGGTTGTCCATGGAGGTTGGATGGTTGGGAGGGAATCCTGGGGTTGACCGTGGGTTGGGGGGCGTGGCTGGGGGGGTGCCCCGGGGTGGGTGCTCCATCTGACCCTCTCGCACAGGGGGCACGGAGGAGCCAGTGACGGTGCGGGATGTGGGCGACGGCGTCTACGAGTGCGAGTATGTGCCCAGGGTGCCCGGCACCTACCAGGTGTCCATCACCTGGGGGGGCTACGCCATCCCCCGCAGGTCAGTGCCAGCGCAGGGGGAAGTGAGGAGGGTGGGTGGGTTTGTGTGGAAGGGGGGTTGTGTGGGGATGATGTACGTGCCCCGGCCCTCACTGCCCCTCACCCTTCCCAGCCCATCTGAGATGTGGGTGTCCCCCTGGGGGTGGGGGGTTTTGGGGAATGTGGGGTGTGTGTGTGTAGGGGGTACCAGCCCTCCCTCATCCCCCCCAGCCAATCTGAGGTGCAGGTCCCAGGCGTGGAAGATGTTTGGGGGGACTGGGGGGTGCAGGTGTGTGCCGAAGTGGGGGCGTACAGGTGTGTTACAGCCCCCCCTCACACCTGCCTGTCCCTCCCAGCCCGTTTGAGGTGCAGGTGTCCCCCCAGCCGGGGGCACAGAAGGTCCGGGCCTGGGGGCCAGGGCTCGAGGGCGGGGTCGTGGGGCGCCCTGCAGACTTCGTGGTTGAGGCCGTCGGCACTGAAGTGGGGACCCTTGGTGAGCCAAGGGGACATGGGCGGGGGGGGGCACTGTGGTGGGGACCCTGGGTGAGCCCTGAAGGGGGGGACGTGGGGAGAGGGTCAGGAGCACTGTGGTGGGGACATGGGGACAGGGTTGGGGGTCATGTGGTGGGAGCAGGGTGGGGAGCTGTGTGGTGGGGACAAGGGCGTGAGTGAGTGGAACCCTGCTGGGGACACGAGAGTGGAATGGAGGGCACTGTGGCACTGTGAGGGGGGTCAGTGTGGAGGGGACTAGGGCATGGAATGTGTGAAACCCCACTGGGGACATGGGGACGGGCTGGAGGATGTGCACCGTGGTGCTGTGGTGACACAGGCACGCAGAGGGGGGGAAGTGGGGCAGGTTGGGGTGGCCCCAGTGGGGTCGGGGGGACATGGGCGGTGCCACCCTGGAGACACGGTTACAGAGAGGGGACAGTGGTTTGGGGGTGCCCATAACAGCATGTTAGGTGTCACCCTTCTGGGGGCATGGGCACAGGGGGGACAAGGACGAGGCCTGGGGGTGCTGGCACGGGCACAGGGTAACGGTGGCTACGATGGCCCCAGGGTTCTCCATCGAGGGCCCGTCCCAGGCGCGCATCGAGTGCGACGACAAGGGCGATGGCTCGTGCGATGTGCGCTACTGGCCCACGGAGCCGGGGCTCTACGCCGTGCACGTGGTCTGTGATGACGAGGACATTCGGGACAGCCCTTTCATGGCTGACATCCGCCCTGCTCCCCCCGACTCCTGGCCCGACAAGGTGCCGTGACCCACAGCAGCCCACAGATCCTGTTGTGCCCTTGTGGTGCCCTGCTGTGCCCCATTGCACCCCACTGTGCCTCGCCTGGGGGTGCTGCGCTGTATCCTAAGGCTCCCTCTCCACAGGTGAAGGCCTTCGGGCCAGGGCTGGAGCCCACTGGCTGCATCGTGGATCGCCCGGCCGAGTTCACCATTGATGCCCGTGGTGCCGGCAAGGGGCCCCTCAAGCTCTATGCACAGGTGGGAGCTGTACGGGGCTGTTGGGTGACACTGGGGGGCGTTGAGCACCTTTGAGTACTGTTGAACACTGCTGGGTTCCATCAGTGTTGTTGGGCACCATTGGGTGCCATTGGGTGCCACTGGCCAACACTGAGTGCTCTTGGGCTCCCTCACCTCCCCCTGCTGCTCACAGGACGCCGAGGGCTTCCCCATTGACATCAAGGTGAAGGACAATGGTGATGGCACCTTCCACTGCGTCTACGTCCCCACCAAGGCCATGAAGCACACCGTCATCATCGCCTGGGGGGGCGTCAACACCCCCAACAGCCCCTTCCGTGTGGGTGTCATAGGGGGCCTGTGGGGTGCTGGGGTGGCCGTGGGGGTCCCAGGAGGTGTAGGGAGGGGCTGCTAGTCATGGAGGGTGTTAAGGTGTCAGATGTGGGGCATGGGAGTCCCATGGGATGGTGGCCAGGGTGCGGCTGGGGGCCCATGGGTTGATGTGGATAGAGATGGGGGTCCCATGGGGTGCTGGATATGGGGATGGAGGTCCCAGACCTACAGGATGCTGGGGTAGGATTGGGGGTCCCATGAAGTGCTGTGGATGTGAGTCTATGGAGTGGTTGGGTGGAGGCAGGGTGCCAGTGTAGGGTTTGGAGGTCCCTGTCGCTTGGGGTGCCAGGGAAAGAGGGGTCTGTGCCCCTGCCTCACGTGGTACTGTGGGCCTGCAGGTGAGCGTGGGTGAGGGCAGCCACCCCAGCAGGGTGAAAGTGCACGGGCCAGGTGTGGAGAAGACGGGGCTGAAGGCCAACGAGCCCACCTACTTCACCGTGGACTGCAGCGAGGCTGGACAGGGTGGGTGCCGTGCTGGGGGGCACCCTGGGAACTCCTCTGTGGGCATGAGGCCTGTGTCCCTGGGCCAGCACCCCTGGTCCTGGACCGTTACCACCAGTCCTGCTCCATCATCCCTGGGTCAAGGGTCCTCCTTTCTGGACCCATCAGTTCTGGTCCTGGTCCTGCATCCTTGGTTCAGTGTCATTGATCCTGCATCCCCGCTCCTGGTCCATTGTCCCTGCTCCTGCTCCAGGACTCCTGGGCCTGCATCCCTGGTCCATTATCTCTGATCCTGGTCCATCAATCCTGGTCCTGTCCATCATCTCCAGTCCTGATTTGGCCCCCTGCACCATATGCCCTGTTCCACTCCTTGGTGTCCCCCTGGGAGTGGGGACCACTGACCCAGCCACTCCCACAGGTGACGTCAGCATTGGCATCAAGTGCGCCCCAGGAGTGGTGGGGCCACTCGAGGCTGACATCGACTTTGACATCATTAAGAATGACAACGACACCTTCACCGTCAAGTACACAGCGCCAGGCGCGGGGCTCTACACCATCATGGTGCTCTTTGCCAACCAGGTCAGGGTTCTGGGTCTGCCCCGCATCCCCGAGGGCCCATCCCCAACTCTGTGGGGTTCCCCCAGCCCCCAGGGGCGACGTGGGGCTGGGGCTTCGACTCCACGGTGCCCCCGTGTCACTGTGCCCTGGTGTTGGTCCTCAGGAGATCCCTTCCAGCCCCTTCCGCATCAAGGTGGATCCATCCCACGATGCCAGCAAGGTCAAAGCCGAGGGACCTGGGCTCAGCCGGACAGGTGAGGGGCCAGTGGGGATGGGGGCCATGGGGTGCGGGTGATGGGTGCTGTGGGTCCCACAGCAGCTGACATTGGAGGGCAGGGATGGAGTTGGGGACCCCCACCCACTTGTCCCGCGGGTGCCACGGGTCCTGCGGTGACTTGATGATGTGGTGCAGGGGTGGAGGTGGGGACCCCCACCCACTTCCGCGTGCAGACGCGGGGGGCAGGGAAGGCCCCCCTGGACGTGCGGTTCGTGGGGACGGGGCCTGGCCCAGCTGTTGCCGACTTCGAGGTCATCGACAATCACGACTATTCCTACACTGTCAAGTACACCCCGCTGCAGCAGGTGCGTGCTGGGGGCACCCTGACCCATGGCAACACCCCATGGAGGCACCCCAACCCACAGGGTCAATGCGTGGGGGGATTCCCAAAATGCAGGGGCTCCTCAGCCCATGGGGTGCCCAAGAGGGACTCCCTCATTGACACCCCATTCCCTGGGCCTCCCCAAGGACATGCACCCATACGGCCTGGTGTATAGGGGTACCTCCATGAGCACCCCCAGCTCCTGGGCAACCCAGCCCTGTGAACATCACCCCCATCGCTGTGGACACCCGACCTCTGTGGGCACCCCCTTGGGGCAGCTGCAGCCCCACATGTGTACCTGTCAACCCAGGGCCCTCCCAGATCCATGGGTTCCCCCCATCCCCGGGACTTTACGGTCCCCAGCAGCTGTGGGTGACCCCCTGCCCCCCCTAGCCCCATGGCTGCGTGTCCTCTGGTCCCCCCTTGGAATGCCCCAGCTCCACCCTGTGCCCCGTGAGTGGGCGCTGTGTGGGGGTCCTCTGGCAGCACCCTGAAGTGGAGTTGTTCCTGCAGGGCCCCCTGTCCGTGGTGGTCACCTATGGGGGGGACCCCATCCCCAAGAGCCCCTTCCCCGTCACTGTGGCGCCCCCCCTGCAGCTGGGCAAGGTCAAGGTGCAGGGGCTCAACAGCAGTGAGTGGCAGCATGGGGGGAATGGCGGGGGGCACTGAGGGAGGGGAGCACCCTGCATGTGGTGTAGAGTGGGGGGCAGGCCCTGGCAGGGACACTTGGGCTTCAGGAGCACCCTGGGGGAAGAGACCTTTGGGGAGACACCTGGATGAGGGGGCCAGCCTGGAGGGGGCACTCTGGATGTGGGGGCACTCTGGGGGAGGGCACTCTTGGCTGTGGGGTTCGGCATGGGGTGAGGGCACATGAGGGCACAGACACTGCGTGTTGGGGTACCTGGGTGGGGGATACACACCCTGGTGATGGGGTGCAGCTTTGGGTCCCAAGGGTGGGTTGGGGGGAACCCCAGGAGGAGAGGTTTGGAACTACCGTGGGAGCAACCAAGATGTGGGGGACAGACATGGGTGGGAGCATGGGGGAACACACAACCTATGGGGAAACAATACCCTGATATGGGGGGCACCCTTGGGTGGAGGGTGGAGGTGACACGCCCTGGGACAGACATACACCTCCCCCCCCCCCCGGATTTGGGGGGCACATCTGGGTGCGGGGTTCTCCATCGGTCTGGGGGCACCCCAGGGATTGGGATGCCCCTCTGACCCCCCACTCCCCTGCAGAGGCGGAGGTGGGGCAGGTGCAGGAGTTCCAGGTGGAGGCACAGGGTGCAGGAGGCCAGGGGCAACTGGAGGTGAAGGTGACGGGTCCCTCGCGGCGGCCCGTGCCATGCACGGTGGGACCAGCGCCCCCCGGGGGCCCCCACCCCGTCACCTTCACGCCCACTGAGGAGGGGCCCCACCGTGTCGAGGTCACCTACGATGGGCACCCGGTTCCAGGCAGCCCCTTTCCCGTGGAGGCTCTGCTGCCCCCTGACCCCTCCAAGGTGAGCATGGCACAGGTGTGACACACAGGGACGTGTGTGTCCCAACCAACCCCTGTGTGTCCCTCTGCCCTCCTGGCCCCCATGTGCTGCTCACAGCCCCCACGTGCTGCAGGGCAGTCACATGGGGGTCCAGTAACCCCCACCTGTCCCTGTGTCCCTCCTGCCCCCATGTGTCCCCCTGACCCCCACCTGTCCCTGTGTTCCCCCTGAGCCCCATGTGTCCCTGTGCCTGCAGGTGGTGGCCTCGGGGCCGGGGCTGAAGGGTGGCCGTGTCGGGGTCCCAGCTCCCTTCTCCATTGCCACGCAGGGCGCGGGCAGTGGGGGGCTGGGGCTGACAGTGGAGGGGCCATGCGAGGCCAAGATCGAGTGCCAGGACAACGGGGACGGCTCCTGCGCCGTGTCCTACCTGCCCACGGCGCCCGGAGAGTACCACATCAACATCCTCTTTGCCGGGCGCCACATCCCGGGCAGCCCCTTCACGGCCGCGGTCACGGCGCCCTTCGACCCGGCCAAAGTGACGGCGTCGGGGCCGGGGCTGGAGCGCGGCCGTGCCGGGGAGGCGGCCGCCTTCTCCGTGGACTGCTCGCAGGCCGGCGAGGCCGAGCTCACCATCGAGATCCGCTCCGAGGCCGGCGTCAAGGCCGAGGTGCTGGTGCAGAACAACCGGGATGGCACCTACGCCATCACCTACACCCCGGCCTGTGCCGGCGCCTACACCATCACCATCAACTACGGCGGGCTCCCGGTGCCCAACTGCCCCGTGCGTGTCACTGTGGACCCAGCCGTCGACACCAGCAGCGTCAAGGTCTACGGCAAGGGCGTGGAGCCGCGAGGTGAGGCTGCTCGCCATCACACCTCCTTCCTTTGGGTGGGGGTCTCCTTCTCCCCGGGGACATCCCATCCCCGTGGGCATCTCTTCCTCCTGGGTACCCCTGTGGACACCACCACAGGCACCTCTCTTCTGTGGGTATCCCCATGGGTACCCCATCCCCGTGGGTACCCCTTCTGTGTCAACATCCCCATTCACAGGCATTCCAGCCCTATGGGCATCCCCTCCCCGGGGGCACCTCTTGGACAGCCCTTCTCACGTGGGGGGGTCTCTGGGCACCCTATGGATATCCCTCCATAGGCACCTCCCCTTGTATGGACAACCCCGTGGCCATGGACACTCCCATGGTCGCCAACATCTCCTCCCCATGGGCATCCCCTCTAATGGGGGCTCTCCTGGACACCCCACGGGCATCTCTCCTCTCCCTACCACAACTCAGGGGTCCCTGTGGTTTTCCTCTCATTGCTGGGGGGAAGTTCTGGGGGTGCAGGGGGTGTGGGGTGGGACCCCAAGGGCGAGCCAGTTCCCCCTGGAAGCCCCTGTGTGTGCCGAGGGGGCCGTGGGCTCTCAGAGGGTGCTGTAAGGGACCCCAGGTGAGCTCTGGGCCCTGTTGACCCCCCTGTACCCCTCAGGAGTGCTGCGGGAGGTGGGCACTGAGTTCACAGTGGATGCGCGGGCACTGGCCCCCACCGGGGGACCCCACGTCCGGGCGCGGGTGCTGAACCCCTCGGGGACCCCCATCGACACCTTCGTCACCGACCTTGTCGATGGCACCTACCGCGTGGAGTACACACCCTTCGAGGAGGGTGAGGGACCCCCCCCACAACCACCCTGGGAACCCCAACAGTCCCGGGGACCCCCAGGCCCTCTTGGAAAACACAGACATCCCCAGGGGACTCCCAAACCCCCAGTGACCCCAGCCCCCAGGGAACACCAACACACCCCAGGAACCTGCAGGGACCGTGAACTCCCCCAGGGACTCTGCTCCCACCCCGCACTCCAACCCCCTCTCGGGACCCCAGGTCCTGGCCAGGCATCTCCCATTCCTCATGAAGGACCCTCAGAGAGGAACCTTTCCATACCACATCCGAGTGGGGATCCCCTTCAATTCCCTCTAGATCTCCAGAACCAGGAACCCACAAGCCCCCTGAGACACCCCCAAATCCCAACCAGGGACTCCCGGCCTTCCCCAAAACCTCATCCAGGGATCCCCAGAGCCCCCAGGACCTTCCAGACTCCACCCAGGGACCTCCAAAATCCCCTAAGAATCCCCACCCCAGAGACCCCTTGTGCCCCCTCCCTGGGCAGTGTGTGATGGTCTCTGTGTGGCAGGGCTGCACCTGGTGGAGGTGACATATGACGACGTGGCAGTCCCCAAGAGCCCATTCCGTGTGGGGGTGGCCGAGGGCTGCGACCCCACCCGCGTTCGGGCGCACGGCCCTGGCCTGGAGGGTGGCCTGGTGGGCACGGCCAACCACTTCACTGTGGAGACCAGGTGGGCACCGACCCCCAACCCCAATCCAGCCCTGTTGCCCAAAGCCCCCCCAACCCCTGCCTGCCAAATCCCCTGCCCTAACCCTACTCCACACCCACCGACCCCTCATGCTGGCTGTGCTGGGGGATTTGGGGTGGTGGCCATGGCCCCCTGCTTCAGTGTGGAGACCAGGTGAGCACCAATCCTGAGTCCCTCCATTCCCACACCCATGGATTCCCCCCCAGAGATTTCACCTCCATCCCAAGCCACCAGCCCACTATCTCCATCCCCTGACGTGGAAGTGCCACCACTGTCCTCTTGCACCTGTGCCCTTCATGTGCATGTCCCACCTCTATCCCATGTCACCAACCTGTCACCTCCATCCTGTGCCACCACTCTGGCATCTCCATGTTCTGCCACGGAGGTTCCATATTCAACCTCTTGCATCCTCTACCACCTGTGCCCTTTCCCATGGATGTACCACCTCCATCCCATGTCACCCATCTCCATCCCGTGTCACCAGGATGGCATCTCTGTCCCCCTGCCACGGAGGTGCCACCTCTGCCAGGGAGGTGGCACCTCCCTCCCCCTGCCACGGAGGTGGCACCTCCATCTCCCCACCGTGGCTGTTGCTCCCCCCTGGCCCCTCCATGCCCGTGTCACCTCTCTGAGTGGTGGTGTGTCCCCAGGGGTGCGGGCACCGGGGGCTTGGGCCTGGCCATCGAGGGTCCCTCGGAGGCGAAGATGTCCTGCAAGGACAACAAGGACGGGAGCTGTGCTGTGGAGTATGTCCCCTTCACACCTGGTGACTACGACGTCAACATCACCTTCGGCGGCCATCCCATTCCTGGTGCGGGGGGACACAGGGACAGGGGGTGGGGGGAGGTGTCCTGATCGTCATCTCTTGGTCACTGGCCTTCATTGTGGTGATGCCACCCATAGTGGCCCCACAGCCAAGCTGTCCCCTGCCTGTGCTGTGCCCATGGCCATGGCTTTGGTACCCCCATGGCCACACTGACCTATGGCCATGTTGTCCCTATGACCATTTTGAATCCATATGTTGACCCCATGGCTATGTTGACCTTACAAGCACGCTGGTCCCACAGAGTGCCCATGCACATGATGGACACGCCAACTCTATGGCCATGCTGTCCCCGTGCCCCTGTTGACCTCATGGCCATGTTGGCCTTGTCTTCGTGCTGACCCCATTCCCACACTGACCCCATTCCCATGCTGACCCCATTCCCACCCTCACCCCGTGCTTATATTGGCAGGGGCCACACTGCCCCCATCCCACCCTCCCCTGCCCCATACTGCCTCCCTCATGCCCTGACCCCCTTCTCCTCACAGGGAGCCCATTCCGGGTGCGAGTGCGGGATGCTGTGGACGCCTCAAAGGTGACGTGCTCAGGCCCAGGGCTGGGCCCCAGTGTCCGTGCACGGCTGCCCCAGAGCTTCACCGTGGACGTCAGTGCCGCGGGACGTGCAGCCCTTGAGGTGACGCTGCTGGGGCCCACTGGTACGTGGGGACATGGGGGGGCACGGGGAGCCTGTGTCTCATGGGGTGTCCTGACCTCAGGGGTGTCCTGCCTCATGAATGTCCTACTCCATAGGGATCCTGCCCCTGGGATCCCATGGTCCATAGAGAGTCCTGCCCCCTGCGATGTCCTGCCTCATGGGCTGCCCAGCACCATGGATGCCCTGTTCCACAGGGTGTCCTGCCTCATGGTGTCCCTGTTATGTAAGGTGTCCTACCTATGGATGTCCTACTGCATAGGGTGTCCTTCCCCATAGGATGTCCAGCCCCATCGATGCCCTTCTTCACAGGGGGTCCAACTCCATGGGTGCCCTCCCCAAGGATACTCAGATCCACAGATCCATGGAGTTCCCTGCCCATGGAGATTGTTCCCTACATGCTGCTCTATACCCCCCATGTCCTCCTGTCCCACACATCCCCCTGCCTCATATCTTCCCACCCCACATGTCCCACTGCCCCACAGGGCTGCCGGAGCCAGTGGAGATCCGAGACAATGGCGATGGCACCCACAAGGTCACCTACACCCCAGCCACTGACGGGCCCTACACTGTGTCTGTCAAGTACGGGGGGCAGGAGGTGCCGCGCAGGTGAGACCCCACCTCGGGTGGGCAGAGGGGGGGACACGGGATCCCCACACAGCCTAGAGATCCCGGCACCCTCCTGACTCCCTGCTTCCCCCAGCCCCTTCAAGGTGACGGCGCTGCCCACCCACGATGCCAGCAAGGTGCGGGCAAGCGGCCCTGGGCTGAGCGCGGGAGGGATCCCTGCTAGCCTCCCCGTGGAATTCACCATCGACGCCCGCGACGCTGGTGAAGGACTGCTCACCGTGCAGATTCTGGTCAGTGTGTGAGGGGGAGAGTGTGAGGGTAGTGGGGGGCACACTGAGGATGGGTGAAGGGCTGCTCACAGTCCGGATCCTGATCAGTGCAGGGGGGAGTCACGGGGTGCTGAGCCCCACAGGGGTCATCAGCCCCCACTGATGGGGGTCATGCCTGCAGGACCCCGAGGGGCAACCCAAGAAGGCATCAATCCGGGACAACGGGGATGGCACCTACACAGTGTCTTACGTGCCCGATGTGCCGGGGCGCTATACCAGCACTGTCAAGTACGGGGGCGACGAGATCCCTGCATCGCCCTTCCGTGTCCTCGCCGTGCCTTCTGGCGATGCCAGCAAGTGCCTCGTCACAGGTGGGGCTGTCCCCCCGTGTCCTTATGCTGACCTGTGTCATCCCCTCGCTGGCCCACGCCATTCCTTTGCTGACTCACAGCATCCCCTCACTGCCCCACGATGTCCCCTTGCTGGCCCACTGCACCCCTCCCTGCCCCACAGTGTGCCTCCTGCTCCATGGCATCCCCTCCTGCCCCACAACATCCATGTGCTGACCCACAGTGTCCCCTTGCTGTCCCACAGCACCCACCCCAGATACCCCTGCCTTACCCCCCCCCCACCCCATGGCTGGCCCCAGCACTCCCACTGCCCCACTGCTGCCCCTCAGCACCCCTCCCACCTCCCCCAGACCTGCCCCACGGCGCAATGGGGATGAGCGGGTGCCCCCAGGACAGGATGTGCCGGCCCCCCCGGAGCCCCCCGGCCCCCTCGGCACCCCCGGCCCCCCAACCAACCCCCCAACCCCTTCTCACCGCTCTCCCTGGTCTTTCTTGCAGTATCCATTGGGGGCCATGGACTGGGTAAGTGGTGCCAGGGGGGCACTTGGGGGGCTGGGAGGAGGCAGCTGGGGGATAGGTTTGGAGTCCCCCCATGGCCCTGACCCCACCCTCCCCTGCAGGTGCCTGCCTGGGCCCCACGATCCAGATTGGGGAGGAGACGGTGATCACGGTGGATGCAAAGGCGGCAGGACAGGGCAAGGTCACCTGCAAGGTGTCAACGCCTGATGGGGCTGAGCTGGACGTGGACGTGGTGGAAAATCACGACGGCACTTTTGACATCTTCTACACTGCACCTGAGCCCGGCAAATACGTCATCACCATCCGCTTTGGCGGGGAGCACGTCCCTAACAGCCCCTTCCATGTCATGGTGGGTGCGGCACTGGGGGGTCACTGTGAGTCTGGGAGTGTGTGATGAGCACCGTGGGTCAGACTTTGGGAGACCATGGTATGGGCAGTGTGGAATTGGGAGACCGTGGTGGTGCCATGGGGCAGAGAGTTGGGACTGTGATGGGCACAGCGGGGTCTTATGATCATGGTGGGTGCTGTGGGGTTGAGAGGTGGGGCCATGGGGTTGGGAAACTGTGGTGGATCCAAGGGGCAGAGAGTAGAGGGCACAATGGACACAGTGGGACAGGTTTTGGACACCAGGGTGACACCATGCAGTAGGGAAACCATGGTGGGGTTGGAACATCATGGTAGGCACCAACAGACAGAGGACTGGGGCCATAGTGGACACCAAGGGACAGAGAGTTGGGTCATTCAGCCTGGAGTTGCAGGAGCACAATGGGCACTGCAGCATCGGGTGACTGTGATGGGAGTTATGGAACTGGGGAACCACGATGGGGCAGTGTCAGGACGATGGTGGCCATCATGGAGCCGAGAGAGTTAGGAGACCATGGTGGGCACTGTGGGGCTGGATGACCATAGTGGGCACCATGGGGCCAGAGTCATAGTGTTGAGGGTTTGGATCGTGGTGGATACCATGGGGTTTGGAGGTCATGAGGATCATCACAGGGCTGGGAGCCCACCACGAGGTTCTCACCCTCCCTCTCTGCCCCACGGCCAGGCCACGGAGGAGCCCCCAGCCACCACTGAGAACCTCCGGCCCTTTAACCTCGTCATCCCCTTCACGGTGCAGAAGGGTGAGATCACAGGTACAGTACAGGGCTGTGGGGACAGGGACCACCCCTTCAGGCACCAGCCTCCTTCTGGATGCCCTCACTGACAAAATACCCCCAGGTGAGGTGCGGATGCCCTCGGGGAAGACAGCGCGGCCCAACATCACGGACAACAAGGACGGGACGGTGACAGTGCACTATGCCCCCTCCGAGAAGGGGCTGCACGAGATGGACATTCGCTATGATGGCAACCACATCCCCGGTGAGCTGCTGCGGGGCACTGGGAGCCACTGGG
The DNA here is from genome assembly GCF_052056855.1 of Sturnus vulgaris. Classification (NCBI taxonomy): domain Eukaryota; kingdom Metazoa; phylum Chordata; class Aves; order Passeriformes; family Sturnidae; genus Sturnus; species Sturnus vulgaris. The sequence continues at coordinate 74,407,904 of NC_142247.1, forward strand.
GGTGGCTGGGGAAGGTTGATACAGCTATGCCCTGGTTGGACTCCTGTGGGTCAGGCACACACCATGGTGTGGAATGTCCCTGTGGAATGTCTCTGTGGGGTCCATGGTTGGTCACCCTTGGGTTGGGGTGTCCTCGTGGATCTCTGACTATTGTCCCTTGTGTCCCTAGGGAGTCCCCTCCAGTTCTACGTGGATGCCATCAACCCACGCCATGTCAGTGCCTATGGGCCTGGGCTGAGCCATGGCATGGTCAACAAGCCATGCACATTCACCATTGTCACCAAGGATGCCGGCGAGGGTGAGTGATGTTCAAAGGGGCTGGGAGCTCATGGGGACCCCCCAGTGCCACCAGGAGGGGCTGGAGACCCCTGGTGCTTCCTGACACCCCTTGTCTGGTGCCTTCTGACCACCCCCGTCCCTCCAGGTGGGCTGTCACTAGCAGTCGAAGGTCCCTCCAAGGCGGAGATCACCTGCCAGGACAACAAGGACGGGACATGCACCGTGTCCTACCTGCCCACAGCCCCTGGTGACTACAGCATCATTGTGCGCTTTGATGACAAACATATCCCAGGCAGCCCCTTCACTGCCAAGATCACTGGTGAGCCAGCCTGGGGGGCACAGTGGGATCTCGGGGAGTTCTGGGCGTTCTTGGAGCCTCCACATGGCCATGGAGGCACCTGATTGGCCATGGAGACATCTACGGAGTTATGGCCGTGAGGGCACCTGCAAGGCTGTGGGGGCACATGTATGAGCATGAGGGCACCTGTGGGTCGTGGAGAACATGGCATGGTCATGGGGACACCTGTGGGGTAATGGGCACATTTGCCCCATGGCCATTGAGACAGCTGTGGTATCTCTTGTCCCATCACCGGCCACCAGGATCCCCCCCTCACATGGCCTTGGGGATACTGTGAAGGCTTGGAGACCTCAGCTCATGGCCACAGGGGTGTCATGTAGCTTTGAGGACCCCATCACAAGGGCGTGTAGACCTTGTGGGTACTCTGTCCATGGCCTTGAGGACGCTATTCAACACCTTTGGGTGACCCCTGATTCTGGGGACCCTCTCCATTGGGATCTTGTGGGGCTTTGGGAATATTGGGCTTTGGGATCCTATCCATCCTGTGGCCCACCTTGGGTTGATGTCCCTGCTGATGGCATCTCTGCAGGGGATGACTCCATGCGCACGTCCCAGCTCAATGTGGGGACCTCAACCGACGTGTCACTGAAGATTGCAGAGACAGACCTGAGCCTGTTGGCGGCTACCATCCGTGCACCCTCGGGCAACGAGGAGCCGTGCCTGCTCAAGCGGCTGCCCAACCGCCACATTGGTGTGCAGGGACACGGGGACACCTTGGGGACGCAGGGACATGCAGATGTGGGCACAGGAGAACTGGCATATGGGCACATGAGAGGAGGGTGTGGGACCTGAGGACCTGTTGGCACAGGGAACAGTGGGGCTATGTGGTCACAGGGATGGGTGGCCTTGTGGCATTGGGTCAGCAGGGGATTGGTGGCCATGGTCAGGGGACTTGGATGGTGACAAGGGGCTGAGAGAGGTGGCCAGGAGCTGGTGGCAGTGGCTAGGGAATGGGATGGTACATGGGTGGTGGCCAAGTCTGATGGTCATGTGTGACTGCTGTGTCCTCCCCAGGCATCTCATTCACACCCAAGGAGGTGGGTGAGCATGTGGTGAGTGTGCGGAAGAGTGGGCAGCACGTCACCAACAGCCCCTTCAAGATCCTGGTGGGACAGTCAGAGATTGGTGATGCTGGCCGGGTCAAGGTGTGGGGCCAGGGGCTTCTGGAGGGCCACACCTTTGAGGTGGCTGAGTTCATCGTGGACACACGCAGCGCTGGTGAGGCCATGGTGGGGGATGGCCATGGGGGAGGTGGTAGCCATGGCTAAGGGCAGGATGAGGTGATGGCCATGGCCATGTGTTGGTTGTGGCCAGCCAAGGATGAGATGGTGGCCATGGTTATTTCTGTGGTGTACTGTGGCCACCTGTGAGGTGGCCAAGGCTATATGTGGCCAGGAAGGGATGGTGGTGATGGTCATGGCCAAGGCAGGATGATCCCTGTGGCTGGGGTTGGGTGATGGCTGTGGTGGTGGTGTGGTCATAGCCATGATGATTTGAGGACCATGGCCATGCTACAGCTGCAGCCAGCACAGGAGGAGGTGGTGGCTATGGTGTGACCTTCATCTGAATGGGATGGTGACCATGGTGGTGGCATGGCCAATGACCAGGTGGAAAGGTGGCTAAGGCCATGCCATGGCCGTGGCCAACACAGGATGGGGGGGTAGCTGTGATTATGGGCATGGCATGACCATGGCCAGGATAGAGCAGTGGCCGTGTCCATGGCACAGCCAAGAGGGTGATGCTGCAGTGACCATGGCATGGCCGTGGCGGGGATGGAGGTGATGACTGGAATTGGGTGGTGACCATGGACAGTTTGGGTTTGTGGCCTTTGCGTGACCATGACCAGGACAGGGACAGCCTCCATGGGACACCTCTGATCGTGTCCCCATGGCCACCCAGGTTACGGCGGGTTGGGCCTGTCCATTGAGGGCCCCAGCAAGGTGGACATTAACTGTGAGGACATGGAGGATGGCACCTGCAAAGTCACCTACTGCCCCACCGAGCCTGGCAACTACATCATCAACATCAAGTTTGCTGACAAACATGTCCCAGGTGGGGCTGGAGGAAACATGAGGGTACAGAGGGTTGTGGTGCTAGGACTTGCAGGGGGTGACAGGTCCCTGAGGTAACTGTGTCCCACAGGGAGCCCCTTCACAGTGAAGGTGACGGGTGAGGGGCGGATGAAGGAGAGCATCACACGCCGGCGGCAGGCGCCCTCCATCGCCACTGTTGGCAGCACCTGTGACCTCAACCTTAAGATCCCAGGTAGGGTTGGTCCTCCTCCTCCTCCTCCTCCTCCTCCTCCTCCTCTTCCTCCTCCTCCTCCTCCTCCTCCTCCTCCTCCTCCTCCTCCTCCTCCTCCTCCTCCTCCTCCTTTCCTCCTCTTCCTCATCCATCTCTTCTCCATCTTTCATCCGTCTTCATCCTCCCATCTCCCTTCTCTTCATCCTCCTCACTTGCTCCTCCTCTTCCCCCTTCTCCATCCTAATCCTCTTTCTCCTCCTGCTCTGTGGGCCATGGGGACAGAGATGCATCCCAGCCACTACAGCTCTGATTTCTCCTTCCTTTTTCTTTCTCTCTCCTCCTTGCGTTTGTGTCCGTGTCCCTCTGTGTGTCTGTGCCTGCGTCCTTGCATCCCTCTGTGCATGCCACCACCCACCGATACCTCCATCCACATGTCTGTCTGTGTGTCCGTTCACACGTCTCTCCACGTGTCCATCTCTGGCTCCATCCACCCTTGGCTCCATCCATCCCCTCAACCATCCCTACATCCATCCCTGTGTGCACCCCTTCCTGCACCATCCTCTACTTCCAACCCTGTGACCACCCGTTTCTCCACCCATCATGATTCCATCATCCCTGTCTCCATCCCTCCATGTCTCCACCCATCCACGTCTCCTCCCATCGCCCCATCCATCCCTGTGTCCGTCCATCCCCATGTCCATCCATATCCTCCTGTGTCCCCATCACCCCTCTGTGCACCCTTCTGTTCCTCACCTGTGCCCACATCCCGTTGTCCTCGCGTGTCCCCACGTGTCCACACTGTCCCTCTGTGTCGCCGCGGGGTATTCCCCAGGGAACTGGTTCCAGATGGTGTCGGCGCAGGAGCGGCTGACGCGCACGTTCACGCGCAGCAGCCACACGTACACGCGCACGGAGCGCACCGAGATCAGCAAGACGCGCGGCGGCGAGACCACGCGCGAGGTGCACGTGGAGGAATCGACCCGCGTGGGCGGCGCCTTCCCCCGTGCCCCCCCGGAGCCCTTCGGTGCCTTCGGGGCCTTTGGCACCCGCGAGGGCATCGGCGCCTTCGCAGCCCCTGCGCGCGCACACGAGGGTGCGTCCTGCACCGGGGGTGTGCATGGGGGTGTGCGGCACAGGGGGATTGCACAGGAGCTGCGTGTGCATGAGGGCTGGGTGTGCAGGGCGCTGTGCTCACACCAGGGGCTGCACTTGCACGTGGGGGCTGTTTGCACCGGGGCCGGGCGTTCGGGGGCAGGGCAGGGGCTTGCACGAGGGCTGGGTGTGCACGAGGGGAGCGTGAGTGCAGGGAAGTGTGTTTGCACAAGGACTGGGTGCACTGGAGTACCAATGTGTGTCTGCACAGACCTGTGCTGGCACAAGGGCTGGGTGTGCAGGGAAGTGGGCTGGCATGAGAGCTGGCACACTTGCCATGGGAGTGGCCTTGGACAGGACTGTGGGTGCTCACACAAGGACTCAGCTGGGACAGAGTGCCTGGCACACGCATCGGGGCTGATGAGGGGGTGCCCTTCACACGGGGACGTGTGCAGAGCTGGGGGCAATGCTGACTCTTCCCAAGCAAGTGCATGCACACCTGCTGAGGGGGTGTGTGCTCAGCACAGAGGGTGTGGGTGCTCTTGGCGCGAGTGTGCAGTCTCACAAGGGTGTGTGCGTGCGTGTGCACGCGGGTGTGTGAATGTGAGGGCGTGCATGTTGGCAAGTGCACGCGTCCTGTGCACGGCGGTCACGCTCGTGGGGTGGGGTGCACCCAGCGGGGGGTGCACGTGGGCTCTGGGGGGTGTTGGGGCGTCAGGGCACAGTGGCGGCAGGGCGGTGGGATGACAGTGACAGAAGACAGTGGTGGTGGGGTAGCAGGGTGCTAGTGTGCCAGGGAGCCCTTGGGACGGTGGTGAGAAGGTGATGGGGCAATGAGGTGCCCCAGTGCCCTGGTGTCAGAGTGACAGGATGCTGGGGTGACAGGATGACACGGTGCCCTGGTGACAGGATACAGGGGTGCTGTTGTGCCAGGATGATGGCTTGATGGCGTGACAGAGTGCCATGGTGACAGGATGACAGGGTGCCCCAGCGACAGGTGCTGGGTTGCCAGAGTGACATGGTGATAAGGAAATGGGTGCTGAGGGACTGGGGCACAGGGGTACCCAGGTTACAGGATGAGGGAGGGGTATGGTGGCAAGGTGCCCTGGTGACAAGGTGACAGTGTGCCATATAGTGATGAGGTGCTGGGATGCCATAGTGGTGCAGAGGTGGGGTGACAACGGGGTGATGCCCAGGTGCCTGCAGGTGAGGTGATGGTGCAGGAGCTGGGATGCCGTAGCGGTACGGTGTTGGGGTGACATTGGGGTGCCGATGGGTGTTGGGGTGCCCATGGTGATGTGGGGTGTGCCTGCAGGCGAGGCGTCCGTGCAGGAGCTGTCGGCGCAGGTGCTGAGCCCGTCGGGGCAGCGGCGCGAGGCCGAGGTGGTGCCGGGGGGCGCGGGGGTGTACAGCGTGCGCTTCGTGCCCCAGGAGACGGGCGCCCACACTGTCAGCGTCAAGTTCCGGGGGCAGCACGTGCCCGGGAGCCCCTTCCAGTTCACCGTGGGGCCGCTGGGCGAGGGCGGTGCCCACAAGGTGCGGGCGGGGGGCACCGGCCTGCAGCGCGCTGTGGCCGGCACGCCAGGTACGGGGGGCTCTGCCAGGTGTGGGGGATGATGGGGGCCTGGGAGCTCTGGGGGGATATGGGGGTGTGATAGGGATGTGGGAGCAATGAGGGATGGGTGCTCTTGGGGGGATGTGTGTGGGCGTCTGGGGTGTTACGGGTGTGCCATGGGTGGGATGTGGGTGCTGTGGGGGGTCTGTGTGCCATGGGTGGGATGTGGGTGCTGTGGGGGTTTGGGTGCCGTGGGGAAGTGTTGGTCTGTGCTGGGTGTCACCATCCTGGGGTGCCACTGAGGGCCAGGGTGACCCCGGTGACCCCCCCCCCCCAGCTGAGTTCAGCATCTGGACGCGTGAGGCGGGCGCGGGGGGACTCTCCATTGCTGTCGAGGGGCCCAGCAAGGCCGAGATCTCCTTTGAGGACCGCAAGGATGGCTCCTGTGGCGTCTCCTACCTGGTGCAAGAGCCAGGTGAGGGGGGGCTGTACCCCAACACCCTCAACCCCCCCCAACCACCTCTAATGTCCCCCAGGGTGCTCAGCCTGGGGCTGGGGCCACAAGACCCTCACGTGAGGAGGGCCCACATGCAAAGGTATTCCCAATTAAGGGTGTCCCCACGTGAGAGTGCTCCCAAGGGAAGGTGTCCCAATGTGGGGGCTCCCTGCTTGACTGTCCCATGTCCCCCAGGTGACTACGAGGTGTCCATCAAGTTCAATGAGGAGCACATCCCTGACAGCCCCTTTATTGTCCCTGTTGCCTCCCACTCTGATGACGCCCGCCGCCTCACTGTCACCAGCCTGCAGGTACTGGGGACACCCCCTGTGAAACCCGGGGGCACCCCTGGGCTCACAGATTTCCCCTGGGTCCCCAGGTCACTCCTGGGCCACTCTGAGCCCCTACTGCACTCCTGGGATGCCCACCGTGTGCCACCTTTGGGTCTCCTGTGGCACCCTTGGGGCCACCTTTCCCTCCCTCATGTCATTCTTGGGGCCACGTTGTGTCACACTGCACCCCTGTGTCACCTTTGGGACCACTGTGTCATTCCTTTGTCATCCTTGGGATTCCTTGGAGCCACCTCTCTCTCCGGCATGTCACTACTGGCACCCTCCCTGGTGCCACCCCCGTGTCCCTTGCATCAGTCCTGGACCACCTTGCACCCCTGTGTCACTCTCGGATCCCATGGTGTTCCTCCTGCCCCACTCTCCCCACGCCGTGTCCTCCACCCCCCTCACGTCCCGCCGTTCTCTGGTGTGAACCAGCTGGCATCATTCATGATGTCCCCCTGCCCCCCGTGTCCCTGATGCCACCGTGGTGTCCCCACAGGAGACAGTGGCAGTGAACCAGCCAGCGTCCTTTGCAGTGCAGCTGAATGGGGCGCGGGGTGTCATCGACGCCAAAGTGCACACACCTGCAGGGGTGGTGGAGGAGTGCTACGTGTCCGAGCTGGACAGCGGTGAGGGGACATGGGGACATGTGGGGACACCGCGGGGACACTGCAGGGACACTGCGGGGACACTGCGGGGACACTGGGTCTGCGGATGTGGGGTTGTGGGCACAGGGTACAGGGACATGTGATGTGGGGACATGGAGAACACAGGGACATGGGGACACAGGACACGGTGACATGATGGCATCCCCCAGACTAGCACACGCTGGGGTTCTTGCATGGTGTGGGGGGACGGATGACATTGGCACACAGGACACAGGGATACGGGGACACATCTGTGTCCCCCTGGTATGCACTGGGGTTCCTGCTGCGCAGCAACAGAGGTGTGGGGACATGGGAACACAGGGATATGGGGACGCAAGGACACGGTGACATGTCTGTGTCCCCCAGACCGGTATGCACTGGGGTTCCTGCCACGTGAGAACGGAGTCCACTCCATCGACCTGCGCTTCAATGGACGCCACGTGCCCGGGAGCCCCTTCAACATCCGCGTGGGCGAGCAGAGCCAGGCCGGGGACCCGGGGCTCGTCACTGCCTTCGGGCCGGGCCTCGAGGGTGGCCGCACAGGTGACACTGCTGTGGAGACAGGGACAGGGACACAGCTGCGGGAGGGGGGTGGAGACACAGACACGGCTGTGATGGTGGCAGTGGAGACATGGCCATGAAATGGTGGTGGGGACACAGCCATGATGGAGATGTGGCCATGGTGGTGGCAGTGGGGTTGTGGCCATGGGAGTTGCCATGATGGGAACGTGGCCACGTGTGGTGACCACCACGGTGGCCTGGGGTCCCCCTCATGATGCCATCCCCATGTCCGTGTCCCAGGGGTGCCCTCAGAGTTCCTGGTACAGACAGCCAATGCAGGAGCAGGAGCACTGGCTGTCACCATTGATGGCCCCTCCAAAGTGGAGCTGGACTGTACTGAGGTCCCCGAGGGTCACCGCGTCACCTACACCCCGATGGCCCCTGGCAACTACCTCATCTCCATCAAGTATGGGGGCCCCCACCACATTGTGGGGAGCCCTTTCAAGGCCAAGGTCACTGGTATGAACGGGGGGGGACATGGGGATGGAAAGGGACATGGGGACAGAAAGGAACATGGCAACCAGCAGGGACACAGGAGCTGAGGGGGACGTGGGGATACCGGGACCCCCACCACATCATGGGCAGCCCCTCCAAGGCCAGGGTCACTGTACAGATGGGGTGGGTGTAGACACGAGGATGGGGTGTGTCAGTAAGGGAGATTGGGAGAGGAGAATATGGGGGTCCCCAGGGTGGGGTGATGATGGGCATGATGGAGGGTTGCAGGAGGGCCACCCTAGAGGATCCCCAGGGTAGGGGGGTTCCTAGGGTGGTGACAAGGGGTCCTGGGGGTGACGTGGTGTAGGAGCCTCAGGATTACATGATGGGGGTCCCAGGGGGAGGAGTGGTTGTCCCCAAAAGATGTCCTTATGTCCCCCCAGCATGGTGGGATGGGGATGTCCCCATGGTGGGGCCTGACCCTGTCCCCTCTGTGCTCCCCAGGCCCACGGCTCTCGGGTGGGCACAGTCTGCATGAGACCTCGACAGTGATGGTGGAGCCAGTGGTGAGGGCGGGGTCGCGGGGCCCCCCCGCCTTTGGGGGGGTCACCAAGGCCCCGTCGGACGCTGGGCAGGTGGTGGCCCGGGGGCCAGGGCTGGCAGCCGCCCGCCTGGGCCACAAGAACCACTTCACTGTGGACTGCAGCAAGGCCGGTGAGGGGCACGGGGGGTCCTGGGAGGTTGGGGTGGCTGGGACGGGGCACGGGGTTGGAAGGGCAGATGGGGGCTCAGCAGGGGGAGTCCTGCGAGGGCTTGGAGGAGAGGTGGTGGGTGCGTGGGGTGTTCAGGGAATTCTGGGGCTCTTGGGAAAGGACGGGGTAGGTTAAAGGGGGGGCCTGGGAGGGGATGGGGTGGGTAAGTTGGGGAGTCTGGTGGAGGGTCTGGGATGCAGGGGAGGAAGTTCGGGGCGAGCGTGCGGTCTGAGGCTCAGGGTTCAGCGTGCCTCTGTCGTCCCCCCAGGCACAAACATGCTGCTGGTGGGGGTGCACGGCCCCAAGGCCCCGTGCGAGGAGGTGCACGTGAAGCACGAGGGGAACCGCGTGTACACGGTGACCTACAGCGTGCGGGAGCGCGGCGAGTACGTGCTGCTGCTGCGCTGGGGCGACCGCGACGTCCCGGGGAGCCCCTTCCGTGTCACCGCTGCCTGAGACCCCCGCGCAGCCCGGGCGAGCCGGGGCTGCCAATAAAGCACTGGGAGAGGAAGAGTGTCTGAGTGATGGCGGAGGACACGCCGGGGGTGGGGCTGGGAGCCTGCCAGGGTCGGGAAAGTTTATCCACAAACAGCAGAGGTTTATGTACAAAAAGGAGACAGAGGAGTCCTTTTACTTTATTCGAATAAAGGGAGAGGCCATGGGGCACTCCCCTGGGGTCTCTCAGAGTTTTGGAGGACGCAGCCTCCTTTTTATCCCAATTTCCCGGCCGCATTTCCCTCTCTCTTTTCCCACGCACTGAGGTACTTGAGAGGCACAGACTTCCCAGAACACCTGATAACTAAGATTCCCCTCTAATGTATAACCCTCCCTTTTAGTTTTCAATTAGTATGGAATCTATGGTTTTCCTCACTGCTTCATCTTTCAATATCCAGTTTAATTTATCAGCAAACCTAGAGATTGTAAAGACAAATATCATTTTCCATTCATCAATCAGTGGAATCCTTCCCATTGTTTTTTCTGTCTCTCAGGTCTGGTTTTATCTATCAGCAGACCTACAATTTGTTTGTAAAGACAAATCTGTCATTCCTCTCACCAGGGTCCTGGGGGACTTTAGGGAAGGACACCAGATCTAGGGGTGTCCTGAGCAGGACATCAGAATTCCGAGGTGTCCAGAACAGCACAGAAGGGTTTGGGGATAGTCCTGGGAGTCCAGGCAGCATAATGGGCCCGGGAGGGGGGTCCGGAGCAGGACATCCTGTTCCTGGGGGTGTTTTGGGACGATTCTGGGGGCTGCAGGATGGGATTATGAGGTCCTGCTGTGAGATGGTGGGGTCTGGAACAAGACCCTGGGTGCGGCCTGGGAGGGTCTGGAGCAGAATGCGCGAGTCCTGAGGGGGTGCTGGGGGGAGTCCATGGCAGAGCAGCGGCAGCCCGGGGGCCCTCCGGTAGGGGGCGCAGTGCAGAGCAGCACCCCGCGACCCCTCAAGGACACGGCGCTCTGCGCGTGCGCATTGCCGCGGGGGCGGGCGGGGCGGGGCCAGCGGGCGGCGGTGGGCGGGGCCTCGGCTGCGTTGCCGGGGCAGCGGCGGGCGGGGCGGTTCGGGAGCGCGGCGCTGGGAGCCGGAAGCGGCGCTGGGAGCCGGAAGCGGCGCTGGGAGCCGCTGAGTCCCGGGCGCTCCTGATCCGGCAGCCGCCTCCCGGCGGCGCATCCCGCTCCCGCCGGGTCCCGGCAGCGACTTTCCCAGCGTCCCGATCCCGGCGGATTCCGTACCCAGCGGGCCCCAGGCATGGCGGGCCGCGGGAAGCTGATCGCGGTGATGGGCGACGAGGACACGGTGACCGGGTTTCTGCTCGGCGGCATCGGGGAGCTGGACAAGCACCGGCGGCCCAACTTCCTGGTGGTGGAGAAGGAAACGAGCCTGGCCGAGATCGAGGAGACGTTCCGGTGTGTGGGGCAAGGCGGCCTGGGAGGGCACGGGGCAGTCTGAGGAGTGGTCTGGGGGTGTCTGAGAAGGGCCAGGGGGTCAGCAAGGTTTGGGGGGTGTCTGAGGGGTCCCTGTGGTGGTCTTGTGGGTCCCGAGCGGGGTCTCTGAGGAGGAACCAGGCAGGTATTGGAGTCTGGGCTGTCACAGTTCCTGGAGGCGAGGGAGAGGGCTTGCAGAAGTCTGGGGTCAGGGTGCCAGGAGTGTTTGGGGGATCAGGGGCTCCAAGGGGTCCCGAGGAGCGTGTCCCACCTCGCTGGGGCGCCCATGGCCCCGTGTGTCCCCTGACTCTCCTTGTTTCCCTGCCCGCAGGGGTTTCCTGGCGCGGGAGGACGTGGGCATGATCCTGATCTCGCAGGCCCTGGCGGAGCAGATCCGGCCGGCGGTCGCAGCCCATGCCCGGGCGCTCCCCGCGGTGCTCGAGATCCCCTCCAAGGACCACCCCTACGACCCGGCCCGGGACTCTGTGCTGCGCCGCGCCCGGGGGCTCTTCGCACCCGATGAGCTGCGATAGAGCCTCCCAGGACCCCCCAAGCCCTCCCGACGCTCCCCCAAATCCCTCCAGATCTCCCTCTAAGCTCCCCCAAACAGTTCTCCCGATACTCCCAGTATGTGCAAACCCCCGCGGCACCCCCAAGCTGTCCCCTGTGCCCGTGGCCTCTTTGCTCCCCGCCATGGATGACGGGCACACCCAGGCACTCCCAAACAATCCTCGGTACCTTCTCGGCACCCTCAAACAGTCCCCCCCACCGCTCCCTCAACTTCTTCACACTCAACAACCTGTGATCGCCCTCCCTGGTGCCCCAAAACAGCCCCTGGCACCCCACGGGGTCACAAACTGGGCCTGGGGATCTCCACCCCAAGAAAACCCACCCAGGGGCCCCCAGCCCACCTGGGGCAGTTGTTCCCCATGCCTGGGAGTCTCCACCCCAAGTAGTCCCCAGCCCATCCCAGGGTGCTGCTGGGGGGTCCCTGGGGTTCCCAAGTTGTCCTTGGGGTGCTGGGGGTGGGTCTGAGGGTGACGCTTGGGGTGTCTCTGAGCGTGCCTGGGGCAGCCACGGGGACCTTGTGCGTGACCTGTGACTGTGTCTCAGCCGTGTCCCGTGATGGGGGAAGTGCCACCACCGTATCCTGCTGAATCCTACCAGATCCTGCCAGATCCTGCCTGTAGGCAGCGAGGGACGCCTGGGCGGGGGCCAAAGGAACACCCTAAGGACACTGGGAGTTGTCACCATGACCTTGTCACCATTCCTGCAGCTCCTCCTCAACCCCAGCAGAACCTGGGGGGAAGGTTATTTATTGTCCTCCCCCAGTGCCCAAGTGCCACTTGTGTCCCCTGTGTTTCTCCCTGATAGTGTCCCCAACATGTGCTGACACCACTCGTTGTCTGTTCTGCTCTGTGGGATGCTGTGGGCGATGGGAACATGGCGGGGACAGAAATGGGGGGCGACTTGGGCATGTGGCACAGGGACATGCAATGGGGCATGGGGGGACAGAGGCATGGAGGGCTCAGGGCACAGGAGTACCCTGAGACCCTCCCATAACCCCCATCCTTGGGGGGACAGCAGGGTGAGTGCCCACGCCCCACAGTGATCCCAGGGCCTGAGGGGCATTGGTCTGAGGGCCTGGGGGCCCCATCCACCCGGCCCTGCCCCCAAGTTTCTGTTCCCACCCTCCATGTACCCATGGCTCCCCACACCCCCTCAGCAGCCCCTGCTGTGCCCCTTTGGACAGGGGTGACACCTGCAGGGGTCCCTGAGGCTGGGGAGGGTTGAGGGGGAGCTCACATCTCTGAGGGGCCTGGGTGGTGGGTGGGCACAGGTGGACACAGACACAGTTGCCACGGATGACACACAGGCCACACAGGTGTCACACACACACATTTATCACACACAGAATCCCACAACAGTATGAGTGGGAAGGGCCCTCTGGTGATGATCCAGCCCAACCCTTGCCCAGGCAGGGTCACCTGGAGCAGGTGATACTCATCCAGGTGGATTGGGATGTCTCCATGTAGGCAGACCCTGCACCCTCCCCAGGCAGCTGTCGCAGGGCTTGGTCCTTCCATGATGGAGGGAAATTCTGCCTCATGCTGAGCTGGGAGTGTTGGAGCTCAGGGCCTGACTCCCTGTCCCCTTGCTGGGCACCACTGGGCTGGGTCTGGCACCATCCTCATACCTTGGGGGGGTCATGGGGATTGGTGGCAGATTTGTGGGCGTTGGTGGGATCCCCCCTCAGGTATTTGTATGGATTAGTGCAGTCCCCTGAGGTGAGAGATTTGTGTGGACACGTGAGCAGCAGTCCAAAGCTCCACATGGACTCAGGAGCTCTGGCAGCAGTCAGGCACAGAGGGGGCATTGCCAGGAGCAGCATGGGACATCGAAATGGCTCCAGGCAGTGCAAGGACCCAGAGCGTGCTGACTGGGCAGGCAGATGGGACGTGGACAAGCAGCAGGTGTGTAGGATGGCACTGCCACCCTCCCGACTCTTGAGCTCACCTCAGGTGGGGATTGTTTTTTTCACTCGTCCAACTTGATTAGAGCCAGCAGTGGTTCACACACTGGCAAAAGCCATTGCTGGCAGGAGCGTGGAGACTCAGAAAGAGCTGCCACGGAGCATGCAGCTGTCCAGGTCTCCACTGCAGGGAGTGTCTGAGCCTACTGTTGCTACTGGAGGACAGTGGAAACAACACTGCATGTGATGTGACCAGATGGAGGATCTTAAAGAGGAGGTGGAGAGGCTGAGGATTATCAGGGAGTGCGAAGGAGAAGTAGACTGGTGGAGTTGCACCCTTCCATCCAGGAGAGAAATGCAGTGCACGAAAGCTCAGCAAGAGTCAGAGTAGCCCTTACCCTGTTGCCATCAGGCAGGAGGAGACCTAAAAGCTGGGGAACGGAAACATGTCCCTACTTGGGGAGGGAATTCCCTCCTGGCTTCCCTTGCCTTTCCAGGTGCCCTTACAGAACAGAGAGGAGGTCCTGGATTTTGAGGGTCAGGTAGATGAGAGTGGAGAAGAAGGTGTTCCTGGTGTGTCTCCCCGATTAGTGCAGTTAATCAGACAGATCACAGCTACAGTTATTTAGAGAGAAGGGTAATTGTAGTCGGTGACTCACTTCTGGGGGGAACTGAGAGAAGGCTGTCTGCCAACCAGACCCATCCCACTGGGCACTCTGCTCCCTCCCTGAGGCCCAGGCAAGGGACATTGCTGAGAGACTCCCTGGACTAATTCAGCCCACTGACTGCTGCCCACTGCTCATTGTCTTGGTCAGCAGGGATGAGGTTGATGAGAAAAGTACCAGGATAACAAAAAAGGACTTAAAAGGCACTGAAGAAGGGACAAGCCTGATTGAAGGTACAAGAGGTGGTAGTCTTGATTCCTTTGGTAGTAGGGATGAATGCCAAAATGAACAGGAAAACCCATGGGATCAAAAAGTGGCTTGAAGACTGGTGCCATTGGTGGAACTTTGGATTTTTTGAACATGAGGGGGGTTGTACGGCACCAGGCTGGAGACAGATGGGGTTCATCTCCCTAGAAGAGGCAAAAGGGTTCCAACCTGTGAATTGGTTGGGCTGATAGAGAGGGCTTTAAACTAGGTTTGAAGGGAAAAAGGGATGAGACCATGCTCACTAGAGATGAAGCTGAGGGTAGCAGGCCAGTGCTGGGGAGAAATTGATAGCCTAGCTGAAGTGCATCTGTGCCAGTGCAGCAGTGTGGGCAGCACAGGAGGAGCCAGAGGCCATTGTGCAGCAGCAAAGCTCTGATGTAGGATGACTCCATGACTGGAATGCTGCAATGGATGGCTCCAAGCTCTTCAGAAGGGACAGGCAGGGAAGGAGAGGTGGTGTGATGACTCTGGGAGTGTTTTGACTGTCACTGAGCTTAGCTGGCAGTGGCGATAAGGTCGACTGGTCATGGGTGAGAATCAAGGGGAAGGCTGGCAAGGCAGATATCCTGGTGGGAGTCTGTTCTACCACCCAACCAGGATGAAGAGGCAGATAAATTATTCTGTGAAGTGCTGGCTGGTTTTGTGGTTGCCAGCCCTTGTTCTTGTGGGAGTCTAACCTTCTGGATGTCAGCTGGAGCAACATGATGGAGAGGAGACAGTCTGGGGGGTTCCTGGAATGTGTGGCAGAGAACTTCTGACTCAGTAGGTGAGGAGCTGATCAAGGGTGGGGCCCCGCCGGACCTGCTGTTTGCAGACTGAGAAGGGCTGCTGGGAGATGTGGTGGTCGGAGTCATCTTGGGCACAGTGACCATGAGATGAAAGAGTTTTCAATCCTTGCTGAAGTAACAAGGTGTGTCAGCAAAACCTCTACACTAGACTGTCAGAGGGTGAATTTCAGCCAGTTTGGGACACTGATTTGGAAAGTCCCTTGGAAAGCAGCCCTTAAAAACAAAAGGTTCCAGAAAGGCTGGGCATACATTAAGAAGGAGACCCGTAAGATGCAGGAGCAGCCTGTTCCTATGTGCCTAAAAATGAGCTGGTGGGGAAGAAGTAATTGTCCCCCTGAACCTGGCATTGGTGAGGCCACTAGTCCTCAGTCCCTCAGTTCAAGAAGGACATTGAGGGGCTAGATTGTGTCCAGGGAAGGGTCTGGAGGGTGAATGCTATGAGGAGCAGCTGAGGGGGCTGGAGAGGCTTAGCCTGGAGAAAAGGAGGCTCAGGGGGACCTTCTCACACTCCAGAACTCCCTGACAGGAGAGTAGAGCCAGAGGAGGTTCAGCTTCCCAGGGAACAAGGGGCAGGACAAGAGGGAGCAGCCTCAAGCTATGCCAGAAGAGGTTCAGGTTGGACGTCAAGAAAATTTTCTTCATGGAAGGGGTGAGTCCCAATCCCTAGAGGTGTCCAAGGAACGACTGAATGTAGCACTCAGTGGTCTGGTTGACAAGGTGGGGACCAGGCACAGGTTGGACTCAGTGGTCTAGGAGGGTTTCTCCAGTGTAATTGATTCTGTGGTTCTGTGTGATTCTGTGATTTGAGATATTTGCATGGATTGATGGAATCCCCTCTCAGCCTTCTCCAGACTAACCAGGCCAAGCTCCTGAAGTCTCTTATCACAGACATGCCCCAGAGTCTGAATCATCTTTGTGGCCTCCTTGACCCTCTCCAGCAGCTCCTTGTCTTTCCTGAGCTGTGGAGCCCAGAACTGAACACAACATTTCAGGTATGGCCTCACCTGGGCAGGGCAGAGGGGCAGGATCCGCCCCCCACCTGCTGGCCACATTCTGTCCAACACCCCTGTGATGTCTCACCCAAAGGGGAAGGAAGAACCTGAGATCACAGATGTGTAGGAAGAATTTAATATCTTTATTAATGACAAGGATGAAGGGATGGAAGGCATCCTCAGCAGGTTGGCAGGTGACACCAAGCTGAGTGGGGCAGGTCTCCCCCTGAGGCACCTGGACAGGCTCAAGTGGTGGCACATGGGAACCTCATGAGGTTTGACAAGAGCAAGTGCAGATGCTGTGCCTGGGGCGACCTTTGGATTCAATCCAGGCTTAGAATGAGCAGATGGAGGAGCCCTGGGAGAAGGACTTGGGAGTGCTGGTGGATGGGGGGGCTGGACATGACCCAGCCCAGAGCCCCCCTGTCCAGGGCTCATCCCATAGCATGGGCAGCACGGATTCTCTTGGATTGTGTTGTGTGAAGGAGATCAGGCGTGCAGACCGCCTTCCATCCAGACAGCAGCAACTGTATTTTCCCCTATAATTTCATAGTGTTATCTTTTTACCCTCAGCCATCCTCCCACAAAATACTTCAAGAAATTACAGAGGAAAAAATGGAAACTTTCATTTCTTGAGGTATTTAATCAAAGTCAGATGCCTTTGTGAAATGGATGTAAAAGGTGACTGTAGGTGAACTAGCAGAGCACTGCTGTTTTACAGCAAGGATCACAACATTTAAAATGTTCTTTCAGGGTGAGAAGGGCATGACAGGCTGAGAGAGTTATGGCTGGTCAGCCATAGAGAACAGGGAGACTTTGCTGCCCCTTCCAGTACTTAAGGGGTCTTAGAAAAAGGCTGGAGGGATACTTTGGACAAGAGCATGTGATACGACACAAGAAAAATGGCCTGGATCCCCAAAGTGTTCAAGGCCAGGCTGGACATTGGGGCTGGGAGCAGCCTAGGACAGTGGAAGGTGTTCCTGCCCATGACAGGGATGGCACTGGATGGTCATTAAAGTCCCTTCCACTCAGAGCATTCCATGTCTCTATGACTTTGCTGCCCCTCCCTGCCATGCCCAGGACACAGAACCGGCTCCTCTGTGACAGCAGCCCTGGCTGGGGGCACTGTGAGCACCACGAAGGCTGTGGGTGCTGTGGTGGTGGCTGCACTGCAGGTGACACCTCGGTTCTGCCTCTGCCACCTGCGCTGGCACCGATGGCTTTGCTGGGGCTGCTCGTGCTGCTGGCCCTGGCCTGGCCCGTGGGGGCCACCTGGGACACCTGCAGGTCAGTGGCCCCAGGCTCTGGGAGAGGGCTCAGGGGACACTCAGGGGGTTCCCTGGCAGCACTGGGGGGACAGATTCCCCTTGGGATTCTCTGTCCCTGCTGTCCCCGAGCAGGGCAGTGATGGCTTTGCGCTTCCAGAGAGACCTGCGGGCTCCAGCCCATGGCTTCTGACCACAGCTCCGTGGCTTCTGCCGAGGACATGTCCCATGCTGTGGGTGGCACCAGTGCCCAGTCAGGGGCCTGGCCCGGCATTGTCAGCATCCAGGCCACGTGGGAGAACGGCACGTGGCACATGTGCACGGGTGTCCTCCTCAGCCCCCAGTGGGTCCTCACGGTCGCACACTGCTTCGCCAGGGCTGGGTAAGAGACAGCAGGGACAGAGATGTCCCCAGAGCACGGGCAGGTGCCCAGGTCACAGCACCCCGTGCCTCTTCCCTGTCTGGGAATTGCTGGGCTGCAGCAGCCCGTGGCTCTGCTCCCTGTCACCCCTCTCTCCATCTGCTCCCCAGGGATGTCTCCACCTGGGAGGTTGTGATTGGGGCCACAGATCTGACTCAGCTGGGCCCCGAGGCCGCGGTCAGACACATCCAGAGGCTCCTGGTGCACCAGCACTACGTGCCTGCCACAGCCAGGAACGACATCGCCCTGCTGGAGCTGGACCAGCCCGTGGAGTGCAGCGACTACATCCAGCTGGGCTGTGTGCCCGATGCCTCGCTCAGGGTCTCAGAGCTGAAATCCTGCTACATCGCCGGCTGGAACCTTGCCAGAGGTGAGTTCTGAACAGGATGTGTGCTCTGATGGGAGCTGGGCACCCTGGGGAGACGGGCTGGGCACCCTGAGGACACGGGCTGGGCACCCCGGGGACACGGGCTGGGCACCCTGGGGACATGGGCTGGGCACCCTGGGGACACGGGCTGGGCACCCCGGGGACACGGGCTGGGAACCCTGGGGACACGGGCTGGGCACAGACAGAGCCCAGCTCTGGATGTCAGCACAGCCCAGCTCGGAGCAGCCCGGGCTGGGGGAAGTCCGCCAAGTCCCCGCCAAGACGGGGCATGGAATGGGATGAGCTGTGAGGTCCCTTCATACCCAAACAGTTCCTGCTGGCCCCGGGAAGCCTCTGGGGAGATGGGTCTGGCCGCTTCCCCAGAGCCAACAGCAGGGACACAGCTGGACAACATCACTCTGAAGACAAAGCCAGGACCAGGGAAGGGGAGGGGATGGGTACGGAGGTGCTGGGGGTTCATTCCCCTCTGTGCCCACAGCTCAGAGAACAGGCATGGCGCTTCAGGAGTCCAAGGTCCACCTCATGGACACGGAGGTCTGCAACAGCAGCCCGTGGTATGCAGGGGCTGTTCATGCTGACAACCTGTGTGCTGGGTACCCACACGGTGGCATCGACACCTGCCAGGTAGGAGCCCCCAAACATGGCCCAGCCTGTCCCGTGTCCACCCCTCCCTTCCCACCCACAGGTCCCTGTCCTATGTCCCCTTGTCCCCAAGGCCTGGTCCTGCCCACAAAGCCCATGCAGTGCCCCCAGCAGACTCAAAGGGTGGCTGTGACCCCACAACATCTGTCCTCTGTACGTCTGGGACCCATGGGAGAGACGGGGGAGCCCCCGAGTGCTCCCAGCCAAGGGCTGGAGGCTCCAGATCCTGAGCAGAACCTGCGTGAGAGGAGCCAGCCCTGGGGCTGGGAGAGAGGAGCCAGCCCTGGGGCTGGGTGAGAGGAGCCAGCCCTGGGGAGGGGAGAGAGGAGCCAGCCCTGGGCTGGGAGAGAGGAGCCAGCCCTGGGGCTGGGTGAGAGGAGCCAGGCCCGGGGCTGGGAGAGAGGAGCCAGCCCTGGGCTGGGAGAGAGGAGCCAGCCCTGGGCTGGGAGAGAGGAGCCAGCCCTGTGGAGGGGAGAGAGGAGCCAGCCCTGGGCTGGGAGAGAGGAGCCAGCCCTGGGGCTGGGAGAGAGGAGCCAGCCCTGGGGCTGGGAGAGAGGAGCCAGGCCCGGGGCTGGGAGAGAGGAGCCAGCCCTGGGGCTGGGAGAGAGGAGCCAGCCCTGGGGCTGGGAGAGAGGAGCCAGGCCCGGGGAGGGGAGAGAGGAGCCAGGCCCGGGGAGGGGAGAGAGGAGCCAGCCCGGGGCTGGGAGAGAGGAGCCAGGCCCGGGGCTGGGAGAGAGGAGCCAGCCCTGGGGAGGGGAGAGAGGAGCCAGGCCCGGGGCTGGGAGAGAGGAGCCAGCCCTGAGGCTGGGAGAGAGGAGCCAGCCCTGGGGAGGGGAGAGAGGAGCCAGCCCTGAGGCTGGCAGCAGCCCCCCACAGCCACTGAGCCCTCTCTCCTGGCACAGGGGGACAGCGGGAGTCCCCTCGTCTGCAAGGACAACACAGCTGACTACTTCTGGCTCGTGGGCATGAACAGCTGGGGAAGAGGCTGTGACAGAGCCAGGCACCCCGGGATCTACACCTCCACTCAACACTTCTACAACTGGATCCTGCTCCAGACGGGCCTGAGCTCAGCAGAAAGAGCTGGTCCAGCACCAGAGTCAGACATCACCTCAGTCCCTGAGCAGCGCGTGAAGCCAGAGGAGCCAGAGGAAGACATCAACTTGACCCCTGAGTACAGCCAGAGACCAGCGGTGACATCCTCAGGCACATCACTGCCTGTGGCATTCCCACACCAGATCCTGGTGCAATTCTGGAATCTGCTGCAGGAGTTCCTGCAGTTTCTGAACGACAAAAAAGCTTGAGCAGCAGGGGGATGAGCAGGATCCAAGGCTACAGTGGACCACGGCATTTCCTACTGAGCCAAAGGTAGCCTTGGAGCCAGAGGCTTCTCTGTCCTGCCCATGCTGCTCTGCTGCAGCCACAGCAATGCTGCCGTGACTGAGGTGTTGAAGTAAAGTTTCTGTGTTCACCATTAACCGTGCTTACAGCTCTGCTCAGTGCACCCGCAGGGTCCCTGCTGTCTGTCCATCTGCTGTGCTGTTCACATTCATTCTTCAGCCTGGAGAGGGCTCCAAGGAAACCTCGGTGCCCCTTCCAGTGCCTGAAGCAGGTTATAATAATGGGGGAGAGTGGCTTTTTGCATGGGCAGGTTGTGACAGGACAAGGAGGAATGGTTTAAATCTAGAGGAGGGGAGACTTGGATGAGGTGTCGGGAAGAAGTTTTTACTCATGGGGTGGTGAGGACCTGGCCACAGGCTGCCTAGGGAAGGTGTGGCTGCCCCTGGATCCCTAGAAGTGTCCAAGGCCAGGTTGGATGGGGCTTAGAGCAACCTGAGATAGTGGAAGGCGTCCCTGCCCATGGCAGGGCATGGAATGAGATGACCTTTAAGATCCCTTTCAAACCAAAGCATTCCATGATTCTGTGATTGTCTAAGAATGTGGAATGCAGCATCTTGTGCACACACACGTACAGAGACAAGAGCCACAGCCACATCCAACGATCTGGGACAGAACCAGCCCATGGGTGTGAGCCCACCTGTGTCAGCTCTATGGACCTGGAAGGAGAAACCTGTGCTCAGCAGCCCATGGGATCTGGCTGTTCTGGGGCAGAATGGGGATAGGAGCCCAGGGATGCTGCAGCACAGGTCATGGGTGGACTGAGGCAGCACCAGCTCAGCTGGGAGCAGGCTGGGCTGGACCGTGGCCTTATACCACCTGGGACCTGCCTCCTTTCAGCAGCAGTGCAGGGAGGATGCCATCTCATAGCTTAGTAAAAAATATCCTTTAGTGTTTGGTTTCTTCAGCAGGTACCACTACAGCATCTGGGCAGGATCCTTCCTGCAAGTCCAAGAGAGCCCACTTCTCCTAGCCAGCTCTGTCCTGAAGGAGCAGTAGGATTGAGTGACCATCCCTGTGGAATCACTTGGATTCTCCCATCCCTCTCCTAAGCGAAATGTGCAGCAGTGAGGGCTGAGCCAATGAAGATCCTGCCCAGGTAGACTCCCACAAGAAGGGAAGAGGCCCAGCTGCCCTTCACCACAGCTCCAGGGCACGAGAAACATCACTGTCCTCTGTGCAGGCTCCAGAAGTCCAGAGCCAAGGGAAAACCAGCCTACGAGTCCAGGCCTAGGCAGATGAGGGCTCCTCTTCAGTGCAGCTCTTCCCTTTATCCAACAAATCCTTGCTTGTCTTCGGCAGGTCAAAGCTCTGGAAAGGAGCAGGACAAGAAACTGCTGAGAAATGGCAGAGACTGCAACAACTGTAACTGCTGCGGCTCTTTTAGACTCCGCCTAGGGCAGTGAGAGCTCTTGTGATGGTTCCCACTTCCCTCCTCCCAGCCCAGACATGAGCAGCACACAAAGCCTCCAGGATCACCAGCAGAGGCAACGCTTTCCCTCGTTTGCCACAGTGGAAAAAGGGCAGAACTGCTCATCTGACAGGACTCACCACAGAGCAGGGACAGAGCCTTCCCTACCTCCAGCTCCCGCAGGACCTCGTCCATGAAGTCTCCCGAGTGCTGCTTGTAAGCCACGGCCAGTCTGATGGCGTCATTGAACAGCTGGTGGGAAGGACAAGGCCCATCACTCACAGGATGGGGCACATGGGCACTGGGTTTCTGTAGCAGATGGACACTGTTCCCACATCCCAAGGGAAAAAAAACCCCTGTGCAGCTCTCCATAGCCACCAGTGTCTCACATGGACCATTTCCTACTCTCTGTGCCCACAGCAGCCCGTGTCCCTGGGCTGCCAAGGGCCTCATGGACACCAAGTACAGCAGTCAAATGCCCATCTCACCTTCACAACGTTGGTGCCATCAGCAGCAGACACAAAGTAAAAGGGCAAACTGAACTTCCGGGCAAAATTGAAGCTTTTCTGGGTCACCTTCATATCCGCTGAGGCAGACAAAGAAGACATGGTCAGTCAGACCTGGCAGGAGGTCCAGAAGGTGTGTGTCTTCTGTGTGACACGTCAGCCCCTGCTGACCCAGACAAGCCACAGCCCAGTGACAGCAATCACTAAGGACTGGCTGGCATTCCCCATGGAAGGGAATGCTCCAGCCTCCAGCAGAGCCAGGTGAACAGTTTGAGCAGGTACATTGAGACACTTCAGCACAGAGGAGTCTGTGTAGACTGAAGGAGCAGCAAGCACCAAAGCCATCCCTGACCGATCCAGGGAAGCCACAGCTTTTGCCTCCTTTTCCTGCCATTTTTGACCAGGTGCCACTCCAATAACTTTTGGATTCTTGATGGATAGAATAGGCAGTGTGGTAAGCACAGAATTGGAAGAACAACACTTGAATAAAACTGAAATGGATCAAATTTGCACTTTTAATTGCTGGTGATACAGGACAAGCACCTGTAGCACAAGCAGCTGAGGTCAGCACAGGACCCAGCCCCGGGGGACTGAGGAAATCCTCTGGACCCAACAGACAAGAGACATTCGTTCTCAGGACAAGAGCAAATCCCACCACGACTCTGGCAAGTTGGGAGCAGAAGGTATACTCACCATCAATCTTGTTGGCCACTACAATGCATGGAATCTCTGGGCGGAATTCCCTCAGCTCCTTGTACCAGCTGTTCAGGTTCTTGTAGGTGACCTTCCGCTGCACATCAAACACCTTCCAAAAGAGAACCACCTATCCCAGGGCCAACCCAGCACAGCTCTGACTGACCCAGGACAGCTCTGACCAATCTGTGGGGCCAACCCAGGACAGCTCCGACCAACACAAGGACAGAATTCAGAATGTTCCCAGGAAGAAAAGACAAAGGGAACTGGGTGTTATTAAAAAGAGTGAAAGAGAAAGAGACAGTATCCCCAAGCCCAGCTAGCAGGAAACAACCCCTTGGTGTCCTTTACATTGTCATGGTGTCCTGTACAAGTCCCTGCCACCCACACAGGGAGCTGGCACTGAGAACAGTTTGTGCCAAGCAGGATCAGATGTGGCCTTCTCTGTTCTGACAACTAAACCACCAATGAAAATCACTAGGGCATCCAAGTGGTGAGGAAGAGTGGAAAGTGAGAGCGACAGGACAAACCAAGAGATCTGAACAGGTGAGGAGCCAACAAAACTGGGAACAGGAGCAAACATGAGGACACTAAGAAGACAGCAGATCCAGGGGATAGAGGAAAGTATTACCAGGAGAGACAGACCAGAGCTAACCAGGGGGTTAGCTACATCTTAGGGGGTCCATCTACAGGGGGTTTATCTGGTGAGAGAAGAAAAAACAATCTAGGAGAGAAACAAGGAACACATGGCAGTGTAGCCATAAAAGTAACACAAAGGCCAAGTGTCACTGAGACCATCCTGAGTCCAAATCCCCCAGCTGAGACCCCCTCACCATGATGCAGGCATGGGCCTGGTGGTAGTAGGAGGCGTGCATGCTCCGGAACCGTTCCTGGCCGGCTGTGTCCCAGAAGTCTGCAATGCAAGAACAGCTCAGAATGACACAACTCACCGAGCTCTGTTTTCTTACAACTTACACCCAGGAGGCAGAGCCAGCCCACCTGCTCAGGGACACAGGAGTGTTAAGAAATTGTGTTTGGCTGTGGGCTGTGCTGGCACTGACCCAACAAAGCAGAAGCCACCAGTGACATCAGTTGTATGGGACAGCAGGACCAAGACAGGAAGAAGGGCAAACAGCAGTAGCAATGTCTGGCACTCTGTCACTAGGGATGACAACAGGAAACTACCTAAAACTCTAAAAACTGCTGGACACTGCTGATTTCTGACCCAGTAATAGTCAGCCGGGGCCCTGCCATGGGAAATGCTCCAGCTCCTCTCACAGACATCTGACTCCACTCTCCCAGGGGCAGGACTCACTCTGAAATGCTGAAGGTAAGGCAGCCAGAGGCAAAGAAGGTCCCAGTCCATGAAGTTTTGTGTACACTAGATATCATGGGGCAAACCTAGACACCACCATGCCTTTTGCTGTTAGTGCAGCTCAGGTGGAGATCCTCCACCTCTCACTGGGTTTGTAGGCTCACATCTGAGTCTGGTTTGCTGTATAAATTGGCACAGCTTCAGTTAAGCACCTCAGTGTAGTCACACCTCTTGTCAGCTGGACCCAAGTGTGGCGCAGTACCCAAAGCCAGATGAGCCAGTTTCCTTAGGGATTCTTTTGCACTGATACTGTGTCTGACTGGACTGTGTCTCACTGCTGGACAGTGACTTCCTTAAACTGCCCAAAATACATCAGACCATATTTGCATTCACTGTCCATGTCACAACGAAGATGTTGAGCAGTGTCAGCTCCAGCCCTAACCCCGAGGGACTCCACTTGTCCAGGTCTCCACAAGAACAATGAGCCATGACTAGTGACTCCATGCGGTCATCCAGACCATTCTTTATCCTCCGACTGTCCACCCATCCATTCAATCCCTATCTCTCCAGCTCAGAGCCCAGGACATCGTAGGGACAGTGCCGTACACTTTGCCAATCCCAGGGGGATGATGGCAATCACTTTGCCCCATCCACCTATGCTGCAGCCGCGGCACAGAAGGGCACCAGATTTGTCACGATGTTGTCGTCTATCAAAACACCTACCCAAGACCCAGACCGAGGGGATCTCCACTTCCCAGCTGTTCCCTCTGCCATGGCACCGCCTATGGCCGGGAACATCCCGTACCTCCCGGGCTGGCCCCACTCACCCACGCGGATCTCCTGCCCGCCCACCCGGGCGCGGTGCTGGTACAGCGTCAGGGCGAACGTGGACACCTGCTGGGGGCGGCTGCGGCGCGTTAAGGAGCTCACGGAGGCGCAGACCCCGCTCCGCCGCGACCACCGGGCCAGGCCGGCACCGCCTCCCGTCGTGCCCGCACCGCTCCCCCGCTTCCCCGTTCTCAAGGATACAAGCCATCGAGCAGGAACCGCTCCAGCAGCCTGCGGAGAGAGCACGGGCCGCCGTCAGCCCGCGGCGCCGCCGCTGCCCCGCCCGAACCCGCGGGATCCCCGCCCGAACCCGCAGGACCCCCGAGCCCCACGCACTTGGACTTGCCCACGGCGCTGTCGCCCAGGCAGATGATCTTCACCATCTCCTCAGCGCCGGCCGCGGCCTCATCCCGCGCCACATCCGGGCCTTCCTCCCGGGCCGCGTCCCGGCTCTGCTCCTCCGCCGCCGTCGCCATGGCAGCGCCTGCGCGTCCCGGCTGCCGCGCGACGCGGCCCGGCCCCGCCCCATCCCGGCCCCGCCCCATCCCGGCCCCGCCCCATCCCGGCCCCGCCCCATCCCGGCCCCGCCCCATCCCGGCCCCGCCCCATCCCGGCCCCGCCCCATCCCGGCCCCGCCCCTGCGCTCCCCGCGGCCATGGCGGCCGTGGCGGCCCCGCGGGGCGGAGCGCGGCGGCTGCAGCTGACCCTGGCGCTGCTCAAGCCGGACGCCGTCGCCCATCCGCTCGTGCGCGAGGTGAGGCCGGGCCAGACCGCACCGGACCGGGCACGGCACGGCACGGCACAGCACAGCCGGCCTCGCCACGGTCCGCCATTCTAGCGCCGCCTCTTCCCGCAGGCCGTGCACGCCGCCATCCTCCGGCACCGGTTCCTCATTGTCCGCGCCAAGGAGCTGCGGTGCGGCCCGGAGCAGAGCCGCCGCTTCTACCGGGAGCACGCAGGTACGAGCGAGCCTCAGGGGCTGCCGGAGCGGGATGCTGACCCGGCTCGGTGCTCCCGGGCCGGTGCCGACTCGGTCCGTGTCTCTCCGCAGGGCGTTTCTTCTACCAGCGGCTGGTGGAGTTCATGGCCAGGTCCGTGCCGCGGGTGTGCGGGGCGTTGCGGGTGACCCGTGTGTGAGGGGCTCGCTGGGCTGTGCGGGGGGGAGTGCCGGGATCCTAGCCTGCTGTGACAGCGCTGGTACCGCGTGGGTGGCACCCCCCGAAGGTGGCGGAGTGGGTCACCAGTGTCACCGCCGTGGGCTCGATGCTGTGGGAGGGCTGTGCCCGTCCCCATGGCCTGGCAGGGCACGCCAGGGCCCGGCGTGGCAGCCCACGGCAGCTGTACTGTGCAGGTTTGTAAGGACGAATAAATAACTTATTTGTAACGAACTCTTTATAAACTTTTCTCCTGCTCTTCTTGGGCCCTTGCCGCAGTGGCCCCATGTGGGCTTATATCCTGGCCCATGAGAACGCTGTCCCTCTCTGGAGATCCCTGATGGGACCCACTAAAGTGTTCCGAGCCCGACACAGTGACCCGGACTCCATCCGAGGTGCCTACGGTCTCACAGACACTAGGAACACAACCCATGGCTCAGGTAGGCCTGGCATTCTTGGATGGTTCTTTGTCTGCCTTTGCTTTAGCTTGAGGGCTCCAAGTGAACAATTATTTCCCTTCTGCAGACCCTATGCACACCTGGCCAGGTGCAGCCTAGCCAGGTGCCTTTGGAGTCCAGCATGTGTTTGTGGTGGCAAACTGACCTCTCTCTTTCTCATTGCCTTTCCCTGTCTTTTGACAGACTCGCCTGCCTCAGCCAGCAGAGAAATTGCCTTTTTCTTCCCCGAGTTTGATGAGCAGCGCTGGTACGAGCAGGACGAGCCCCATCTGCGGCGTGGGCAGCTGTACTACAGCGCCGAGGAGCGTGTGCACCGCGTGCTCGGGCCACAGCAGGCAGAGGTGACCTGAGCTACCCCCGGCAGGGCCCGGTGTGCTGGCCCAGAAGCATCTGTGGGCACTCTTGGGGCGCCAGATACAGAGCTGTGCTGTGTTTCAGGAAGCGGGGGAGAGGGAAAGCCTTGTGCACGCTGTGCTGCCCGAGATGAGGTTGTGCCACCTGCAATCAGATTATTGGTGGGGTGCTGTAGGAAGAATTCCCCCAGCAGTGCTTATGCTGATAGTCTGGCCATGCAGCTCACTGGCCCCCTGAGCTTGTTTGGGTGTGAACAGGACAGGTGAATTGCCAAGGGCCAGGTGAAGGATGAGTTAGTTGCTTGTTCCAGATGGGATTGGCCTGGGTTTGCTGATAGGAAGCCTCAGGTTCTCCCTGCTGGCGGTTCCCACAGTGCCTTAGGGAGAAAAGAAGGAAAAAGAGCATGAAGAAAGGCATCAGCAGGGGAAGATGAACTGTCCTGTCCTTGCTCACTTGCAGCTGGGCTGGGAAATGAGGAGCTTTGTCAGTAGCTCTTCATGTGAGATCGCCTGGAGCCCTCAGTGCCCATGGCCTGAGTTCCCCGTCCTTGGGAAATGGGACGGACAAGGCCATTGAATTACCCGGATATGTAATGGAATGATGATAGGGTGGTGCAGGAGGGTTTAGTTGGGAGGTACAGAGCCAGGTCCTGGCAGGCTGATTATGCTCTCTGTGCCATGTCAGATGTGTTCCTGGACGGGATTTCAGTTCATTTGTGCTGTCTCCCTACAGGCTCCTTACAGCGCTGCCATTTCAGTTGCAGTGCCTTGTACTGAGGGAATTTCCTTTGAGCAGTCCCAAACGCTTAGGCTGGGGAAGGTGTGCTGTGCTGTGCTGTGCTCGGGGCAGGAAAGCTGAGCTGAGATGTGCCAGTGCCCTGGTACATCACAGAGCCAAGGCAGGGACTCTCCAGGTGCTTCCAGAACTCCATGAGGTGTTGGGTGGTGATGATAATGCTCTGTGGTGAGAGCACTGCCCAGAGCTGCCATGGTTAAACTCATCTGTGTTCGTGTTCCCTCCTCCTCCTGCCTGGGATCAAATGGTCGCTGTTCTGTTCCAGGTACAGATCCAGGGTTCTGCAGGACATCACTGCTGTCCCTGTCCTCAGCAGTGTCCAGAGTGGATCAGCTCAGGATCCCGTGTGTCTTCACACAGGTCTGAGAGCTGCTGTCCCCAGTGCTGTTGATACTTCATTGATATTTTGTCGGTTGTTTTATTGATTCCTGGAGGTTTTGCTCAGATACGTGTGTTTTTCTTGTAACTATTAAACTTAACTATTTTTCACCTTTCTTCTTTTATGTTGCCCTTTCCTTTCTGGATATTCCTTGGGAATATCATTAACTGGTAATTCCTGGCTCACACGACATTTTTGAAGTTTTGGTGTTTTTCCTACCCGCTTGCAATGGTTACATTTGGGAAAGGGCCCTTCTGAACATTGCCAGAGAACTCTCCCCGCAGGGTTGTCACAGAATGACACCACCTCACAGTCACCTCGGTTCAGGTACCTGGTGGGTGTCTCCTGACATTGCCCTGGACCTGAGGCTGTACCTGAGCACAGGTGCTCAGACTGGGCAGCCCATTGCCCCAGACAGAGAATTTATTGTGCGAATCTAAAGCTGTCCACCAAACTCTATCAGAGACCTGAGGTTGAAACACTTGGTGTTTGATGCAGAGACAGTGTCAAAACTGATTTTTGGTCTCCAAGTCTTTTGGAGTGTCGCAAGTAACTCTGCTTTGAGGGCTCTTATCAAAGTGGGTTTGTTTTGTTTTTGTTTGGTTTTTTTCCATTTTCCCTTCCTTGTAAATATGCAGTAAGTGATTTTTTGTTTTTCCAGTGGTGCTTGTCCCATCCCTGGCAGTTTCCTGGGCTGAGCTGGATGGGCCTAGATCAGGCTGGTGTAGTGGGTGACATCCCTGTTCATGGCAAGGGCATGGAGCTGGGTGAGCTTTATGGCCATTCCATGCTGATGGGCGTGTGTTACAGCAATAAATGAGTCTCCCAATCAAACTGAGACAGTGTGGCACCTCAGTACAGCTGTGAAGGGCAGTTTGGGATCCCTGGCTTTTCCTAGAAGCTGCAGGTCCCTGTGGGGTGGGTCTGCAGGGGAGCACAGGTCTGTGCACAGGGCTGGTCACTGCTGTGTGTCTGCAGCAGGTTCTGCCCCAGGTGCTGCTGCAAAACGTCCAGCCCAGGCAGCTGCAGACACCTCGAGTGTGGAACAGGGCCAGAGCCTCTCACAGGGACTGGTGAGCTTTGGGCCTGAACTTGACCTGCTCTTGGAAGAATTGAGCAGGTTTGTGCCAGCACTGGAGGGGACGACACAGCTTGGCCTGTGAAGAAGGAAAGCAAAGACTTCAGAGGGAGATCAGTGCTGATCCCAGCCCAGGCCTGGCCTCAGTCCCTGCCATCACGGGCAGAACCCTCTCAGCTTGAGGAATTTCACTTGATTTATTGCTGTAACACAGATTTTTAGTTACTGATTCAGATAACAAGGAAAAGCCAAGATAATGATTAAAGAAACATCTGGGGAAACACCTTTCCTCTATTTTCCCAGGTTCAGCATCTTTTCTCCCCTCTTTCCCTGCAGGTTCTGCCCAGTCTCTCCCAGTCTCTGGGGAAGATGACACAGCACAGGGGGCTGGGCTGAGCTTTGCTTTTCTGCTTATTTCTTCTTCTCTCTTTCCTGTTCACTCACTCATGGCACACCCCAGGTGTGTACCTGCTCTGCCATGGTCCTGATTCCCAGCTGCCCAGCCTTTCCCTCACATCTGTGATGAAGAGTCAGGGGCCCTTTCAGGAGCCTCCAGCAGGCACAGAGGACACGAGCTGTCACAGAATCACAGGACACAGTTTGAGCCAGGCCAGAGCAGAAGCTGTGAGGGAGGGCACAGCTCCCAGGGACAGACACACCTGTGCCCAAAAGGGACACACAGACCATGTTCATGTTTCTCTGGTCCATGTTGCAAACATGGCTTATCCTAAAAATGGAAACCTTTCCTTGGAAAAAACACAAATGTGGCTTTCCCATTGCTCTTTTCCCTGACCAGGATGAGATCCAGGGCCACAGCAACTGACAAAGGTCCCACAGCTCACATCCCTTCTGCCTTACCTGGGCTAGATTTGGTATTTCTGCTCTGGGGGTTGCTCCACAGGGAACAGGACACACTCCTGCAGACTCGCTGGCTGACAGGTGGGGCAGCCCAGATAGAGGACACCTTATATTTCACTATGCCCTTAAACCATCCCACCTTTCCCACCTGGAAGGGGATGGGAATCAAAATCATCTTGGGCATAAGACAAAACTTTCCCTCTGGCACTGCCAGTTTGCTCCCTGATATTTCTCTGGATGTGGATGTAGCAAGCTGAGGCAAATGAAGCTGATAACATGGGAAAGGCTGAAGCAGAGAGAGGCTGCCGTGATTTGACACTGGGCAAACACCAGGCACCCACAAAAGTCACTCACCCACCCTCCTCTGGCACAGCTGGGCAGAGGAAGGAAACAAATGACAAGAAGGGTTCATAAGTTGAGATAAAGACTGTGAGGAAACACTTCACACCATGGTCTCACCGTGGCCTGCAAAGGAATCTCAGCTCTGGCACCTGGAGTACCTCCTGCCTCCCCTTCTCCACTGACCCTGGTGTCTCCATGTTGTTTCCCTCACATATTCTCCTCCTCTTCCCTGGCTAGAAAAAAACCAACCCTGTGCCCACTTTGTTTTGATTTTCTTCTTAAATATGTGATTCACAGAGGCAAGAGGTTGATGTGTTAGTTTTGCATGGCCTGGTTTTTGGTAGCAGGAGGGCCACAGAGGTAGCTCCAGTGAGAAGCTGCTGGAAGCTTCCACCATGTCCAGCAGAGCCAGTCCCTGATGGCTCTGAGGACGGACAGGCTGCTGGCCAAGTCTGGGCCAGTTAGAGGTGATGGTAACAGCTCTGTGATAACAGATTTCAGAACAAAGTCAAAACAAAGGGAGGAGCAATTAAAATACCAGCTAGAGAAGAGGAGGAGGTGAGAACATGTGAGGGAAGCAACGTGGAGACATCAAGGTCAGTGAAGAAGGAGGGGCAGGAGCTGCTCCAGGCACCGAGCTGAGATTCCTCTGCAGGCCCTGGTGAGACCATGGGGAAGCAGCTGTGCCCCTGCAGCCACGGGGATCCATGGGGGCTGCAGAGATCTATGGGGATGGAGAGATCCACCCACAGCCCACGGGGATCCAGGGGGATGCAGAGATCTATGGGGATGGAGAGATCCACCCAGAGCCCACGGGGATCCAGGGGGATGCAGAGATGTGAGCAGGTGGATGCCTGGAGGAGGCTGTGATCCTCCACAGTGGCAGACCCAGTAGAGAGAGGGTCTCTGCTCTCAGGTTGGAGCAGCCTGGCCTTGGATGACTGCAGCCTGTGCAAGAGTGATCCACACTGCAGCAGTTTTGGGAGGACTGTGTGCCCATGTGAGAGGACCCACGCTGGAGAACTTCACAGAAAACTGTCTCGTGTGGGAGGGACCCCACAGTCTCACAGGGTAAAGACTCCTCTTCCAGAGTAGTGGAAGAAAATCTCAATGATGAATTGACCAAAACCCCTATGCCCTGTCTCCCTGTGCTGTTGGTGGGAAGGAGGGAGGGATTTGGGGAAATAAAAGGTGTTTTAAGGGCTTATTTTATTTCTCATTTTCCTCCTCTGATTCTGTTAGTAATAAATTCACTTTATACCTCTAAGTTGAAGCTGTTTTGCAGTTGGAGTATTTTCTCCCAGTCCTTAGCTCACAAAGCTTTTATTAAATTTTTCTCTCCTCTGCCCAGCTGTGGCAGGGGAGGGTACCTGAGTGATTTTTGTGGGTGCCTGGCATTTGGCTGGCGTCAAAGTACGGCAGAGGCCAAGGTTTGGAAGGCAGCAGCTTGCACTGTGCTCATTTCATTGCAGAAGCTTCACATAATTTGCTGGGAAGAGGCCGACTCTGCCATGGCACTGTCCCCGCCACCAGCCTTCATCCACCATCTCAATGTGCGTGATTGTGTCATCAGGATCAAAAGAGATCTCATCATCTCCATCTGCAAAAATTGTCAATAAAAGACAGTCACAATGCAACGAGAACCCCAGAGAGAGCTGGTTCACGTTCTTCCTCCCACCTTCTCCCAGGCAGGAGAAGACAGAACAAGTGCTCTGATAACCCCCAAGAGTTTACCTCAGCCAACCCCCATCCAATAGCACACAAAAAGCAGAGGAAGAGCAAAACCTCACAGATGAAAGATGAAGTTTCTCTCTTCTTATGCTGCTTTGGGCCAGGACAAGGCTAATTTTTTACAGTAGCTGGGAGGGGCCATGACCAAGACACAGAGGTTATTCTGTACCACCTCATGTCATTGCCAGAGGTGGGGGAAAGGGATTCTCGATTCCAAGGAAGAAGGAGTTTCTTCTAATTGAGAAAATGTGGTGGAAAGAGCCATCCAATATTGCCTATTGTTGGCTGGTTTTCCGTGTGAATACTTAATTTATTTTCTTATACCTTTTGTTATTAACATGGTTGCTGTTACTGTTCGCTTTCTTATTGCTGTTTCCAGTAAATTGTTCTTATATCAACCTCTGATCTTTGCCTTTTTGTGCCTCCAATTGGAGAGGAGAAGTGGCACATGGTTTGTTTTGTTTTTTTTTTTTAACTGGGAATACTAAACTGGAGAATACCATTCCTGTACCGCAACAATTCCCAAGCCAGGTCTCATTCTGCTTCCCAGAAGGAAGAAATTTAAACTACTAAACCACAGTTCTTTTCCCACGTCCCCGCGGCACAGCCCTGCCGGGGCACAGCCCTTCCCTGAGCCCCGAGGGCAGACCCACCTCCTTGGTAATCGTAGAGAGCCACGGCGCACACCCCGGGTCTCTGCCCCTCATTGGCACCGCCAGTGCTCCCTGCAGGACACAGCACAGACAGACAGACAGGACAGACAGATTGAAGCAGCCACACAGTGCTGGGCAGTGCCACCCTCCAGCCCAGCTCTGGGGAAGCACATCCAAACCCTGCCAGCAAGGAGAGTTGCACACAGCCCAAAGCAAGGTGTGACTTCCCTCCCCTTTTTCAAGGAGACAGTTGGGTCCTGATCTTTCATGCCCCTCTCTCAAGAAAAAGGCTGGGAATAACTCCAAGCTCTTCGCTTGCCATCTCCACCACCAGCCAAGCTGTGAAGGAAGCGCCACCAGCAGCCCATGCTGTTTGCTCCTGCCCTGGGCTGGGGCAGAGGCTACCTGCACTCCTCACACCAGGACACGCCACTAGCCATGTGAGGAATGGCCTGAACCAGAGGCAGCCCCAGGCCCCAGTGCAGCCCTGGCAGCCGGTGCCAGGGAACTGCAGCAAGAGCATTGCTGCACATCCAGCTTCTCCCGAGCCTCTGGCAGCC
The DNA here is from genome assembly GCF_052056855.1 of Sturnus vulgaris. Lineage (NCBI taxonomy): Eukaryota > Metazoa > Chordata > Aves > Passeriformes > Sturnidae > Sturnus > Sturnus vulgaris. The sequence goes on from NC_142247.1 coordinate 74,440,990, forward strand.
TCCTGCCCACACCCCACCAGCAGATTCCTGCTGTCTGCTCCAGCATCCCATGCAGCTCATCTGCACCTTAGAGCTGGGCAGGAGAGTGGGACACAACCAAGTCTCAGAAGCTGTTATCCTGACCACAGTACACTTCAAGATAAAAATTCCCGCTGGAGTTTGTCCCATACATCCACTGAGGTTAGTGGACAGGTACAAGCTTCCCAAGGCCTGGGCTCTTCCATCAGTACTCACCCAGGTGGGGCTGGCTCTGCCTGGGCTCTTGAGGAAGGATCACCTCATAGTCTTCACCTCCATCTCCTCCAAAGTCACAGGTGGCATCCAGCTTGCCCAGCGGGGCTGGCAGCTCCTCATACTCAGCACCTCCACTGCTAATGTCATAGTAGTCAGAGGGCTCTGGCAGCTCCTCATAGTCTCCATCAACATCCAAACTTGCAGAGTCCTGGCCGGGGTCCTTGCCCAGCTCTGCATCCAGATCTGCTGGCCTTGGTGGCAAAGTGGGTGGTACTTCCTCATCCTCCCTTTTGGCTTCCTGCCATGAAGTGGGAAAGTGATAGGAAGGTCACCTGCAAACCATGCCCCACAGGCAGCCCCTTCCCTGCTGCCAGGGCACAAATGGAGCACGATCCCCTTCACACCAGGGAAACAGCTGAGCTACACGGGCCGTGCCGAACCAGCAGCTGGGATTGCTCTCAGGACTCGTGTTTGAACTCTGCTCATACTTCACTACGGCCCATGGTAGTACCACAGACCCAGTCCCAGATCTTGTCCCATGAGGTCAGGTGCTGTGCAGCCATGTCCAATCCCAATGCCTCCCCCTGACCCTTCCAAAGCCTCTCACACCCCGTGCCTGTGCTCCACATCTTCCTCTAGGGCTGCACATCAAGCACAGCCCCTCTCAGGTGCAATCCCCTCTGCCTGCTCCCCTCCCCAGCTCCCCCAGGCTGCCTTGGCACCTGTTCTGATGGCATGGGCTGGTCCCCAGCAGTGGTCCTGGGTACTCCTGCTGGCGTGGCTAGAGGGGCTGCCCCAGTGTGCTCCTTCTCTCTCAGAGGGATTTCCTGCTGGAGAAAAGCCATCAGACCCTTTGAACAATGGCTGTTCACATTCCCCAACAGAGCAACTCAGAACATTTTCCTCCACCTACAAACCTGCTCTGGGCCTGGGCACTCTCAGGCTGGTGACAACAGTCAGGCAGCCCTGAAAAGGAGCATGGTGGGGAGACAGCTTCACTGTTAGCACCCCTCTGTCCTCTGAGTGCAGGAACAGCACCAGGTGGGAAGACAGGTAAACACAGGGGCTGGCTGCCATCTCCAGTTTGCTGGGATGATTCCCACATACAGACTGCTGGGGTAGCAGTAACCACACTGTTTGCCAGGCACCAGAGGCAACAGAAGCTGAGGCCAGAGCACAGGCACCATGGTTGTTGCAGGTATGTACTTATGAGTGTTTGGTGTGCTGGAAAGGGAAGTCCCGTGCCAACAGTGAAACTCAGTGGCTATTCCTGGCAGATGCAGGGAAGCAGTTTAGGCAGGAGGCGACCCTCAAGAGACCAGATAGAAGGACATGGAGCTGCAAGGCTCTGAGGAAAGGTCTGTGCCACGAGCCTGGGAGGAAATGGCAAGACAGCCCTGACTCACCTGCTGCCGAGGCACCCGGGGCTCCTGGAGCTGCTGCCTCACCCGCTCCTCCTCTGCTGACCTGGCCATGTGCTCAAACCGCGACCGCAGGCTGCTGGTGCCACTGGAAGCTCCTGTGAGGAGACAACTCATTGACTCAGCCCCACGTCTTTCTTTCACCACCTCAAGCATCCAGGAAAAGCCCAGACCTGTGCCTCTTCCAGAGAAACTTGCAGTTCAGCCAGCTTCTCCTGCCCTCCAGCACAGGTTAAACCTCCATGCCACCACAGCACACACCTGCCAGCATGCTGCCACAGAGGGACGCTGAGGCCCACAGCTTCCTAAGCCCGGGGCTGGTACTCACCTGCCTCCAGGGGTCTTGTTTTCTCATAGGAGGAGGTGGGAGCTGCCATCTCATCAAAGCCAGCAGCACTCTGCAAGAGGAAGTGAAAGAATTGTTCGGCTTGTTGGGCACTGCCAGTGCTGGCTTTGGGTACTGGTGATGGCAAGCTCTGTTCGCAGGCACGTGTGTCCCCACCTGCACTCCTGCCCTAGCCCAGGGGAGGCTGTTGGCTGCAGGCCCCACTTCTGTCCCCTCCCTGTCCTGGGGACGTACCTGTTGCCCCCCAGCCAAGGACACAGGTGTCCCTGCCCAAGAGGTGGCACTGAGAGCTGGAAAGGTGCTGTGGAGCCCAGCGAGGGAGGCTGAGCAGTGGCACAGGACTGCAGGGCTGGGGGCACTTCGTGTATCATGGCAAGGAGCTGGGGAGATGTCTGGCAGGATGCCTCTTGCCCAGGCCCACGGACACTCCACATCCACCCTGCACTCCCCGTGGCATGAGGGCATTCCCTGCTGGATGCACAGCTGCCTCCCTGCCCTGGCCGTGCAGTGGCACAGGCTGGACACCCACGGCTGTGTGTGCAGGTACTGAGAGAGGCTGGACTGGGAATAGCATTGGTGGTGCAGGAGGCTGCAGGAAAACCAAAGTGAGACAGAAAAGGCTTAAGGGTTTATCTGCTTGCATGAGAAAACCACTTCAGGCAAAAGGAACGAGCAGGTAGGACCCACTTTCAGCCTGAGACTTTACACCAGGTGCTGCCTGCAGGTGTCACAATGGGCTGATGGCGACTGCAGCCATGAAGCCACGAAAGCAGCTCCGCCCTCCCTGCAGAAAGCCCTTGAGCAGGCAAACCAACCTGCAGACTCAGAACCAGGGGTCCACAGGTCACGGCAGAGGCCTGGACATGCTGTGTGAATGACAGCATTTGTATTTTGAGTGAGCCTTAGTCTGATACTGAGCATCCAGAACTTTACCAAAGGGGAGTTCAGGCTGCCTGAGGGTCTGTTATGCTCTGCTCTGGTGCAGTGAATTCAGCATTTCTCCACTCCTGAGGGCCAGGCAATCTGAAACTTAGTTACTTGCCCTTAGTTACTATCTAAGTAATGGTATCTAAGTACCATTCGTTACCAATCCTTATTTTCTACCGTGTTTCTTTATGCTTCAGTAATCTCAAAATGCACAAATTCAGCTTCACTTTGCGCCAAACAAGAGCTACTTATCCTCTCTCTGCATCGTGCTTTCCAAAGGACCCACAGCCCTTTTACCAAGTCCTCATCTGCTTTTGCATGTTGTTTTTGACCACATACAAGATGTGCCTTGTGTCAGTGCCCCTCCATTTGCTGTTGTTAAATTCATAGACAGCACTGATCTCTTCTGAGGGCAGGACAACATTTCCTGTCTGCTGCTGGCCCAGCCTGCACATGCAGCATGGGCAGGACCATGTGGGTTGCTTCAATGTGTTTGTATCCTCCCCACGGCTCCGTGTCCCCAGCAGGGGAAGGAGGTTTCAGGGAAGGCACCCTCGCTGCCTCTTCCAAACACCCCAAAGCCCCAGGATTCACATCTTTTAGGCTATCCACATCCATACACATCACCACCCATTGGCAGAAACCCCCTCTACAGACCAAGCCCTCAGAAGAGCGTGCAAAGCACAGAATCGATCCCAGGCAATTCCTCTCAGTCTGAGGTGTGACTGTAGTGAGGCTTTGCCTGGTGTCAGTCCAAACAAAAAACCCGAACCAGCAACTTGGTGAGTTCTTCTTATGCACAGCAGATTGATCTATGCCAATCCTATCCCTGCTGGAGTTTGTCAAGGTGTGCAGGAAGATTTAGCACCTGAACAGATCACGAGGCACTCCTTGACAGGAGTGAAAAACCTGCAGAGGGTAACAAACAGCAGAGAAGTGAGGAGTAACAGAATGCCATGAGGAATTCCCTGCATAACAGTTCCCCAGGCTGCATCCCTCTGCACTCTCTGGTATTTTACACTCAGCCAGCTCCTTCTTGCCACAGCTGTGCACTGGGACCTCACCTCCACTCTTCTCTTTGAGCCAGGCAAAAAGCAGCGATTAGGAGGAAGCAATTGCAGGTTGCAGATGTCTTACCTTATCCACTCTATCCTTCTGGACCCCATAACGGCCTCCAAACCCTTTGGCATAGTCTGTATGGAAAAAATGTTATTTTATACTATTTTGTATTTTGCGTGCACCTCTGACTCCACTATGCTGTGACCAGTGAAATGAATTTGCATGTGTTATCTCTGGTTAGTTCCACATGTGATGAGATACAGATAAAGCTAAAGTGTCTTTTAGGACTAATCCCTCCCTCCTTTCAGCTGAAGGCACAGGTGTGCAAGGCTGTAGCTGCCAAACCTGAGCCCAAGGCACCAGGGTGAGGCCAGTCACCCCACTGGAGTGGAGCTGGCCCTGTTCAGGGAGGCCAGACATGCTGCACACAGGGCATTCCTGGGATCTGCTCTGCCTCACCCCTACAATGAGCTTACGGTCAGGAATGCCCCTCACAGAGGAAGCACGGCGGAGTCTGGGGGTCCTGACTGAGGGACTCACATTCCATGCCCACCACTGATCCAAGCTCCCACCTACTCTGCCCTCGTGCTTTGGGGTTCACTGTGTCTCAGCTGCTCTGCAACGTGCTGGACACACTCTGTTTTCAGCAGCTGGATCTCTTTATGAACCACAAGCTCCAGACACAGGTCTGTGCATGCTCCAAGGAAATTGCTGCCACCTCTGGCACCATTGCCCGACCTCTTTGGGATGCGTGGGGTTGCACTTCTTCCTGATGGTCCCAGCCAAGGGCATTCTTGTCCTGACGATCCCTCTGGACCCCAAACTTCCCACCAAAGCCCACAGAATAGTCTTCAACCACAGGGATCCAGATCAGGGCATGGAAGAGAACACACAAGGGAGGGAAGGAGGCAAGTGACAGCAGTGTGAGGTCAGGCTGTTCTCACAGGTTTTCCATGCCCAGGACTTTGAGAAAGACATGGAGTAAAGGCAGATTTCCCCACCAGTGCTGCAGCAACAGCCCTCCCTCCTCCCTGGGATGTGTCACCTGCTATTGGCACCTGCCTCGGCTTCCCCTTCACCCTTCCCCTGGTGATACACTGCCCAAGAGATCCCTATGCCCACAGAACTCTTCTGCTCCTCTTCCTTTAGCCAGAGCTCCTTTCAGCAGCCATGAAATGTGCAATGGCTTTCCTCACCCGGCCCATTCCCAACAGCTCCCTGTAGCTCTTCCACCATTCCTGCAGCAGATTGCAAATGCCCTGCACAGTGCCCCATAGTCCCAGTGGGCACAGTCCCTAGCTCCAGCCCTGCCACTGCCTGCTCTCCCCCTCAGCTGGTTCCTCCAGCACCCCCAGCCCCTCCAGCACCCCCAGCTGCCTCAGTTTCCTCCACTTCACCCAGCTTCCCCAGCCCATCTGGCTGCCGTGGCTCACCTTTCTGAGAGTCATGCTTCTCCGCCTGGCTTTTGTAGTCAAATCCCACGGCTGCTTTGTCCACCTTATCCCTCTCCACTCCGTAACGGCCACCAAACCCCTTGGAGTAATCTGAGGTGGTGTATGGAGTCAAACGCTGCCCTCAGCACAGGGCAGGTGAGGAGAGGATAGGGAACAGCACTGGGAAGGGCCCCAGGGAGAAGGGGCAGCAGCAGAGATTATGGAAAACGCCATAGAAAGTGGAGGGTTGAAGGGATCAGAGTGGATGGCAGGGAGCAGCCCGGGTGAGAGCCCACGGGGATGTGGGCACAAGGCAAATGGGTGTCAGGGCACCAGGAGACACAGGCCAGGAGGAATGAAGAAAACAGAGGTGCTGAGGACAGTGGGAGCTCTGTCACCCATGAAAGCAAAGCCAAGCAAGACTTGGGCAGTGCCAGCCAGGGCATCAGTCCCTCACCCACCCCCAGAGCCAGGATTTCAGCCTATGGTCTGCCAGCCTCGGGAAAGGGCTATGAGTAAAATACTGAGCCTTGGGAGCACAGGAACGGCAAAAGGGCTTATGTTTGCTGTAGTGGAATCTCAGCTTCCACAGGGACACACCTGACCCTGGGGACTCAAGGCTGAACCCCCATTTCTGCAGCCTTGCTCCCACTCTTCTCCCTGGCACACTGGCCATGGTGTGAGAGCACAGCAGTTGCCCTGTGCCCCTCCTTTTTCCATCTCCAAACCAGTGATCCATTAATGACTTCAACCATGTTCAGCTGTTTTCTGAGGACCACCTGGTTATTACTGGCTGATTCCTGAGACATTTCAGCCTCCATCCTAATGCCTGGCTGCAGAGACTCCTCCTTTCAGACACCTGCTTGCTCAGTCTAAATCCTGCCCTTCAGGAGTAAATGGGAGTCACCTCTCCCCGTTCCCTGATGCTATTCTCACAGGTCTGCATTTCACGGGGCTGAGTTGAGGCTTCTCTGACAACTTCAGCTGTACCAATCCATGGAGGCTATGATCTAGAGAAATATATATAAGAATATTTTGCATTCCGGAATGGATCTCTGTTTGATAGAAGCTCAGTCACTTAATCTGTAAGTCCTAAAAATTCTTAAACTTATTGTGACTACACGATTATCTACCTAAGGGGCTGTTATGAAATGGATCTTTAAGAGAGTTGTTTTCAGTAAACACAGATTTTGACTCTTATCTTGCTGCTGGAGCTTCCATATGGACACATTTTTATGAAAAGCAATCCAAACACTCTATTTCTGACATTTCTATTTCTTGAGCATTCATCACACAGCCTAATGAATTCCTATGTCTACAAGAATAGGTTAATGGAGCACAACTTCATGCCATTCATTATTTTAAGATCAACCCAAAGAATGCCTCAAATAATTTTCCTTCTTTTATAGTTTCCTTTTAAATGAACCTGATTCAGTTCTTTACTTGGTAAAGGTGCAGTATTCCTCACATTTACCTGAAACAGCAATAGACCACGCCCTCTCATCTTCTCTTGAGTGCAGAATATTTAAAATACCCTTAGTTTCTATTCTGTTTGTTGAATTATCTGCAGAATTCTGCAGAAGGGCTTTCTGGTAGGGTTTTGCTTTCATATCCATTGCTGTGCCTTTTCCTTACAGGGCTGCTTTTCCAGCAATTCCTTCTCAAGTGCTACAGTGCTCAGGCTTCCTCTGGAGCAATTCCATGAAGGGCTCTGAGAGGAGTGGGAGCACCAGCCATCCATGGCAGGGTGGGGGTGTCTGCTCTGCTCAGCCAGGACGGGGTTTCCACCAAAGCAAAGCACAGAGACAAGCAGGACGTACAGGATGAGGACGGTGACAGGAGAGCAGCAGATGGGGCCACAAGGATGATGGGCTGGGAACAGGAATCTGAAACAAGAGACAGGAGACTGTGCCACAGGCATCAGCACGGGATACTGGGAGCAGACAAGAAGCTGGCAAAGGGTCAAGGGGCCACATGTGCCCACGGACTTGCCTTTCTGAGACGAGTGTTTCTCCACCTCACTCTTGTATTCAAAGCCCAGTGCTGACTGGAACAAGAAGGGAAGGACTGTCAATCATCCCGAGGGCCAAGACGGGTCCCAGCCTCCGTCCCCTGGCACCAGGCTGTTACTGGCTCCCTCTCTTGTGCTGCAGCCAAGAGACGAACAGGGACAAACACCACAGCCCCTGGACAAACAGTGCTGTGCCTGGATGGGACAGACCCACCACAGCGAGGCACGCCAGTTACCCTCACTGTGCCACAGGTGAGCTGTGCTTCAGTGAGACCACAGCACACCCTGCACGCCCCGAGCCGTGAACACTGAGCCACACCTGGCGTGCACAAGTGCTGATGGGCAGCACAAGCCACAGGAATGGATTTCAGCTGCACTGTCCAACACACCTTGTCAGCTCGGTCCCGCTGGACTCCAAACTTGCCGCCGAAGCCCTGGGCTGCATCTGTCTGGGAGGAGTGCTTCTCAACATGAGCAACGTATTCGTGTCCTACTGCGCACTGAGAGGAGAGAGTGTGACATGAACTTCCACGGTGGACAGGCAGAGGCACCACAGCTGCCTCCACGCGCTGCTGACACACTCGCAGCTGCAGGGTGACAGCTCTGAGCTGGCTGTGCTCTCCACGTGGCCTTTGCCAGCAGCAGCAGCTCTGCTCTGAGGCCCGGCAGGAGCCCCAAGGGCTGGCATCTCACAACCCACCCCCCCACTGCCAGCTCATCAAGCAAAGTGTGGGATGCCCGAAGACAGCTGATCTCAAGTGCTGCTGGAGTTGCATGGTGGATAATCACAGGGGAGACAAGAGAAAAGTGCAGATAGGCATACAGAGCTGAGAACTCCAGGCAGAGGCCTGGCACCCATTCATGTTCCTGTATCTGACAGTGAGGGCTAGCAAACCTGGCCACAGGCCAGGTCAGGATCCTGCTCTCCCTGCTGGAGGTGCTGCTCTGGCCAGGAACCACAGACACCCTATGCCAAAATGAAACGGCTGTGCTCAGACTCTGCTGGACCACAGTGAGGTGTTTTTGTTGAGCAACTTCTTGGCCTTTATCTGGTTTCACCAGGATGCTGCAAGTGTTCAGCTTTGGCCCCTTCTCCCGAGGATCAGTGTGCAGTTCCTGACTGCAACAGCTCTGGCAGGGAGAGCAGGCAATTTTGGAGGACAGTGTTTCTCATCTTGCCATCCTGGTACTGTTCAATCCCGCAGTGACCACACCTATGGAACTCTACTGCAATCTAATCATCTCACTTCTGAGAAAGAAGCATTAAATGTTGAAAGGTGCAGGAAGAAGCATGATAATGATTATCAGTAAACACAGACCAGATCTGATGTCTAGAGCTTTATCTTGGGGAGATATGAGGTCTGTAATGCAGAATATGAGGAGAGAGTTACTATACATGACTTCTTCAAGCACAAGTAAGGACGCACCAGATTTGTTATGCAGCAGGCTTGAACAGCCACAGAAAGTCCTTCACAGCTAAAGGGAGCATTGCAATGAAGTTGTAGAGATGAGTTATACTGAAATGAATTCACAGATCCTGCAGACAGGCAGATTATGGGCTAGCTGGACGTGTGTGAATCTGTGCAGCCATGCAAACTCCCCATTCTCTCCCTTCAGGGTTAGGCCAGAAAACAGGGACGTCCCTTCCTTTTTGATGAAAGCACTTTTCCACTGAGGCTCAAGGAAGCCTTCCACAGCTGTTACCTTATCCATACGGTCTTGCTCTGTTCCAAATTTGCCCCCATAGCCATAGGATGCCTTGGGGCCAGTCTCCAGCTCCTTCTTCTTGATAACCTCATGTTCCTCTGATACCTTGTTCCTCAGCTGATGGATGCTGGAGGCAGAGATAGGGCAGGTCGGTGTGGGATTTTGCAGAGCAGTGCAGCTATCTGGAGCATCCCCGTGCCCCTGACCGGCCAAAGCCCAGCAGGACACATACGCAGGACGAGCTACCTGCGCTGGGCTCCCCTGGCTGCCAGCCGCACACGCAGCTACGGAGCCTGAGAGGGCAGCCCGGGGTCTGGCTCAGGGGACATCCAGCCCCTCTCCAGCTGTTCAGGGCTACACTCCGACTTTCTCGGCACCCCATACCTTCCTTTTTCCGAGTGCTGCACCGGACACCCTGCAGGGCTGCCTGGGCTGTCCCGAGGGTTAGCCCCGGGCAGGGGAGGAGCGGCAGCCCCGGCACCGGGACAGCCCCATGTGCAGTGTTCGCCCCCCCGGGCCGCCACCAGCCCAGCTGTGCCCCGCTCTCCTTCCCGGCAGGGCTCGTTCCATCCCCGCGGGCCGATCCCCCACGCCTCCCGGTCCCGGTGCCCCGCGCCGCCCAGTCCCGGTCCTAGTCCTGATCCCCCGGTGCCGGTGCCGGTGCCGGTCTCGGTCCGTCCCGCAGTCACTCACTCGATGTGCCCGGCGCGGCCCGAGCCCTCGATGGTTTTGGCTCCCCAGCGCTGCTCCCGCTCGGAGATGTCGTTCTGCGGGACGAACGCTGCCGTCAGTCCCGGACTGGGCACGGCCCAGGGGTCCCGGCCCCCCATCCCCGCCGGACAGGGCAGGGCCGGGCCGGGGTCCCCACCCACTCCGCAGAGCCGAGGCGACACCCGGAAAGCGCGGAATTCGCCGTTCGGGAAAACACCCGAGAAACCGGAGTGACCTCAGCCTCGGGCATGACTATCATGGCCTTGTGTTGTAGCTTTGTGGGAGGTCTGAACATGTATTCGATAAAGTGAAGCATCAATAAAGTCTTTTCTAATATATAAGAAAGCTGAAAATATGTATATATTAAATAGAATGAAAAAAAATATAATACAAAGTCTTATTCTGTTCACCCTTAGTTTGAATGCTTCCACAAATAGAAGAAATTAAGTAAGCAAAAAAATTGGACAGGGTAGATTTTTCCTGAAACTATGAGAAAGTAATTTGATTTTCTGCCCCAAACTAGAATTCCTTACTGGAAATAATTAGGCAAGAAGGAACCTTGAAAACACAGGACTTTTGTCCAGCAGGAGAGGCTTATTAGGAAAGTAATAGAGAACCAAATGGAAGATGAAAATCATGACCCTGTATGAATGCAGAGGGTTCCCCAGGCTGAACCCTTATGCTCATTCAGCTCATTCAGTCAAACTAGATCGAAAACAAGAGTGTAAGAGGCACAGAGCTGTACCTGCACAAGATCACTGTAAACAGAGTAGGACTTTTCATCTGGAAAAAAGATAAATGAAGGAAATCCTGGATCCTGTAGTTACAGTGTGGGATGGAGAAAACGGGTTTGCTGTGTCTTATACGATGTGGAGAGCACAAGGGACGTTATGAGGGAGCAGGTTTAAGAAACCCTGCATATTCTGTATTCCTTAAGTGCCATTGCTTGTGGTCAGCCCTGGGGAGTGCAGTGATGTAGGAAGTTCTGGAGACTAAATCTGGAGATGTGTCAGACAGGTGACCTGACAGTACCTGCGAGGGGTGACGGCACTGGGTTGATCCCACCCTGCCAGCAGTGCTACAGCGATGTCGAGCCCTGAGCTGAGCAGCAAGTGCCCAGGGCCAGGAGCTCTTCACACCACCAGTATAACAGTTGCCACACTAGACACTCACCACGAAATCAGGGTCCGTGTCCCAGTCGTCTCCCTGAGCCTCCACTTTCACTGACACGTTGTGTCCCACGGCTGCTTTCCACATCTGCACAACAAGGACGTGGTGTCACCCAGGGTGGCCACACACGGCCACAGCAGAACCTGGGCTGGAAGGAGCCCTTACAGGCCACCTGTCCTCACGTATCTGTCCCTCATACAGTTTTGGGCATCCCAAAATAGCTGATCCTGAGCCCCAGCATGTCTTACAGCAAAAAACATAGGGAGTGTAGGTGTAAACCACACCCTTCATGCATCCTGACTCCGCAGCAGGAACACACACCTTATTATAATGTAAATGAATGCTGGCATCCAATTACCAGATTCTTCTTTTCCAGCACACGTTAATTTTCTGTGCTGTGGGAGGCTGTTCCCTGCGTTACCCCCTTATTAGCATAGTCACGCACACCGCTGTGATGTGCTCCAGCACCATGACATTGCGCTGCTGGAACTGAGGTGGACTCCTCAAGCCTCTTGTTTGCTTTTCAACCTTTTAATCCCTGCCCAGGAGCCTAGAGAAGGGTCAGAGCAAGGCTGGACAGTGGTGTGACAGAGCTGGTGCTGTGTGGTGTTCGTGTCTGTCACATGGAAAAAATGGGAAATGGTGCTAAAAGCACTGAGGATGTAGGGCTAAACTGGCTGAGGCTGTGGTGGAACCGCTCCTGCAAGCCTGGAGGAAGTGATGGACCCAGGAAGAGGAAGTTAAAAGTAATGCGAAATCTAAACCTCCTGCATTTAATTTTCAAGGTGACCATGAAAAAAACATGATGAAAAAGTCTCCCCCCACAAACAACCGCTTTTACAAAATGAGAGAGAGAGAAATGATTAGTTGGCTTGCCCCTACACCCCAGAACAATTATCCTCATCAGAGCCCAATCCCTTCATAACTCACCCTTGTGTACTGCCTGCACTGTTGAGGAACAGCCAGTTCTCTGTGTCACCCAAAGCAGATTTTTCATGGCGCAGAGAGAAAGATGGAAGAGAATGTGGAGGAAAGACTGAGCTGAGCCCTGTTCTCCATCACAGCAAACTGTGACCAAATCAACAGGAAGGAAGAGACCTCCTGTGTGCTGGATCCTCAGTCAGCAGCAGCTTTTACCATGTGCTGCACTAACCCCTCACTCCCCACGGCTCTAGGGAAGCCTCAGACAGCCCTGAGCACTTGGGGCAGTTGTCCTCTGTGAAAGCAAAATGTTTATGCTGAGTAATTTAGTAATTCTCTGTTTATGCTAAGTAATTAACTATCCCACATCAAAAGCTGCTTAAGTGAATAACCTTGGGTTTAGTGCACTGCACTGCTCAGTTTCAAGCCGTCCTTTCCAGAGAACCAGCACTGTAAGACCAGGGAGCAAAGAGAACAGAAACCAAATGAGCACAGCAGAGATTATTCTTTCTTTTGTTGAACACAGGCCAGGGAGTCAGCTAAGGGAGGAGATGAAGGGCTAAGGCAGGTATACAGTGGAAATCTGGTTTTAGGTCTTCTCCAGGTGCCTCAGGACCACAGCAGGTCTGTGACGTTCCCCACTGACAGCAAGCTGGTGCCAAACTGAATACAGCTAGTTGCAATTAGCAGCAGGGGAAGCAGAAAGGCTCGTATGGACATCACAGCCCTGTCTAACACAGCCTTTCTTCTCCTTTTCCCCTCCCTCATTTATTGGCATCTCTCATCCTAAAGATTTTTAAAGTCCGTTGCTCATTTTTGTGAAGCATAAGCCAGCAGTAATAACCAGCTAGCACAGGGCTGCTTGTCATCAGGGCAGCTGATTTGAGCTCAAATAAGATGGTCCAAGGTTTTAAATGCTGCTGTAAATGGTTCCTGACCAGCCATTCTCCGAAGGCACCTGCCATACAGTGTGGGAACCATGGCAAACCACAGGCTGTAATCACGTCACAAGGCTCTGGACGTTCTATATGAGAAATATCAGCCATGGTAGCATCTCAACACTTTTTTTGTCCCATTTTTCCACTAGAGCACAAATATAGGGCTACCCCACATCACAGTTGTGCTGGTAGATTTGGAAATGTGGTTCTTTAGAGCCTCAGACACAAAAACCACCACGATGACAGGACAGCAGCCTGAGAAGCAAATGCCAAGCCTTGTCCACGTAAACATGCTTGGTCAGGAAGGAGCTCTCTTTGCCCATCAAACACTAAGCTTTTTTGTAGTCATTTCTCACTTTCCACTCCCAAAATCCCCTCAAGTTTTCTTACCTTTAAAGGCTTATCAGTTCCTGCTGGCAAACTGGCTGCTTTTTGTTCAGGCACCTGCTGCCAGTGAGAGCTTTGGGCCTGTGTCTGCTCTGAGTTCCTGTTTTAACTTCAGCTCTTTTCGCTTCCTGCATCCCAGCCCCCATCTCTGCTCGAGTCATGAGTCCCAGAGCTGGTGTCAATGCTGCAGTTCCCCTGTAGGCTGCCTCTGCTCCGAGACACTGATGCAGTGCAGACCCAGAGTTCCCCCATCAGCACTCTGGATCCCATCAGGTCCCAGCACAGGGACCTGTGTTTTAAGGAAGATTCTCACGTGGGTATAAAAAACTAAGTTCTGGTGGAGACACAAACCCTGGAGCCAGGTCTTGAGCATACCTTTTACTTTCAATATCTCTCCCCATTACTTGGAAGATTGAGGAGAACACTAACCTTGCTCCTGAACCTTTTCTTGTTCTGCCCAGGGCCTGAAAACTCCTTTGATCAAACTTGGACTTCTTGTTGCAACATCAACAGTATCCACATGAAAGAACCAGAGTGGGCACAGTCCAAAGGCTGCACTGAAATTAAGTCAGTGGTCTGGTGGCATCCCTGTCTCAGGCTCCTGGGAGGCAGCAAACACTCCTGAAAAGAGTCTGGCACCTGGGTGCTTTCACTGTGCTCAGGAGCAAATCTCCTGTGACTGCACCCCTCTGCCGTTTTTCCTCAGCGCTGGCCTCAATGCAGCTCTCTTTAGGAGAGGTGGGTTGGTCTGCCCTGGTGAGGGCACGGGCGTAGGTTCCTTGCACCTCGTCGTGTGCTTTGTCTGACATTCCCACATCCTCACACCTGTCCTGTAATGGGAGCTGAGAGGATCAGGAGGGTTCCCCTTAGAGCTACCTGCAGTCACTTGCATCCACTCCTCCCCACCCTACCGTTGCCTTCCTCCTGGCACAAAACCAGACCTTGCCCCAGACTCAGCAGTGGTGCTGAATTGGCATGAGGGTCCCAGGGATGACAGAGCACAGCTTCGTTGGTTGACCTCCTTCTCAGGCTCTACTGAAGACAGATCAAAAATCAAGGCACCTATCTGTCCACTGGAGAAGAAACAAAATGTTGAAATGTTTGAGACAGGAAACATCAGCTAAGAGGCCCCATCTTTCATCAGGTCAAACCACAAAGCTGTTCAGTCAGACTATAACTGGGGGACCAGGAGTTCCTTACGAGGTTTTATTCCTATATTCAATCTAAGCTATAACTGTTCCATCTGCAGGTATAAAACATTTTAACGTATCTGAGACATCAGAATCGTGCCTTTCTTCAGTTCAGGAAAAAAAAAACAAACACGGGCTTTAAGGAAACATACTTTTCTTACAACCCTTGCTCCTGTTAAACACAGTGGAAACATTATCTACAGCCTTACAACACCCCAATTCTGGCTTTTGTTCCAGTGGTGGTGGGGGCTGTAGTAGTGACTATGAACAAGGGCACCTGTTTTTGGCTACAGAAAGTTGGAAGGGAACAGTTTAACTGTCCCATCTGAATTACCAGCACATTCCAGCTCACTGTTGCCAACTTCTGTATCTCTCCTGGGGTTGCTCAACTCTAACAGAGTGCAGCGTTCAGGCAAATGGGGAAAAGTAAACCCAAGTAAAGACTGTTTTACTGGAATTGCTTTCACAATGCATGCAATGGTTTGGGTTGGAAGGGACCTTAAAATTAGTTCCACACACTCCTGCCAGGAGACATTGCCTATTCAAGTGCTTATTTCCTTATTTTGTCAGCTGAAAAAGGCTGAGCAAGAGGTGAGATAGGGAAAAAGGCATTGACACTGTATAAAGAAACAGCTTCTGCAACCATCACACAAGGCAGCTCACACAAGAGACTACGTCCCACACAAGGTGTGGTGATACAGCAGCACTACACACTCCACTTGGACAGTTACATGACAATGTGACACAAATTCCATCTGAAAAATAAACTTTATTATACGTACAGGAGCCCATACCCCAGGAAGCTACAGACAAACTATTTGGTCACTGCATTTGACACAGTCAGAGGAAGGTTATGCTGATAATCATGGACAAAAGGATATATAGTGCCAGTGCTCTGGACCTGCCAGAGATCCAGCTGGTTTAGCTACCAGTGAAATCAATCCATCCTCAAACAGGCTTTCTGCACTGGCTAGAGCAGCTTAGTTTACCAGCAATATCAAAAGAACTACCTCTTTCCCATGGGAAAAATGTGACTGTTAATGCTCTACTAAGAGGCAGATAGGATTCTCCTGGCCAGCACTCTGAATGAAACGACCACTCAGGATCTGACAGCGACTGGAACTTCTTTTGCATTCAACATTCTCCTTTTGGAAGAGGGCAGTCTGAAATTCAGGAGATTTTAGAAAACATATGGAAATTTTCACGTATCTTAAAAGATCCAGTCCATTTGCATAACTTGATTTGCGTCCAAACATACTCAAACACCAGTACTAGCTTTCAACACCAGAGATACCAGAAGATTTCAGAACTGTGGCTCCTGCCTCAGTACAGGGGAGAGAGAGTTCATTTCTGGAGTTTCTGCCTTTGCTTTGACCCACACAGCACATTATGGACCCCTTCAACACAGCCTGAGCAGGTCTGGACTCATGACAAATTTTTAGTGGATGAGAATGCAGGAGCTGGGCTGCTCTAATTTCTAGAGGTAAGGCAGCAGCTTCCATCATGAGAGGTGCACAAATGCTATAAATAGGAGGGTTTTTAACTTAAGAGCTAAAAACTTTCATGTTTGCTATTCCTTTTAAATAATTAAATTACTGGTATTGTTTTACAGGCTTGTCAGGGCAGACATATGACTGATTATAAATGGAATGCTCAACCAGGGCCACATATACAAATTTTGGCCCTTCTTCAACAGGAGATGCAATTGAGCAGGAAACACGATTTTAAGATTCACATTCCTTAAAGTGCCCATAACTTCCTTAGGATATGCATTTCAGACAGCTCTGAGCCATGGAGCAAATCTAAGGGGCGGAAGAAAGGGAAGACAATTCTTTCACACCCAGCTACAGTGTCCCCCCAACCCCACTCATGGATTCAGCCTAAGCAGGGGAAGACTGTGCAGTTTTAGAAGTGCTGAAGTACTGCAGCTACTCAAGAGTATTTTTCTTCTTCCTACTGCAGCACAATATCTATAATGAGTAGTACTACTTCCAGGTACAGGAACAGATGCTGTCCTTGAGGCTTGTAGCAAAACCCTGGCTCAGAAAATGAACCACTCATGTAGAAACACCAAGGGAAGGACAGATCTCCTGGGAGCAGCTCCCCAGCACCAGCACTGACTCTGACAGCAGCACCCAGGTGCTGGGAGCAGCTGCTGCTTCAGGGCTGGCTTGGGAAAGGCTGCAGCTGGGACAAGTCCGCCCTTCTATGAGGGTGTGCAGGCCTCGGCATGCACAGGGCTGAGGCTCCAGAAAAGGCTGTCACTCCTGTTCACAGGTGGCCTGTAAAGCACAGCAAGAGCAGGACATGGAGAGCAAGCAGATACACGGCCACTAGCAGAGGCAAGTGGGTCCTGGAGCGGAAGAGAGAGCGTAACAGCCGCCGTAGTCCAAGAGTACTCCGAGTCTGGAAGAGGAAAGAGAGAGCAGTCACTACAAGGAATGGCTGTGTCCCCAGCTGCCTTCATCCACAGCTTTCCAGACCATGGAGAGAAGTTTGTTTAAGCTAATGAGCATAACCCTTCTCCAAATCATTCCACTGTCAGATCCTAACACTAGGGCAATCCTCATGAAATTTTCCTCTTCCCCTGCTCTCTGCAGGTTGTCCATGAAACAGTCCCATCCAATTTTGCTTCTAGCATGGCAAGAGCAGAAAAACTACACAGAGCCGAGTGATTTATGTGTGTCTACAGAGGAATTTAACTGCTGTAGGTTTACAGTTTCTTGAATCAGCTGGGGCTCACATAATTGACAGCTGTGAATGTTAAATTCTTACTCTGCTGGAGTTATTATCCATGGAGTCAATCAGCAAGGCCTGCTCGTGACCTGGAGTCATATCCATGCTGGCACTTAAGGAAGATCCCCACTCACTTGACTGCAACCTGCCACAACAAACATGAAATTAAATTCTGTTTCTTATTATGATGCCCCAAATCAACACTGTTATCAAGCTTAGGAAAGAAATAACTTTCATTTGTACAGGTGTCATGCCTCATGAACTCACATTAAGCAAAAGAACAGGGTGACCCAACTAACAAGGAGTCCTTCCTTTCAAATGAAATTTTATAGCATGACTTGAAAGAAGCAAGGGCAGATGAACACACTTCTATGTTTTAAATTGTGTGGAATTATTTTAGAGGCCAGCTCTGGCTGCAATAGTGCTGTTTTTTCCTATTTTCTAGTGTCAGAGGCAGCACAGTCACATCCTGGGCCTATGGTTCATTAGTGAGATCAGCTGCTTTTATAGACTTAAATGCCAGCAGGAGCTACAGTTGTCCAAACTGTGTAGCAATTATCCGGGAACTTCGTCCAGAATTCTTCCATACAGACCATTATTTTTTGGCTGAATCAGTGAGTGTGTCAGAAGAAAGGAACTGTTTTCATATCAAAGACTCCACTAGTCTGTAACTCCAGTTATTTGAACTACTAGGAAATGCACAGCACAAGTGCCTACAATCAAGTGCTAAAACCCCCTCCGTAGCCAATGAGGAGAATCAACCATTTGGAACCTGCTGCTCACTGCATCCTAATCCCAACATCTAGTCCAGGCCAGCCACCTTTGCTCTGCTGACTCTCAGGGCATGTGTGCAGTGCCCTGAGATATGCAGAGTCCTGTGCAGTGCAGACCCCAGTCTGCTGGACACTGGGGACAGGGCAGGAGAAGAGTCTAGGCCAAAGCTCAGCCTGGGAAAGGTGGACCAAAGTCCTTTCTCCTAAGCGTTCAATTGTTTCTCAATAACCAAATTAATGAAGTTTATGTCAGTTGGCAATACATTAGAAACGAGTGACATTCAAGTCAAAACTGTTTCATGCCTGACAGATAGGTGCTTACTGAGGAGACAAATCTGGAAGCATGAGAACTCCTCTTCAGCCTGCACCCAATTCTCAGTCTCCAAATTATATCTTCCAGTAGTTAATTTAACTAATCGAGAAAGTTAACATCTAATTTCTAGACAGAACTTGTCTTAATGTCTAATAATTTGTCTCATTCTATCTACCTACAACTGAAGGAACTGAATTTCCTGAACTCCAGAAAATACTTTTTCACAGTAAGGGTGACTAAGCACCACACCAGTTGTCAAGGGAGGTTGTGAAGTGTTCCTCTTTGGAGACACTCGACAGCCATATGGACACGGTCCTGGGCAACTGGGTCTAGGTTGGGCCAGATGGTCTTTGGAAGCCCCTTCCAACTTCAACCTTTCTGTGATTCTGTGACAGACACAGTAGCTGTCTCTGTGCCCTCAGTGCCATTTGACAGATGGATGTGACGAAGTGCAAACGAAAAGCAGAGCTAGAACCACCACACTTGCATGGTGATAGTGTTTGTTTGCCCAAGCTGCCTCACCTCCTGATCTGATCCTGTGCTGCAAAAAGTGCCTCCTCTGCAGCAAGACAACGCTCCCGCTCTTCCTCCAGCTGCTCCTCCAGATACTTCATATCCTGCTTTGTGCTGCTATGTAAATGTTCTGTTTCAGACAACCTGTCAGAAAGTAACAAAGCATATGCCAAAAAAGGCCTAATTCATGGACTATTGTGTTTCTATTTTATTCACTGATGCAGTGTGTGAATAGATCCAAATTACCTCCCAACTCACACAGAGACTTAGTCATCTTTACTATATTTAAACTATTTGGAAAACATGAGAGAAGATAAATCTCTTGAAGCTTCTGTTTCATATCAGGAAGGAGTTTCTTGGCTCTGTCACCATGGCTCCACCTTCTGAAAATCCCCATCCCTGTTTTCTCAGGCTTTCCTAACCTCAGCTGCAGCTCCTGAAGTTCAGGTGTGTAAGTGCCTCTCTGTGGTTCATTCTTCTCTTGGGGTGCTCCTGGAGCAGCATCTGTTGCAAACAGCTCCTGAAAGAACAGAGGAATGTCCTGCAGACTGCACTGAATGAAGAGGACATATTGCCACTACAACGCTGACAAGCTCACAGAGCCACTTGAAATGAGCTTTTCCCTGCTGTGCACCAAGCCTGGCTCCCTTACCATGCTCTTGTCTGCAGCCTGCAGCTCCTGGAGCTGCCTCTCGAGCACCAGGCAGCGGTTCAGGATCTCGCTGTAGTGCTGATGGCTCTCACGACTGCTCCCACGGAGCTGGAGGGAGAGGGCATTTTTCTCCTCGAAGACCTGAGATAGCTGAGAAGAGAACACGACTGGCAAGCTAATAAATTGATTTTGTGAAAGCAAAATTTTTCTCTAACTGATGGTAAGAATTCTCTTGAGAGCACATAATTGCCACACTGCCCATCACTAACGTCCAAAGACCAGTGATGATCTCCAAGAGTAGCCTGTGGCAAAGGTTTCTGAAACACGAGTCTCAAAACATCAAAGAAATATACAGAATACTACATGTCCAGAACAAGATTTCTCAAGTGCTGATATTGACCTAAGCCATTCAGAAATGTCATCAGTAAATTATGATTTTGTTCTCAGTTTCTCCTTGAACACAACTCTCTTTCTGAAGATGGATAAATCCAGGGTCTTCCATTTCAGTGTGGGGATTGACTGATTGTGATTCTGCACTGAAATTTAGGAATTGTTTCAAGCTGGCAGGCAGAAGTGAAGATGACAAGCTTGCCTTCCCAAGGAAGGACTTCCTTCAGCAGAAAGTGCTCCCAACAACAGATATGGAACCTGTAAACAACTTTCTTCATATGGTCTTGCTCTCTGGTCCCTTTGTCAGGTCTTCATCTCCCCCCATCCAACTTCTTTCCCTTACTGTCCTCTCCATCTGTGCTCTCTTCCCTCCTTTCCCCTTCTCTCACCTCTTTCTTTCCTCTGCCTTTCTCCCTTTTGTCACCTGGGAGAAAGGGCACAGAATTGCAGTGGCAGAAAAGCTGCTGATCCAGACCCTGTCACTGAGCCTGCTGGATGGGAGCTGCATGGGCCTGGATATCTTTCTGTTCATACAGAACAGATGTCCCACTCGTGGCTTCTCTCTCCAACACTCTGCCTCTCCGCAGCTGCTCACTGAGGGAGAGCAGGGACATGGAGGATGGGCTCTGGTGTTGGGCAAGCCCTGTTCAGCAACAGTGAATCCAGTGGTGTGATTCTAATACTGCTTTTTTGAGGGATGTATTTCTGATTTTGTGTTACTTCACTGAATGCCCACAAGGATAGATTCATTCCTGCTTCCTGAGCCCTGTTCCAACCTAACCCTCCCCACATTCCTTGTTCCTCACTGCAAGCAAATATAAAGACATGGATCAGTACCTTGCTGTTTAACTGCTGAATTCTGAGCTCTTTCTGGTGCAGTTTTTTCAGACTGTCATTTAGCTGGGCCTGGAGGTGTTTCATCTCTATTTCTAGGCTTGAAAAGTCCCCTTTCAAGATTTCTGGAGAAATCTGACAAGGAATGAACAATGAAAAATATACTGCACATGTGACAACTTGCTCTTGTGTTAGTTCTCTCTTTTCAGTATTCCAAGGTCAAACCCAACATTATTCCTAGACCTGGAACTTGATCTGCTCAGGCAAAAGAGCAAATGGGGAATAAACAGAAATATTCTAAAAGCCGTATGAAAATACAAACAGTTAGGAAAGATCACCAAACTTGCACATATGATGGGTCCTGCTTGAAAGTTTTCTTAAAGCTGTTTACAATACTGCAAGAAAAAAAAAAGGCACATGAATCAGAAAATTAAAAAAAAAAAAAAAACCAAACAAAACCAAAAACCTAAAGCAATGTCCACACTGCTCTAATCAACAAAGACCAGAAGGCCAGCACTGAAGAATCCTCCTGGAAAGCATCTCATGAACATTGTTCAAGCTTTTTCTTTGCATATATACACGGGTGTATCATAGGGATAAAGGAGATTTGCTACCCCCTCCACTGATATAAAACCACTGGAACATTGCAGACATGGGTGGGAGAGTTCTCACTTGGTACTGATGCACTGCACTGTGCATGCAGCCCGCCCCCCCAGACAAACGAAATACCAAACACATTCCACTTCACTTTTAGGACTATATACAGGGGGAATAAGAGAGAAGGTGCCATGCTCGAGCCTCAGCCTCTCTGGGCTTGAACCAGGACTGTAGATCCCTGTTACAGTAAAAACAGCAAGAAAAATTCAATAGAAAACTTAAAAATTAAGATGCGACATTAAAATGAGAACTAAGGCAGAAAATCTTAGATTCAAAGACAGTGCAAGAGGGCAATTCTAAAACAGCCAGAATACACACCTGAGAAGTTCCATGCTGCTCCAAAGGACTCAAGGAGCTTAGGAAGCCCTGTCTCTTTTACCTTCTTTCTTGAAACACTGGAACCCAAGAACTTAAGGAAGAGCACTTAAGGGAATGCCATAATTTCTACAACTCTCAGTGATGCAAGTTAGACTGCTGGTATTATCTTGGGAGGCCTCACAACCACATCCAATACTGCAGTCTGTAGGAGCTGGACACAGGCAACACACACTCTTCTGGCTGAGTTTCAAGCTTCCTATTTCCAGTAAAGAATCTGTATCTTTCTACTCACCTTGCTTTGGTGTCGGTCCTCTATGGTTTGAGACTTGCTGAAGGGCAGCCTCATTTCCTGTGTCATCCTTTGTAAATGGCTCAGCTGCCTGTCCTTCTCTGCTATGGCCATCAGGTACTGCTCCTTCATGCTGCTGCTCTGCTTTTCCCAGGTGGTCTTCTCTTGTCTGCCCAGCATAAAACAAGGGAAATTACAAGGAAGTTACCAGTATCACTTAATGATGTCCAGGTATCCAGCCAAGAATGAGCCAAGGGTGATTTGATCATCACCTCATGCTAGACATGAAGTTTTATAACCAAGCCAAGCCAAAACAACACACTTAAGTACAGAAAGCTGAAAAACAGGTTTAAGGAAGTTTTCTGTGTTTGGTTGAACACTTTGGATTGTTCCATGCTGTCCTAGGGTGACTTTTTCACACATTTAGAGTTCCTGGACATTGGTTTGATCTCGCTGCACAGAGTTTTGTCAAGGAAGTCACTGGCAATGCCACTTGTCCCCACAATAATTTCTCTGCACAGTCATATGTGCACCAGACCCACAACACTGATCCCACCACACCAACCTGAGGCCATCACTCCATGTACAGTGTAAAAGCTACACAGGAAATAAACCTCCTGCTATTTTTGTCAGGATAAATAAAATTTGTAAGATGCTTCAAACTTTACAAGATCTGAAGTGTTAATTTGAGGGTCAGATCGAGGGCTGGGGGAAGGGAGAGAACTACAGATTTTTATATCACCCTGGACAAAGATAAGCCACAGACCTTTCCACAAAGAAAATCCCACCCTTTTCATTCAAGCCTCAGGCATTCTTAAATGGATCTCTGAAATATCTGAAAGCATTTTCCTCCCTTTCCAGAACAGAGCATATTTGTCTGACTAGTTTCAGTCCAGTTGGAGAAGACAATTTTACTACACTTGAATTACAGAGTTTAAAAAACCCCAAAAAACTAGAAGACACAGAGCAAGTGAAATAAAGGATTAAACAGCCATTAAAAAAAAATAGTACGTTCTAAACGATGATATCAGTGGGATTATAAAGGGTGTTCAGTAGCAGCCTAGAATGGAGAGTAATATGATCATATAAATAAGCTCCAATACAAGAAACAGCCTCAACTTCCTCTCCAACAGATGATATTGACCACCACTGGATGAAGGAAATAAAAACTAAAAGGTCATTGATCTATTTCCACAGGCATTGACCTCCAAGCTGCTGGGCTGCAATTCCAAGGCAGAAGCTGGACAAGAGGAACAAGTGCCCTGTCCTGGCCAGGGCAGAGTGCCTCTCTGTCACCTGGCACAGCCCAGCCTGCAGCTCTCAACATTCCCTCCACCTCTGCCTACATCTGCTCTTCGAGAGAAACAAACACATTTGCAACCTCCTCGAGGCACGGAGCAGACAGACAGTTCACCTGAGCTGCTGGAGCTCCTGCTGGTACACAGCTCCTTCTTGCTTCAGTTGTTCTTGCAGACAAAGCTGTTTCTCTGCCTCTTGCTCCCACTGCTGCAGTTGTGCCTTTAAGCGAGAATTCTCAGCAGCTTCCACCCCGACCAGGATGTATTGCTGCTGCAGATTCTCCAGTTCTCTTACCTGGAATCAAAGAGAAACATCAGTGTGTGACAGCTGAGCAAGCATCAAGTTTATTACTTGGAACTGCTTAAGAGCATTTCTCACTGTGGTGTCTGGTGAGAAAAAAGGTCACATTCACATGAAAGAGGAACTAGAAATTGAATCATTAAATACAGCAGTGTACTAAAAACTGCTCAGAAAAAAACCTTCAGACAATTCTACTGTTAATGAGGGCAGGCTACAATATTATCTTATTCAGAGGCAAACTAAGTAACACAGGAGCTGGTTAAGCATAACTCCTGAAATTGGTGTTTACTGTAAACCAGGAAAGAAATTGGTATTTACTGTAAACCAGGAAACTGCAATTCCAGTCAGGCTGTAATTAGAAATAAGTTGTTGTTACACATGCACCACTGCAATTGTTTTTGAAGATAAGAAGACACGTCTGTCTCTGGAGACAAGACAGTGCTTAATGAGTGGCAGTGGGACAGAGCTGCCAAAGTCTGTCTTCTGACCAGCATCAAGAACTCTGGAACTTGTTGGGCTGCACTGTGCTGGAGACTGTGCAAACACACAACCATCCAGTGTGCAGGCAAGGATGTCAAAAGGAATCTGCAATGTCTTGTACCTGCCTTGAAAAATCAGCTGCCACGAGGAGGATGAAACTCGAGCCTCTGTCCTAGTCTCTTTTAGAAATCTAAGGCAAATCAAATGAGCTGACAGATGTGAACTAAGCAGGTTCAGATGTGAACTAACAGGGGCCTTATTTCCATGATTTCATATTTTAAACTAAGCTAACAGAGAAACCACCCTGGGAAGTTAACAATGGAATCAAAGCCTCCATGTCAGAGAAAATAATATAGATGGCCTATATCAGATCACTGGGGTCTGATGGAGCATGCCCATAAATGCTAAGGTCATTTGGAGGCAACTCCATTACCTCTGAAAGGTCATGATGACCCAAGAGGTTCCTGAAGGCTGGAAGAAAGCTAATATCATCCCTACTTACAAGAAGGGCAAGAAAGAAGAACTGTGAACCTGTGGTCTGGTCAGCCTCAACTCCATCCCTTGGAAAGAGAGGGAGCAACTAATTCTGGAAACCGTTTCCAGATACATGAAAAAACAGGTTGGCCAGAGAAGCTGTGCAATATTTACCAATGGAGATATTCAAAATCGAACAGGACATTGTACAGAGCAACTTATTCCAGCCAACCTTGTTTGTGCAGGGGGGCTGGACTACAAGATCTCTAGAAGATGTCCAGAAGACCCTTTGAATCTCAACTATTGTGTGATTTTGTGAAGACAATGATTTACGCATCACATTGCAATTACCAGATCTAAGTGTGCTGAATTTTAAGACTTGAAGAACCAAACCTCCTGTGGTGCTTTAAGTAAGAGTAGGAAGAGAGAACATGGACTTACTACTCTGTCTCTGTCACTCTGCAAGGAGGCCAGTGCCTTCTTCAGACTCTGCACTTCTGAAGAAGTGGTGGAAGTGCTCCCTTCAGCTTGTTGTTTCACTTCTTCAATCTTACGTGTTTTGTCCAATTCATTCAGCAGACGGTCTCGGTCATTCTGCAGGCTTGCCAGAGCCTTGGAGAAAGATTTTACTTGGTTGGAAGAGCCTTCCAATTCCAAAGACAAGCGGAGAAGCTCATCATCTTTAGCTCTGAGCTGCAGATTAAGTTTCTCAATGTGGGCTAAGAGACCTCTTTCATCAGTAGCCTTCTGCAGTTCTGTCAGCTCAGACCTCACCGTATCTCGCTCCCTAGCAGTGGAACATTGCTCCTCTTGTATCTGAGCCATCTGTCTCTGAAGATTCTGCACTAGACTCTTTTGTTCCTCTAAGTCTTCAGAGTATTTCTGTTTCAAAACATGAAGCTCTTCATTGGCCTGGTCTCGGCTATCCTGAAGAGAGCTCATGGACCTCCCAAAAGACTGAATTTGAGCTCTGAGATCTTTGTTTTCATCTGTGACTGCAAGCAATTTCTGTTCCATTTCCATCAAGTCCCTTGCCAACTCTGCAACCCTCTCTTCTGCTGTCTCGGTCTCGTTCCTCATTATCCCTGCATCATGATGCAAGTGCTTCAGTTCCTTACGAAGCCTATCCTCAGCCTCTCCCACTCTCTTGGCTGCATCCCTTTGAACACATTCTAGCTCCCCCTCGAGCTCTGTCACTCTTTTCTGGGACAGGGAAAGCTCACGACTCAGTTCTTGTACCTCTTTCTCTTGAGCCTTCAGTTCTGCTCGACACTGCACAATGGCACTTCCCTCATTTAATGCTGCCATCTCACTCTGCACCTGGGACAGAGAGGACACAAGGATTTCAATCTCTTGAGACATAGCGACTTTATCCTCCCTTAAGGTTTCCATGCACTTCCTGAGATCATCCTGAGCATGCTGAGACTCTTTCAGCTGCGTTTCTATGGTTGCCTTCTCATTTTCCAGAGTTTGGATCCGCTGAAGCTGTATTTTGAGAAGTTGCTTCTGTTGGGAGTCCTTTATTGAAATCACTTGGTTAAGGTCTTCTCTGTACCGTACCAACTCTGCGTTTAGCTTGGCATTCTCAGAGTTGAGGTCATCCATCTGGCTATGGAAACTTCTCATTTCTTCCTTGAGCTTGTTGTTTTCAGCAGCAGCCTCCTGAATTAGCTGGTCTTTTTCCAAGATTATAACAAGATGGCGTTCCTCAAGCTGCTTGTAGTCCCTCAGTATGCGGTCGCGGTCATCCTGCAGAGATGACATGGACTTGGTGAAGGAGTCCAGTTGTGCTTTCTGCTGCTTACTCTCTTCTCTGCTTATCTTCATCTTTTCAGTAAGATGATCAAGTTTGTCAAGACATTTGTTCTTCTCATTTTCCAAGGCTTTTTTATCTTCTTCCTCCTTACTTAGCCTACACTCCAACTCTTTCACCTCTTCAGAATGTTGCTGCTGTAATTCAGCTAGAGCAGCCATCACTGCTTCTTCTTTGGCAGACAGCAAACTCATGATCTTTTGATCTTTGGCACTGGTTTCTTCATGCAGCTTATTTGTTAGGTCCTTGGAAGCCTGCAGATCAGCTTCAAGCTGTTCACAACTGAGTTTAAAATTCTGGATACTGGTCTCTTGTTGCTTGACCACAGTACCCAGCTCTTCCCTGGCCAGCTCACATTTGGTAAAGGAATTCTGTAAGTCAGCAAGCTGGTCTCTCAGGCTGCTGATTTCTGACTGCAGCTCTTGCTGCTCATTCTGAGACTTGCTGTACAGTTCCTGAGACCCCTCAAGCTGAGTTAAAAGCGCTTTTTTTTCCTCCTGCAAAATTTCACATGTCTTTTGATGATGCTGAATCTCCTTCCTGCAGTCAGCCTCCCAGTCCTTCTTGTTGCATTCCAGCCTGAAAACAGAAGAAATTAAGGTGGTCAAAAATTCACAAGGTATCTCAATATCTAAACCCACACTAATGCTGTTCTTAAACTAATTTAGAAAAGCCACAGAATTTGTTTTACCTAAAGAAAGCAAGCTGTAAATATCTCTCAGTTTAAAATTCCAGATATCTTTTTGACTGTACTACTGCCTGAAAGAGGTAGTGCCAGGGGAATATGGTCTTAAAAAGTTGTGTCAATACTGAAAAAAATGGAGGCACTTAAACACTGCATGTTATCACCTCCTTGTCATTACATCACTTCTGTCATCATTGTAGCTAACAATAAAAAAATCCCACATCACCTCACAATGAAATTGCTGTTCTAATACCTTTGATGTCCATTTCATGCTTCAGTGTGCAAAAGAAGATACAGCATATAAACTTTATAAAACAATTTTACTCATGTAAGAATGGTTTGGTTTTGAATTTTGGAAAAACACAGATGTATACATATTTTGATAGATTTCCATAGCTCCATCTTCCCCTTAAAATTTATTTTGGGATTAAACTGGAATTATGTATGCTCTCTTGACTTCTCAGTGCAAAAACTCAGTACAAAAGAAACTAATTAATCTGAAACTGGAAAGACTCTGGATAGTAATCAGATGGTGAGTGCTTCTCACAGAGAACAGATTTTACACAGGCATCCTAACAAGGATTATTCTAGAGTGAACACCCCGTGTCCTCCTGCAGCCAACAAATACAAAGTAACCTTTTCCTGATAAACCTCCCTGACACAGCTTATTTACCTGGATATTTGAGACTGGAGTTCTTTCACACGCACGGCCATGTGTTTCATCTGGTCCTTTAGCACAACACAAGCTTCCTCTTTTGCCTGTATTTCTTCTTCCTTCTTTTGAATAGTTTCAGTGAATTTCTTCTCCCATGTTTTTGATTCATCTATCACTCTATCCCTATCATCCTGAAGGGAAGACATGCTCCTGGTGAAAGCTGCCAGCTGGGCTAGTGTTTTGTTTAGATTGCCTTCCAGTTGCTTGGCTTCTTGATCCTTTGTCTTCAAGGAGTCTTGCAGATCACCAACTGTTGTTTCCATATGGTCTTTCTCCCTCTGCAATGTTGCCAGCTTTTCTTCCATGATTTTTATTTCCTTTGAGTGCTTGTGTTTTTCCTGTTCCAGTCTTTTCTCAAAGTCCTCATCCTTTTTCTTCATTTGAGTTTTAATTTTCTCTTTGTTTGCTTGCAACTCTTCTTTCACTTTGATACTCTCTGCTAGAACCCTTGCTGCCTCACTCTGAGTGTCATCCAACACCACCCTGCAGAGAGCAAGCTCTGCCTGGGCTTTCTTGGTGTCTTCAAGTGCTTTAGCTAAAGTTTCTTTGGCTGCTTCTACCTCTTTCTGAGTCTCACTCTGCAGAAATTCCAGAGCTTTAACCGTTCTTTCTAAACTACTGTTCTTTTCCTGGCTTTTAATGCAGTCCTTCTGCAGCTGCTTAATCTCCTGCTGTTTCTGTTTCAGCAGTTCCTGAAGCTCCTTTATATGTGTGCTGCTTTCTCCTCTCCAATTGTATTTTAGCTTTTCTACAAATTCCTTTTGCTTTTCTGAACTTGCTTTGCTTTTCTCCTTTGCCATCTGACTTTTCTCCTCCTCCAGATCATGCATCATTCTCTGCAAACTCTGAAGCTCATGTTTCAGTTGATCATTTTTGATTTGGAAGTCTGTTGCATCTTGCTGATAGTTTCCAATGCTTCCATTAAGTTCTGCCAGCTGATTCATGAGCCTTTCTTCCAAGTCATCCTTTTCAGCTTCTAGAGCATCCTTGAGTGCTGTCATTCTGACCAGGTCATCTTCAGCTTTTTGGACCATTTGCTCCATCTTTGCTACTGTAGCCTGCAGATCATTTACTTCATGGGCTTTCTCTTCCATTTGGTGCTCTAAAGCCCCTTTCTCACCTTCTAAAGTCTCAATACACCTCTGGATGTCACCCAGCTGTTGCTCTGAAGCCCTTCTATTCTCTTCCAGCTCCATGATTCGCTTGGTGAGCTCAGCTATTTGCTGTCTGTAGATACCAGGATCCTCACAAGGTCTATGACTTTCAAATGCCTCTTGTTCCAGCTCTGCAGCAGGAGGCTCGGGTCTAAAAGTTATGTCCACTTGATTTTCAGACTTTTCCATTAGTGATGGTGTGGTAACTGCTTCATTAGTTTCTTCTCCCATTGTCTGCTGGGCAACATACTTGCCTACAAGTTCTCTGCTTTCCTTCAGCTTAGTTTCTGTTACCTGCAGAAGGCACTTCAAGTCCACGATCTCTTGATTAAGAGATTCCTTTTCAGCCATTACTGTCTCAAGCTGAGTAGAAAGAGACTGGCACTCCCTCCTAGAGCACTCCAGATCTTCTTTCAGGCTAGTGTTTGTAACGCTCTCCCCAGTCCTGTGTAGCTCTCCATTGGTAAAATGCATCTCTGCTCTAAGCTTCTCATTCTCCTCCTCTAGTTCCAGAATCTTTTGTTGCTTTGATTTTGCAAATTTCCTCATTTTCTCCTTCATTTCATCAATTTCTTGTCCAGCTTCCTGTAGCTGTTTATGTGTTTCCTCTTCTTTTGCTTCCGTCCTTTTTAGCTGAATGCAAATTTCCTGCTTTTCCTGCCTAACAGTTTCCAACACACACTGAATTCGCTCAGCCTCGTTACTCACATTCTCATATGACTGCAGCAGAGTTTCATATTCTTCCTGAAGCTCCTTGTATTTCTCCTGCCACTCAGAACTCTCAGTGGCTTGAAAGCTCTTCAATGATTCCATCTCCTTCTCCACCTTCTCTTTCTCTAGAACAACTCTGTCCAGAGTAAGTGTAAGGTTTTTACAGCATTCATCAAGATTCTGATTTTCTCTAAGTAGTTTATCAATTTCTACAGTAAGTTTTTCTCGCTCTCCAGTGAGGCACACTAACTTTTCTCTTAAGGTATCTGTTTCTTTAACACGGACACATATCTGGCTTTCCATATTTGTCAGCTTGACAGAAAGATTGTCAATAGTAGTTTTAGCATTAGCCAGCTCTTCTTTTAGAGATTTGGTCTCCTTCAGTGCCTCTTTTCTAGAGATAAGTGCAGCTTGTAACTTTCTCTGCATTTGATTCTTCTGTTTAGCTGCTTCTGCATTGTCCTCTTGCTTCTGAATTTCAAGCATCTCTGTTTGCAGTCGCTTGCTTTGCTCCTCATGCACCTGAGCCTGAGCTTCCAACTGACTACAGAGTCTTTTGACTGAGTCCTCCTTTTCCAGCAATTGTGCCTGCACATTATTGAGAGCATTACTTTTCTCCTTTAACTGCTGGTTAAGAAATTCCATTTCTTCATCTTTTTGATGCACAAGGATTTTCAAGTCTTCCAGGCTGGCTACTTCAGAAATTTTTCTCTGACTCTCCTCCAGTTCTGTCTGAAGACTTGCTTCCTTAGCTTCAGCTTGGTCAGAGGCTCTCTTTAGCCCTTCTATCTCTGCAAACAAGTGTGCTATGTGCTGTTGCAAATCAAAGATTAATTCTGATTTGTGAGCAAGTTCCCTTTGCATATAGCTGACATTACATTCCAATTTCTCTTTCTCTGTCTGCAATGTGTCAAATTTTTTTTTCAACTCTTCCTCAGGAACATCTTCAACTTGTACAGGCCTGTTATTTGTTGTATGTTCTGGTTCCATGCACGAAGAATCCAACATACCTTGACTCCCAAAACCACTCTCTGCTGATCCTTTCTGTTCCTGGAGTTGTCTGAGCTGAGCCTGGATGCTGTCCTTCTCTTTGCTTTGCTGATCAAATTGTTCTTGCAGGATGTTGTAATCATCTTTCTGCTGTTTCAGTTGTTCTCTGTGATGCCTGTCTTTTTCTTGAGCCTTTTTTATAGTGTCTTTGCGAGATACCAGAGCTTCTTGAAGTTTTTTTTGAAGTTGTTCTTTTTCTTGTTCAAGAACTGAAATCCTTTCTTTAAGAGCAGACTTTTGTTTTTCTTCCAGATTTGTACCTGCTGAGCTGTTTTTTTCATTTTCTTCATCACCTTCTGGGCTTTCATTGGTTTCAGTTAATTTGTCAGGATGCTCTATGATTTCATCTGTAACTGAAAGAGTGGTAGCCTTAACCTGCAAGCCTTGCCTCATTTCCTCAATCACTGCCTGCAGTTGTGCTCCAGTAGTTTCTTTATCCTTCCGGATGCTCTGCAACTCGGATTCCTTTTCAGAAAGCAGCTGAATTCGATATTCCTCACCGGGCTGGTTTTCAAGACTCATTTCTTTGCTGATCATACTTCTCATGTTTTCTTCCCCTGCAGCTGCTGGAGCCACTGAGGTTTCTGATTTTTGTTCTCTACTCAGTTGTTCTAATTCATTCTCCAATCTGGTTACTTTCTTCAGAAGCTCCTTCCTGTTCACAAGTGCTGCTTGCAGCTTCCGCTTCACTTGCTCGTTTTCTTTTCTTAGAAGTTCAATTTGATTTACTAACTCCTCCTTTTCTTTGCTCACTGCTTCGGTCTCATTCTGCTGCTCAGATGCCCCACATTTCAGACATGTACCTTTTGCTCCTATGTTCTGTTCTTTTTCTTCCTGGGCTTTTAATAAAAGACTTGCCTGCTCCTTAAGACTCTTCAGCTCATTTCCTAGAGAAAATTTCTCTTCATTCAGCAGAACCATTTTCTCAGACATGCTGACACTGATCTCTGCCATCTGTTGGTCCTTTTCCAGCAAGGCTTGTTGCAGGCTCTCTATAGACCTGCTGTGCTCAGCAACAAGCTGTTCTAGGCTTGCTGCTTCGTGTCCCTTTAAGGCTAACTTGTGGGAAAGCTCTTCCATCTCTGCTGTATTCTTCCTCAAAAGTTGCTCTAGATCCAGTACTTCACATTCCTTTGTCTCAACCTGGCCTCTCAGATCCTTTAGTTGCATGTCCTGGTCAGAAAGCTGAAGTTGTGCTGCATCCAAGTCCTTTTGCAAAGCTTCAATTTTTATATCCTTGGATTTAAACTCATTTTTAAGGCTCTGGATTTGCTCTCTTAGAAGACTGCTTTGACTGTCTGACAGTCTCTGCTTTTCTGAAAGAGCTAGCTCTTCCTCCAGCTGCTTAACTTGCTCCTTCAGCTCTGTTACGGTAGATAGTTCTTTTGCGTGACACAAGAACTGATCTTGTTCTTCAGTCAAAACACAAAGTGTACTGTCAGGATCCTCTCCTGTTTTTCTGTATTCCTCAGCCAACTGGTTTAGCCTATTTATTTCTGCACATTTTTCTTCTAGTTCTTTCCTAAAGGATTCTTCTGATTTCTGCAGAATTATTTGCAGTTCTGCAATTTGGTTTTGTAATTTTATTAGTTCTTGAGATTGAGAGGTGCCAGGGCTTCCCTGAGGCTCTTCTTGGAGACTGATTACATTTTCCTGAAGAAAGCCACTTTGTTGCATTTCTGTTTCTCTCAGTAATGAGACACACTGTGTATCTGAGGCCTTCTGCTCTTCCCTCTCCAGACACTGTATCTGTGAATTCTCTTCTGTTTGATTGCCTATAGAAGTGTGGTCACTGGGACCCTTGAGCTGGCTTTTCAGGAAAGTTATTTCTTCTTGGGCTTCTTTCAGTTCCAGCAGCAAAACTGACAGCTCTTTCTGTTTCTCTGCAGCAATATATTCTAGAATTCCAGGTGGACAACTTTTCTCAGTAAACTGCTTGCTTCCATTGGTAAAGCCATCTGTTCTTGCCTGGAAGAAAATAGCAGTATCATTTTTCCTTTGAATCTTGTGAAAGGGCCACTTTTGGAAGTATCTGCTTTCCACACTTTTTCACTTTTGTTGTAGCTTTCTCAAGCTGACTTCTGCAATACATAGACTCCTTGCTAATAATAGGGGGACTCTTGGCAGTGGGAGATGGACTAGGTGACGTCCAGAGGTCCCTTCCAGCCCCAACTATTCTGTGATTCTGTGACTTTCCAGGTCACTTCTGCTAATTTCAGTTTCTGAAGTCACAGCATGAAAGATTCTGGCTTCAGGATCAGACCATAAGGGCACCTTCCGATTCCCTTTTCTCCCCTTCTCTCTTGATTACAAGACAGTGTAACTCTGAACTGTTTAAGTTCTCCCGTGATTCTCACAAGCTCTCTAGTGTACTTAACCAGCCACATTTTCGTGGCATCCTATCATAGTATTTGAGTAAAGGAGGTTTTGTCCCCTATCTATCTGTCCATTTAACCCTTCAAAGCAGCAGGATAGAAGCCCATATTCCAATCTGTGCTCATGTCCAAAATGAAAGCACTACACAAAGCAGCTGCAACGAAGTGCTTGGCTTTTTCCACTATCTTAACTTATTAACTATCTTAAGGTTTCATCCCATCCCCCAAAACAGATTGCAGAAGAAAAGCAATCACAAATCCTCCCCAGAAAGCTTGGATCAACAGCCCACCACCAAGTCAATCTGCTGCACTGTAAAGGCAGTTCATCAGTTTGGAGGGCAGAAACAAGTTATGAGGAACTATTGAAGGAGAGCTGCTTTTAAAAAGTCTGCTGTCTTAATGAAACAACCACTTTAAGTCATAGGAGCTTAAAAAAAGCCAACTCTTCGGGGCTTCTAAACTGAATTAAAGTTTTCATATCTGCAAATGCATACAACACTGAGACCAAAACGGTTTTGGACTACATTTGTACCTCAGAGAGGATGGAAGTGTCACCAAAAGGCTTTTGCATTTCAGAATTCACCAGCTCTCCTGACACACCTAGTGAAAAAAGGTACACTTGTCACCATCAGTGTAACGACTTGCAGGTAAAGTCAGGAGGTAAGTGAAGGGAAAATAAATGGCACCTGAGATTCTACAGAAGGTGAGAAAAGAAAAAAAAAAAAAAAGGCAACAAACTAAGCACACAAGAAAACAACCCAGAGTTTGAGTCTATGCAGCACACAGACATCCTCTTGTGGTTTAACCCCAGCCAGCAATTCAGACCCTGCAGCTGCAATCCCAGCTCTGTGCAACTCCCTGTCTTGTTGCATGCTGGCATCACCTGCACACAGCACCTCTGACCCCCACAGAAGGATGAAGAGCAAAGAGACAAGACAGCCAGGTAATAGACTGGTGTGACTGCTTCTTGGTTTTTTTTCGAATGGGATATGGCGGAAAACTAATTCCAGACACAAAAAGAAATTTACTGGCTCGCAGAAAAACACACAGTTCTTCATTTTATCTTAATTCCCTTCTGTGCCTTATGCATCAGTCTTTGCATCTACAAAGACATTCCTTCAAACCCTTCTCTCTTTCTAACCTTAGCAACCACTTTTTTTTTCTCTTCTGGTATATCCTACTCATCCCACATTAGAATGTTCTCTTCTACCTCATGTAAATATTTTCTGCCTTCTGTAGATTATCATCTTTAGATTCTGACCTCAGAGCTCCTCTTTCTAAATCATCTTAAGATTTGCCCCTGAAAATTCTCAGATTTCCACAATTTTCTTGTCACATGCCTTATTCTGTGTTCTCACCTGTAGAAGAAGACCAGTCTACATAAGAGGCTGGAGCTTCCACAGACCACAAGTCTTGCAATTCTGCATCAGCACCAATATTCTTATTCTGTGGGTTGAAGAAAAAACACTGAGCTTTGAGCCAGGATCCTGGTACGAGAAGACAGCTCTCTTAGCTGTCTATTGCTCTGCCAAGCTCTAAGTAAAACCTATTGGTCCCAAGTTTGGACACAACTCTGAACTCTAAGGAAAATAAACAAACAAGCAAATAAATAAGTAATAAAAAAGAGAGATTGAGAGATTGGTTTTGATGTTAAGCAATAGACTAAGACATATCTCATCAGATTAACACATCAATGATGCAATGATTTAAGCAACTTCCTTCCCACCTTGAGATGATTTCTCTTCCATCTTCACTACTACAAAGGGAGTAACTACAGTATCATAACCTTTCACTCACCACCCAAGTAGAGAAAGTGAGAACTCATGTGTCTGTCAGTCTATGCCTCACTGCTCCAGCACATAAAGAACCTGGAGTCTTGCCAATAAAATCATGCTAGGCTCTACCACACAAACAAACCAGTAACCTCATAAGAACCTTTCAACTGCTAGACGCCTGAACCTGGGTTTGGGTAACTACATTACTTGGCCTAAAGCCATGGGTCAAGTGCACAAATGGTAGGAATAGCTGTCCAAGTGTGAAAACTTAGATGTAAGCTATTTAGTTGGACTTTTTATAATTAGGACATTGAAATGGACAATTCCAGGGTTGTTTTAATTGACTCATTTTGTTCCAGGTGAGTCATATGCCAAAGAACCTGCTTCTTCTACTGTCTATAAAGGGGCAGTAGAAAATAGTTCAAATGCTTATATCTGCCCTTGAAAAGACTACGTGGGTGTGTGTGTATTCCCACTGATCTACCAGCCCATAGCTTGACTGCAGGCAGCTGCAAGGTAGGAGTCTGAGTCAAGCAGGATGAATAACTCAAAATGTTTCTGGTTCCAAGTATCAACTTTTACCTTAAAACTTCACAGCAATATACAAACTCTCTTATAGAGAGGAATGTATTAGATAAAACACAGCATTAACCTTTCCCCTGTGGACAGGATGGGCCAGCAGAGCAGGCTGCAAAGAGGCAGACCTTGGTCTAAGCTAACAATCAGTTCCATAGCAAATCCTGAGTACAGATACACAGAGGCTGTCATCTCCCTTCCCTTGCTGAGCATAAAGCCAAGCAGCAGGTTCCTATTCATGCATTCTTCCCAGCAATAGCCTGACTGCACTTGCACCTGCAGCTGGACACAGTGCAGTAGCACAGGGAAGGACTGTGCCCACCTGTATCCCACTCAAGGAGCACACAGCTCCCCCCAGTCAGTCAGGCAGGTGCCCATCAGGGCAGTGGGAATGGACAGGGCTGGTTTGAAAGGCATCTTAATAATGATAGCTAAGCCTTTAGAATTTTTCTTCCAGAGACTTGTCTCAGATCAGCCCATAGTTCTGCTGAAAAACTAACTCACAACAGGCAGAAAACAGCACAAATGTGGACTGGGTGAACGAAGGACACAAGAAATCCACACAGCCGGCAAAGGGAAACACAGTCTGTTATGAACACATAGTGCAAGCTGTATTTGGAAGCTATTTCTGTCTTACACCATTAATCCAGTTAATTATAACCTTCCAAAGAGGATTGATAAAAAAAGACCATGACAGCTTAGCTGTTTCAAGGCCAGTCCTTGACCTATTTTAGTTTTAGCTTATTTCAGCTGCCTAATGATTACCTGTTCTGCATCTTCTGTGACCATCACAGCTTCCTGCTGAGATTCCTGGAGACTAGGTTGCAAATATGGTATTTCTGAAACAAACACAAAAAATGTCTTTGAAATTTAAGACTTTGCTTTAGACAGCAACAGGATATTCTTCCAGGAGCTTTCAACAAAGGACACATGGCTGTTAATAACATGTAGTGGAGTGGACAGTTATTAACACTGTTGTGGGATAATGTGGATTAGGGATTTTTTAACAGCAATCACACAACCAACATGCTGTTTTAAGCAGCTTTTAGAAAAGAAAAATTGTTGTCATACAGACATACTGAAAGACAAGTAATAGAGATTTAAGTTTCAAGAAACATCTTTATACAGGAGACGAAAGAAAGAACTATTGCAGCAAAATGTTTCAAATTTCATTTGGAAAAAATAAAGTGAGAAATTGTTATAAATGTACAAGAAAAAGACATCCTGCAATTCATCTCAGTTCTAATTAATGCATTAGGTGATGCCTCAGCTTTTTAATATAGGACCCCATAAAGCAACGCAATACTGCGTCTTCCCCAGAAATACCAACTTAGAAGCATTAAAAAGGCCCCATTTTTGTGAACACATGAACTAGCAATGATGGTATGAAAAATATGTTAATATATATCTGCAAAATAAAACTCGGGACCAAGTTAAACAGTTCTCTTAGGGGTACGAATTTTCTGTACTTTCCACTTCTGAGCATGAAGAGAGGACACACGTACCATCAACATACAGTACAAGGTTTTCTTCTGTAGTCCTTTGAATACTTTTATACATACAATTGATTATACAAAACTGCATTTGCTAAGTATTGTGGAAGCTGAGGAAGCTCAAATGAGTGTTTTGTGAATTCTAACAATTGGAAGGGAGCCTGTGTTTCCTGTGATAATAGCTTTCCTTTATTGATTCATACTATCCAGTAGTCTTTCCACTAACTGAACTATGGGAAGCCTCATACAATGTTCGCTTACATGGCAGGAGGAGAGACCTTCAATCAGTCAAAGAGCTGCCTCAAGAAAAGCTCAAGGAATTCATGCGGATGTAAAGAGTTACAGATACTCTCATTTATTTCACTGCTAAACCCATGGAAATGATGACTGTACAAGGATTTCAAGAATCTTTTTATTTCAAACAACCACAGCTTGAAATTTGAAGGCATTTGTTGAGGTCTGCTTGAAAAGCATCAGAAATTGCAAAATATAAGGTAACTACAAATCCTTATTTCATTCTATCCAAGTTAGGAATGGATTACAGTGGGCAGTTTTAGGCATCCCACTTTAATAAAGACTGACAAATTCACAGCACAAAAAGGACTAACAAAGTATTTAGAACCGATATAGCAGACTTAAAAGATTTTTTATGTTTCATTTAATATTTTGATAGTTTTGAAAAAGAAATTAAATCTCCCAGTGTTTAAGATCTAGAAAAAAAGGCAATAACCAAGTGTTCAACATAGCCATTGGAAACAGAATTACAACAAAAGCTTGTTTTGAAGTAAACATGCAACTAAACAGGGACTGGGAAAGATGTTTTAAGTAACATGACAGCGAAGCTCTGAGTCACTGCACTTTTCAGGTGGAATTCCTTTCAGTAGAGGGTGGAGATGCTTTTTAAAAAGCTGCTTAAAAGTTTTCCAGGTGCATTTTGGATGTTCTTAATTGTACCTTGGGGCATGGTATCAGATTTAAAGCTGGATTTCTGTAAGGCCTTTGATATGGTCTCCCCAACATCCTTGCTACTAAATTGCCAAGATATGGGTTTGACAGGTGGGCTGTTAAGTGGGCCAAGGAACTGGCTGTGTGCAAAGAGTCGAGTCAATGGCTCAACATCCAAGTGGGATCCAGGTCCTGCAGAAGTCCATACTGGGACCAGTACTACTTAGTGTCCCAACTGGTGACAGAGCCAGCTGGAATGGCACACCTGTGGGTGACACCAGGCTGAGCAGCTGATTCTGCTGGGAGAATGCCATGCCATCCACAGGGACATGGACAAGCTTGAGGAATGCAGCCACGTGGTCCTTGTACAGAGCAAGGGTTAACAAGGCCAAATGCAAGGCCCTAGACCTGGGCTGTGGCAATCCCCAGTACCAGCACAGACTGCAGGGTGAATGGACTGAAAACAGGCTACAGGGGAAGACTTGGGGATTCTGGTAAACTGAAAATTGGACAGGAGCTGGCAATGTGTGCCTGCAGCCCAGAAAGCAAATAATTTCCTGGGCTGCACCAAAAGAGGTGTGGGCAGCAGGTTGAGGGAGATAATTCTCACCCTCTTCTCTGCTTTTGTGAGACCCCACTCAGAGCACTTTGCCCAGTTCTGGGGCTCCCCTGTACAACACAAATTGGATCTGCTGGAGTGAGTCCAGAAGAAACCACAAGAATTATCAGAGGGCTGGAACCTATCTCCCATGAAGAAAGGCTGAGAGACTTGTGGGTGTTTAGCCTGGAGAAGAAAGGCTTCAGAGAGGCCTTACTGCAGCCCTTCAAGAAGGCTGCTTCTCTCTGGATTGCCTGGAGAAGCTGTCAGCTGCCTCATCATTGGGCATGTTCAAGGTCAAGTTGGATGGGGCTCTGAGCAACCTGACCTGGTGAAGCACGTCCCTGCTCAGGGCCGGGGGGATGGACCAGATCTTTATGAGTTCCTTCCAACCCAAACCATGCTGTGATTCTAAACAATGTCTTGAAGTTCATTAAAGACCTGCATCTCTGAGATCTTGGAACAAAAAAAAGAAGAAAGATTATGTTCTAGGACTGTAGGAATCTCGTTTATTGGTGTTTATTCCCTCACCAGGATTCTCACAAAGAGGTTCTATCTTTGAATGATAGGAAGCAAAATGAATCTATTTCTCAAAAATCAATACAGCCCACTGTCAGAGTGCACCAGACCCTAAAGTAAACACATGAAGAAATCCATTGTTTTATGGTATAGTTCTGATAGAGCTGTGACACTGCTGCAACCAGTCTACGTGACCAGACATTCAAAACCAATGTAATTGTCTGGGGTTTCTTATATGTGGCATATATATGGGTCCCTTACTGTTTCAGCAAAAGCTATCAAAAATACCTCCCCAGAAATACCACCTGCAGACTGTCATCATTTCGTACTGGGGAAAGCTACCACTTCGGCTATATCTTATTTTGTAAAAACTAATTCTAGAATGATTCTTAAGTTCATTAAGAATATTAAAATATGTAAGGTAATCATACGACCTTCTGTCTTCCGTCTTTCCAAGTTTTCTATGGGTAGGAATGAAGTCTCATTCTGGTCTTCCTGATCTACTTTTTCTTCCTTTGAAGTTGATTCATCCTGTTTAAACAGGATGGAGGGGAGAAAGATAAACTTTAATGCCATTTATAAATGCATATTAATCTTTGATCATTTGGTTAACCTTAAAAAAAAAAAAAAAAATCAATTGGCAACTTAAATTACTCAAATTGACTTCTACTTCTTTCCAGGCTTCTGTAGTAATAACATGCCTGCCCATCAGCTGAGAGAACTAACAAAAGTCTTTCTCAAGCAATGCATGATAAAACATTTAATTTGGCTTCAGTTCCTAAATATACCAGAAAAATTAATGAGAATCATTTGAAAATATCAAACCTGCTGCTCCAGTTCAGAGAGCTGCACTTGTGGCTGGGATTTCGGCTCATCCTGACAGAGTACAAATTCTTCAGGTTTCTGTAGAAGTCCATCTGACAGAGGGGAAAAAGGGGACTCAAGGTCTGTTCTTGTCTTTTTTGCCAAACTACGTCCATTTTACACACATGCACAATAGTTTACGGAGTCCCTTATCTCTTAGTCACTGCTTCAGCTTTGGGCCATAAAGAAGATGGAAGAAAATCAATTTAAAATAAGAGCTTGAGGCAAGATCAATGTCATTATTTCTAACACAGGTCTATGAAGAAAATGGTACAGTTTGCTTTTCTTGGTTGTTTTACTTATAACTTCAATAGAAATTCAGACTGAAGAACATGGCAAATCTAAAAAGGACTCTCACAAGTTGTTGGAAAGCATCCAAAAAAATCAATAAAATCAACTAAAAAACACATCCAGCTCAAGAAATCCATAAGCCCCAAAAGACAAGAGGGTGGGACAGTACACAAGCAAAGCACCATATATGCTGCCCCACACTACTGGTCCTCTTGCAGCTGCCAAAGACAAAACAGTGGGATTGAACTAGACCCTCTTAGTTTGAGGCAGCACCACCACTCCTACGTCCCTGTGCGATTACGAATTGTTACATCAAGCCATTCTAAGGGGCAGTTATAAAAACAAAGCCAAAAAGAAGGCAACCCAGTGATACTCAGGCCCCCGAGAACCTGCTCTACCTAACTGCCATGCTTGCTCACCCAGTGGTCCGTGTGCTGCAGCTCCATGCTCCACAGATGGAGCCAGGGGCTGGCCAACGTCCTGCTCCAGCTGGTCCTTCTCAGCTCCAAGGACAGCACGGCCACATTGCAGCTCTTGTTCAGCCACCATGAGACAACTGAGCAGCCGGTTTTTCTCTTCTACCTCCAGCCTGTGCTGCTGTTCCAGGTCTTTATACTTCACCTCTAGTTCAGCTTGTGCTCTTCTTGCTTTCTCCAGCTCTTCTGAGAGATGCTGCACCTCCTCCTGCAAGCGATGGGAAGACAGCTTCCTCTCAGCAAGTTCCAGCTCCATCCTCTCCCTGAGATCCTGAGAGCCTCGTCTCTCTGCATCTAGCACATCCCTCGTGGAGCTTAATTCCACTTCCATCTTCTGGCACTGATTTAGGAGTGTCTGTAAAATGATAGGGAAATTAATTTCTCTCTCAACTAGTTAAATACCTTGACAAAGAAAAGTATCTGAATTATACTTTAAGGTTTTCATTAAATCCTTTTAAAATACCTGAGTAGCAGAAGGGAGGAAACAAACGTGTCAGAAATCTCAATTTGTTAGAAAGAAACTGCCCCACTATTTGGAAGTTGCAAGAAAGCAATGCTGAGAGAAGCAACTCTTCATTGTTGTGGTAAAAAAAAAAAAAGGGAAGACATTATTTAGAAGAGGGGAATTTAGAGGAAAGAAGCAATAGAACAGTGGCCAGGAATTCTCTTTTAGAAGACAGCAAACGTCCCAAAAACGGGAGGAAGAGCTACAACAAATGAGGGAGAACTCAACAATTACAGGGTAGAATTTAAAAATAACAGAGCAAAAGTGTGTATGTGAAAGGGGAATGCTGAAATATGAATCTGGAGATAACAGAGCACCACAGAGGATCCACTGCTTTAAGAAAGATGTCAGAAGGCTCTGGTCAAACAGAGATTTAAGGTGACCAAGAGACAGAAACAGACCTCATACTTGCCCAAACTCCTGCTGTCAAACTTCTTCCTCCTGGAGCTGTGGATGGTCAGCATAGCTAATACCAGGAGAAATCTGATAAACAACTCCATTTACTTTATGGGTAGGTTTCAGCCACATGGCCTCGGGTTTGTACCTATATCAGGTCTCCTTCAGACCACAGAATGTATGAGGGAAGTCAAAGACACCAAGGAGAGGCCCAGGGAGGCCAACAACCATGTCATGAAGATATCCATGCCACCACCCCATGATACACCCTGCTGAGCAATGCAGTCAGTAGTGAGAACAAGTCAGCTCACAGAGGTTCTTTACCTCTCCAGAGTAGTAAGAGGACCCATCATTGTGCCTGGCTGGGACATAGAGCAAAAGAAAATATGTGGGGCACAAGTGTGTAAAAATCATCAAAGTGAGGTTCAGCATTAGACTGGCTGGAGATCATGCAGCCTACAAATATGAGACTGATTCAGTGTAAGTCTCTTCTAAAGGGATGGAGAATTTTCAAAAGCTCAGATATCGGAAAAACGAAAAATACACTCATCCTCTATCTGCAAACCAACCTTTTAAGAGGTTATGTTCTTAATTCTGTCTCACGGAGCACATGTCTATATAGTCATATATGCACAGACTTGATCTCATCCTCTTCACACTCCAAACTGATGAAGTGAGAGCCAATCCCACTCCACAAGTTGTGTCACCATATACACATATGCCAGCAAGACGTACCAAATAACAGCTGCTTCTCTCTGATCTAGCCTGGACACTGCAGTCCAAAACCACTGATGCTTCAGCAGCACTGCGTTAGGCATTTCTGCATTTGGCAAAGGTTTGTGCATTTGGCTTTGAAAGTACAGTCAGCAGTATGGGCACGGACAGATGTAGACCCTGTCCACGGGTCCAGAACCTGGATCACTAGAGCTGGCAGCTGCAGCACCCCACTGTCTGGCTGTACCAGCTGTAAACTGTGCACACAGACCTTCAGCTCTAACGCCTGACCCGGGGAGGGCAGCCTCAGCTGGTTTCATGGTGGAAAGCTGGTGCAAAAAAAACCCTAATCTGGTAACTTCTGAGTTACTGACAAAGGCCTCATCTACCATACACACAGAGTAAAGAAATAAAAAGCAAGACCAGGTACCTGGTTTTGTTTTTCAGCAGCGTGTAACTCCTGCTGCAGCAGTTCTACCACCTGAGCTCGTCCTAACAGAGCTGCTTCCTGCTCCTCGAGCTTCCTCTGGAGTGTGCGCAGGTTCTGTGAGAGAGACAGGGCCATTCCAGCATTGGGGAGACCAACAGAAGTTTAGATTCCCAGGGTTCATCAATACACCTCGTTTTTGTAACACAGTTACTTTGATAGCCTGCATTAATTCATTTTTCTTGACACCTATTCTGGAGCCCTAGTGCAGCAGGAGGAGCTTACTTGGCTTCATGAATAGGGAAATGGAGCACAATAATATAAACCTTTTTCAACTGTTCTGTCTCTTCGACTGATAGCAAACCAGCAGATTGAAGCTAGGACTCAAAGTGTCAACTAGTACTCCAAAAAACTCCAAACAACCAAAGCATCTTTCTTCTTATCCCTTCTGAGCTACTTTAATGAGAATTGACTCTTTCAGGGAGTCTTCTGGTAAAAGTCCTTTTCCTTCCTCATCCCATTATATGATTATTATATCAATATACCTGTTGCATCTCTACTTCCACATCTGACTGGACTGCCATCTTGAGCAATTCAGATTGATGCTGGTGCACATGCTCTTCCAGGAGAGCTTCCTTCTCCTGAATCACTTCCTGCAGGGAACTCAGCTGAAAACATAAGCCACAAAATAAAAACAAACCAACAAGGTTATTAGCCTGACAGACACACAGGCTTGCTTTCAACATGCATCAGCATATTGTGTGTGTGATGGAGTTTTCAGCTTGACAATCCTATACATCTTAGTCAAATGGTATTTTTACCTGGTGTCTTTATCCTACTAATGTGTGCATAGCAACTGATAAGATTTCAGATCCCAGAAAGCAAAAAGCATGGAATTTAATTTACAAATAAGCAGAATAATAAAATATATGATAACTATATAACTAACAGTTCATAAAACTTCTAGGCTTTTAATTGTATAGGATGCAGCCCAATTCACAGCCCAAAAGCTAAAAACGGCAATTTAGAGTATTAAAAAATCTTTCCACAAATAACTACAATGTAGCATTAAAGCTGTTACATTCTGTGATAAGCAGCTGCCCTGCACATCCACAGCAGGACACAGACAGGCCATGGCACGCCTGGAAGCTGGAAGAACACCCTGCCTCAGCTACTGCAAAGCCCATCCCAGAACAGCAAGGGCAGCCAGGGAAGAACCCAAATTCCGACCCAGAGGAAGGGACACCCTAACTAAGCCCTCCCAGCGATTGGATGCCC
Source organism: Sturnus vulgaris (assembly GCF_052056855.1). Classification (NCBI taxonomy): domain Eukaryota; kingdom Metazoa; phylum Chordata; class Aves; order Passeriformes; family Sturnidae; genus Sturnus; species Sturnus vulgaris. The sequence goes on from NC_142247.1 coordinate 74,484,833, forward strand.
CCTCCTCAGAGAGCCATCAGTCTCATTGTCCAGGGGTGAAACCCATCTCTTGCCTGCAGAGCACCTTTTGCACCAAGGGTGCTTCTGGCCTGGGGGTAGAGGATGGGGGGCAGGAGAAGATTATTTTGGGATGATGAAAGACTCACATAAAGTTTAGAGGAGGAGCCAAAGGCAGTGACATTGATGGACCTAGGTGATTTGAGGAGGAACAAAACTGAAAAAATTGAGGTAAAGGAATTGGAGAGACCAGCTGTGTAAACATTGTTCTGTTCCATCATACTAGTCTAAGCAGTAAGGTAGGAAACACAGACTGATGGATAGAAAAATAAATTTTGTACCTGTGTTGCATACTTGATTTCAGCATCTTTCAGATTCACTCTGGCTACAGCCAGCTGTTTCTTCAGGTCCTGAACAGTCTCCTCTTGCTCCCTGAGCTGCTCTTTCAGTACTTCCACTTCCTCTCTGTGCCCTTCACCTGTATTTTCATTTTTCTGACATTGCAAGAGGAAAAAAGTGGGAAGAAGAGAAACAGAAGAAAGTAAACTTTTAAGTGTAACTGGTTAATAAATTAAACTAATTTATTAATTTAAAAAATACACTAAAATGCTACTTTACTCTTGATTCCTAATCAGATGCTTATTTTTACTACATTGCTTCATTTCTTGACTTTACATTCCTTTTGTTTCTTTAAATGAAGTTGCCCTATGTTAAGTAAATATTTTCCCTATTTCTGTGTAAATATGCACAAGATGTCTTTAACTGGGAAGCATCAAACCACTTGGAAGGGCTAACAGTCCATGACTGCTCACTACATAAACTAAGGCAAATTAGATTATTAAATACATTATTTATTATATGACTACCCTGATTTGTGAGGCTTTTTAGCGTCACTAATTTCTCTAATACCAGAAATAAAAACATTTCTAAATTGGCTATAGAAGAATATTCTCCATGTGACAAAGGGGTAGACATTCTAGACTATAGAAAATGCCCAAAGAAATCTCTTTACAGGATTAATAGCAATCAACTTATTAGATACAAGCAAAGGGAACAGGAAAACAATTATCACTTCTGCTCCACTCTGAAGCATTTAAATCCTCTACTCATAACCAAGAAATGCAAACATTTCACATAAAAAATGCTTAGGCTGTGTCTACTTAGACAACCCAGCACACTACACCTGCACTCTTCTCTCTGTCTCCCCAGCTGGGTGAGGGGAAGGTCCCTTGCCACCTGTCCCTGGGCAGACAAATATGCTCTACATTCTCATCTCAGCACTTCCAGCTACTGTGAGCACTCAGTGCTGGGTATTTTGTACTGAATATATATAAAATGCATCTCTCCCATTTTATTTGTGGCAGGTATTGGGTCAAATACCATCAATAACACAGGAATCCTACAGAGTATTTGCATCTTTAAACCCATTCTGAAAATATTATGAGAGCTTTTAAAAGGACTTATAAATCAGTGTAATAAGAATAAGAGGCTACTTGTTCCTCAAAAGATGTTACACCTATAGATAAGGTCATTGGCAGAAGGCAGAACAGACAGACAAGGAAGCTTCAATTGCACTTAAATTTAGAAATAGAATAGGACAGAAAAATAAAGAACAGAAATACAGGAAGCTCTAAGAAGCCAGGGATATACATAACTTATAAGATTGGGGCAGAGGAGTTGCAAGGGGGGAAGATGGGTGGATTAGCTTGCTTACTTGTAATTAGCTTTCAGGATTGATATTTACAGTTGGATTGGGAAAAGCCTCTTACACTGATCATTACAAGGAGTGCCACAATTGAGGACAGTAGCAGCCACAAAGTTCCCAGAGCTCAAGCTTTTAAATATTGTATTTTTCCAAAATGTATAGGCTCTTATAACTGAACAAAATTTACCTTTACAGACTTCAAAAGTTTGAGAGGAGCCTCAATTGTTCTGTACACAAATACTATGACAGAATATTTCCATATTCCATGGTATTTCCATTCTTCTCAAAATAACAATCTGCTAAAAGTCCAGGATGTAATAGCACTAATCAGATATTTAAAATACAGCCTTTGCACAGGGCCCACATCATAGGGAGGAAAAAACGCAGCCTTTTGCTAATATTCAATACTTCAGCACAACATGCAACTCTAACCTAGAATTTTCACCTTCAAATGGCAGGTTACTGTCTAGGAAATACCCCCATTACTCCAGACAGCATCTACGTGGAGAAGTAAGTATAGATAAAGGACCCTGTATCTTCTCAGTAGGTCTAACCTTGCAAGAAAGAAGCTAGTGCTTTCTGGGTCAAATTCATAATACTGCAGGTAACTGCCCCAACGTAATTTCACTCAAACTGTGTTCTAACCCAAACCAAATAAGGCTGTGGTCCATATCATGTCCACCAGAGATTGTCTCAAGCCCTCACTCTTCTAATTAGAAGGCCATTTTTCTTAATGGCTAATTTACATTCATCCATTCACCTGCATTATCCTTTAACAGCTCTCCTACTTTCTTGCTCACCTTCCTCATACAATTGTAGAAAGAAATGACATTTCCTCTCTGACTTTGGTTGACTAAATAACCAAGCTGTTTGAGTGCCTCCCAAGTGCAGCTACTAACATGATGTGAGAACAGAAAGACTCTTGCTGCTCTCAGAATTTATCTTTCCTGATTCCAAGTGAGTAGAACATGACAACACTCCACACGAGGCCTTGTCACTCTCAGTAGAATAGGAAGAATGGTATATAAAAAAGATAAGGCTTCTAAAATCTATATTGCACCAATAAACTGATGATCAGCTTTTTTAATTTTGCCTTCTTCAACTGACAAATTTGAATTTTGAAGCAAGAATACTCACCAGTCCTCAACAGTAAGTGTACACAAAGTCATGTAACAGCACACGGAAGTTACACACTTGCTGCATACAGTTTAGCTAAGAAGGAGCCTCAGCATCAGGACAGCAATGTCAAGTGACACAGTTCAACAGCCTCTGTGGTCTCCACTGGCCTCTGCAGCCAAGGAATGCTGTTTATGGCCTCGCAGTACATGGTGTCACAACACCAGAAATGCTTGACTGTGCACTAGGTAAATTTTGCTTTATTTCTCTATTATGTCAGTCCTTGAGACCATCCAATTCTCCATATATGAAACCAGAGGGTGCTTTTCACTGAGAAAGATTCTCAAGTTGGTCTTGGGAATTACAGAAGCACATTTCTATGACGCTCTCAATCAAAAACAAGTCATAGAACTGATCTTCACATCATTAGTAGTGGCCTCTCATCTGACAGCTCTCACATGCACCTTTTATTGTTTCCTGTAATATTTTAGTATCTTTTCAATGTCTGAAATAACCTTTATGTTCTCTGGCTTAATGAACATTATCTGATGCCTGGAAACCATTCTGGACTTATATCCCACTTCTCTTCCATAATATTACCAACTTTTTAAAGAAAACATTGTTCTGCTGATCACATACTCAAGTTTTCAAAAACTACCAGCTCCAATGGGAACTTCTAGTTAGTAGCTAACAGCCTCTTTAAGGTCTTTATAGAGAACACTTTTCTCTCAGTTTTTACCCAGCATAAAACTTTATGATGGCTCAGGAAGCAACATGACTGGAAAATAATTTTTTTTTTTTTATATTTAAGTTACTGCCTTCTAGTTTCAATGATCTCCTTACCTCTTTGTTCTAGTACTCCGGCCAACCTTTCCTGTACTGACAAGACAGGTAACATTTTGAAACTCATAGCTCAGACACACAGTTTCTGCAGGAAAGAGTTTGGCTACAATGGATTACCAAAGTTATGCAAAGGGAAACTAGCCCCTGCCCTTGAGGAGATCAAGTTGAGCACTCAAAGGGCATTTGCAGTACAAGGAAGCTGGACAGATAGGCTTCCTACAGCACAGACAGACATCCTTGCTGGAACTGTGAACATCCTGCTAATAAGACAAATAGGCCTTGCTGGCTCACTGTGACCTGAAACATCAGACAGTACTAGGTTATCAATAGAAGCTACATCTTTTTAGCAGCCCCGTTCTCCCAACCTTGGGATACTCCAGCTCATCTGCTAAGGCCTGCATAGGCAGTGGTGATCCTTTCTGTGTCAGCTCCTCGATGCGTTTGTTCAGAGACGCCAGTTTGGCTTTGGCTTGAAGCTTAAGTTTCATCAGCTTCGCATCCATGGCCTCTCGCTCTTTCTGTAAGAGAAGGACACAAACTGACTGCACCTCAGACTCCAGTGCTATTACCCAAGAAGCACCACTTCGAAAAAGCTACACAGCTTGTCAGTCTGCCATATTCTGTTTAACCCTGCCTCCCCAGGAAGAGCACTATTTAAAACACATCTGCAAACCAAATTTGTTCTGAAAGACTACACATACCAAAACTGTAGCTGCTACCCCAGCACTTCCTTTCAAGGGACAGAGCACTCAGGGACTTCACCCAGCAGTGAACACAAACTCAGTTCTGAGGGACTGCATATAGCAGAGGAAGTCTAACCATCTCATGTAACCGCATTCCCACCATACCTCAGGGTAGGCAATGTACCTTTGGGAATGTGTCATAAAACCTCTGGACTAGTGGATGAGAGCAGTACAGGCTGCTCTGTGTCAAACACCTGATGTGGGGAAAGAACAGTCTCACACAAGGTATTTATTAGAGCCACTGGGAATCTGCATGGGCCTCAAAGAGCTCTGAGACAAAACGCTGTGTAACTTGTACGTAACTTATCTCTGCTAAATTAACCCAATCTTACTAACAGAAAATATCCTGCATCTCTAGGGTTAGGATCTGTTCTTCAAATTCCAATAATTTTCTGGAACTGATGCTATTCATCATGCAGGTATCTCATGTTCGAAAGAAACCAGAGACTGGCTTGCACAGAAAACTGAAGCAGCATTTTACTCTTGGTCCCAGGAGAAAGAAATGGTACCTTGAATACAGTTTCTTTTTCCTGGAGCAGGGCATCCTTTTCTCGAATCAAATCCTTCAGCTGAACAACCAGCTTTTCTGTTTGGGCTAGGCGCTCCAACAACTCCTCAGGTGCCTCCTCCATGCTTTCTGTTTCTGACTGCAAAGTTTCTACCTGAAACAACAAAATGAGTGTTCTGAAGGAAAAAAAAAATATAAACAGCCTGCAGCAGAGCATCTGCATGCTATTTTCAGCTCCAGTCCTCAAAGCTGCACTCTGCTCCTTGCAGGCATTTCATGGAGCCTGCAGAAATACACAGTTAGATGAAAACAGGAGGAAAGCTCAGCGAACTTGCAAGCCAACACACAAAAAACAAAGAGTACCTTGCTGAACACATGAATGAATCTGAAACGAGAGGCACCCTTACACACTATCCAGTGTCTCAATACCAAAGGGCAGCACAGAGACGAAGCCTCCCACTGTCACCCACCCAAGCAGAGCTTCTGCTACACACAATCACTAGAATTCTTAGAAGTCTTTCTTCACCCTAATTCTAGTTTGTTTCCTAGGATCACCTTGAGATGTGGAAACTGAGGAGATTCTGGTCTGCCCAACAGAAATGCTGACTTAAGAGGTGAAGAGTAGAAAAAAAAGCAGAGTGGAATGACAGCTCAGTCTAGTGCTCATCAAGGAAGAAGCAGGAGACAGTTCTCACAGCAGTCTAATAAACCACACTCCCCAAGCTAATTGTCAATAAGACCTGAAAGTCTTAAGACAACACTGTACTTACAGCAATAGATGGTTCAGTAACTGCATCTCCATCCTCCCCGGACAGCTCTTGTAAAACAGTACTTGCTAAACCTGACAAACGGCTCAGCATCTTGAGCCTAAAACAAAACGGAGAGTCAGAATACAGTTCCCGAGTGAAAACTGCTATGAAGAATAAGCTCCCTTATGCTGATCTCTAATGTTACAGCAGTTTGTGACCACGCTTGTAGGGAATTTGTCTCCTTTGCCAGAAGAGAAAAGCCGAAGTAAAACCTCAGGAAAAAGAAATGGTCACATTAACAGGAGCAGCTGGGGCCTCTGAACATTAAAGCAGAAGATGTGTTGGTGTCAAGACACGTGAAAATTCTTTCACTGCTCTACATGTATGATTGAAAAATACTTTTTTATACCAGATGCCAAGTCATTCTCCTAGTTCATTCTTGATCTTTCTTAACAATGACATTACAGAACTATGACCCGTTCAGTTTACTGAAAAGAAGGGTGATTGTTAAATGGAGTAATTTCTCTACAGGCCAAACATGGCCTGTAACATAAAATCAGCTTTCTGCTAATAAGTAGTGGAAGTAATGGACTGAGCCTTTATGTTTGCTAAACAGATACAAGTGTGTCACATTAGAGAGATGATGAGACTTCTGCATGTCACATACAGGACAGGACTTCAACATAGAGGAATAGACTGGAGAGGACATATATTCCCTGACTGCTGCTTAGCACACCTTCTTTCCTTTCCTTGAAATTCAGGAGCCAAACTAATCCAGCAAGTGGAAGTGAAGAACCAAAAAGCACGCAGCAGTACCAGCCAGCAACATATAACTTGTCATTTTGGGGAGAGCAGTAAATTAAATTATCTGTTATTAACTGAAACGATGGGATGCACTCCACCTCACTAAATTCACCAAATTTGAAAGAGCCTTTCATAAATCAAAGTACAGAGTTGCCAACCAGGAGGATAACAACAGGCTAGAGAAACAGATGGAGAGAAACATAGTGAAGTTCAGGAAAGGTAGAAGCCCATGCCTGGAATGGGAAAGGCACGAGTAGCACCTGGCTGTACAACTGTGTTGCAGAAGACAACCTCAAAGTGCTAATGACCAAGCCCACAGCAAAGGTCAGGTGTACACTGAGCTGTACTGGCAAGACTGCAGGCAGCAGGTTGAGAAAAGCAATCATTCCTCTCGATTCACACCTATAAGACTATACGTGAAGCAGAGGCCCACTTTCAAAATAATGAATCAAATGCAGCAGAGAGCCCCCAGGATGACTGGGGTTTGCATTACAAAGCACGTGGAGAGTATAAGAATGCTGGGCTTGCTCAGCCCTGAGAACAGCAGGTGAGGAGTTGGATACAATTGCTGTCCTCTCTACAACCACCCATAAGGGAGCTAAAGACAGAGTCACACACCTCTTACAAGGTCCACATCAGATGGACATGAGGCAGAAGACACTAGTCACAGCATAAGCAATTTCAATCAGAGAAAAAATGCACAGGGAGAATCATCATTCTAGCATTCTATAAAAAAGAGGTCACATGTGACATTTGACATCTCTGAACAGAAAGGCCACAGAACTGTCCATGCCTGTAAGTGGCAAAATAATTTGTACAACTACAGAAGCACCAGTAGTGCAAGCTGAAATAGGCAAACTTACGTTAGCTATAAGATCAAGTTTACATTATTAAAATTATCTCCATCAAATGTAATCTTTTAATATGATAAGTTGTCTCTGCCTCACTAGAAGCAGGCTCCTGAAGCTGGCTACACAGATCCACTCATTCCTGACCTCTCCTGTCTTACTAAGCAAATCTCTGTTCTTGGATTGCCACTTAAATGTATGAAAATATTGACACTGGACAGGAGCAGTGCATTACTTCTCTGTAGCAGTCAACTGATTTTGCAGAAGTAGAAAACATGACAATGGACATGAGAGCATCAATAGCAGAAAAGAGCATGTGAATACTAACCTGCTTTGTGCTCTAAGGAGCTCATGGATCTGCTGATTCAGTAGAAAGGTTTCCAAGGTAGAGCAGTCACACACAGGTCTTTCTTGCCATTCCTTTTTATCTCTTGAGTACTGACAGGATGCATGAACCAAGACTTTTAATGAAGAGAGAAGTGAAAAAGAACAAAATAAAAACGAAGAAAATAAACTACCCAATAATAAAGAAATAAGCCCATCCTTCATCCTACACAGTACACTCCAGGACTGTTAGTCAGTCACTTGCAATAAGCATGAAAAGTGACCAGTCTGCTCTGTTTGGGAACATGGATTTGCGGACATGCCCTGGTTTCTCACACTGCATAGCATGAGCTTAGTCTCTTCAGCTGATGGAATAAAATGCTCAAGCAGCAGTTAATGCAGCAAAAAGACATGCATCAAGAGCCCAGGCCTCAGACAGGCTCTTGCAAAGAGCTCAAGGGGATACAACTCCTCCAGAAGCAGAGGCAGAATGCCAGGATTATTCTGCAACAACACAACAGTCAGTAAAACAAGTCCTGGTGCTTTGCTCACTTCTCAGCTGGCCCTAGCAAGACTAATAGAATTCCAGAATAGCACAGGTTTACAGTTCCCGCTAGGGAGATTTCTCCTGACAGCATCAACTGCTCACCAAAGTGGTAATACGAGATACTTATTTAGAGACCAGAAACGTCTGGAATCCATTAAAAGAATAATTAAGTATTTATAGTTTTGTAAACCATCACTCCCACGATGCCCCACTGAGGAACCAAACCTGCTGTCTTGGCAGTGGTGCATTTCAGAAAACAGCCATCCAAATGCAAAAACGCCTCTTTCTAACTGTCTCCAAATACTTGAAGAGGATGTATTTGATCTTCCAACTGAGCATTCGGCCTCAGCTTCTTAAAGTCAAAAATGCAAAATATGTGGCTGGGACTGAGAGAACCAATAGATGAATTATTAGAAGTGGTATTAGAAATACAAAAAAGAAGCAGAATCTAGCATCTGCATGGGCCTGTAGCACATGCTACAGACATTACAACTTCAAGCATGAGTACCTGGATTGAGAAAATATTGCTTGGCCTTTGTCCAGGCTGGCCACATTAACCTGATACTGCACTCAAGCTAATAAGACTTGCTGGGTTTGACTCATAGTTGGCCTCCTTAAAAACACAAACAGAGGAACCATCTACAGCTATTTGCACAGATGTGGACTTTAATAACCTGAACTCAGGTCTTGGAAATTCATGTCTTTTGAATTAATTTTTAGTTTCTATTCTCAGATCAGCCAAATATGGCAAGGGATGTGAAGGGGGAACAAAAAGTGATTCTACAATTCTATTAACAGCAACAGGTTTGCTTTGTAAGAAAACAGGGAAAACACAGGCCTAGGTGGGCCACTGCCCTTGGAATACATCCCTGGAAGGCAGCACTGCAGAGACAGGCTGGAGATTGCAGTGGACAACTGACCTAAGTCACCAATGCACCCTCATGACAAAGGCCAGCAGCAGCATCCTGGGCTGCATTAGGAGCACTGTCAGGAGGAACGTGATCCTTCCTCTCTCTACTGGGCACTGATGAGGCCACGTCTGGAATAACATGTCCAGTTCTGAGCTCTCCAGAAAAAGAAGTAGGAACTTGTTGGAGAAAATTCAGTGAAGGACAACAAATAAAAGGCTCGAGGAGAATCTTCTCAAAAAACCAAATACTGGCTGAAGTAAGGAGGTCATCTGGTCTAAGCACCCTGCTCAGGTGAAGAGCAGAAGCAGAAGCTGTGTAGGCAGCTCCTGAATATCTCCAAGGATAAAGACTTCCCTGGACAACCTGTGGCAGTGCTCAGTAAGCCACAGAGGGAAGAAGTATTTCCTGATGATTGAGGTAATCGCCTGTGTCTCAGTTCATGCTCACAACCTCTCATCCTTTCACCAGACACCACTGGAAAAAAATATGGCTCTGCTTTCTTTGAACCTTCCTTGAGAACAAATCCAGGAACAAGCATAACACAGCTTTAAATTCTGTCCCAAAGACAACAGCCTGCACAGAGGGTGGTGGCTGTCCTGTGCATTAGCCTCAAGGACTTGTCGCAGGAATATCCAGGTGTTATTCGATGCCAACCAGTTTCCTCACAAACACAAAAGGCCAGAGTGTTCCACTGCCTCACCCCAATAAAGCAAACAGTGCTCTCAGAGACAAGACTGGAGCTCTCCCAGGCTCACACTGGCATACAGATTCCCACCTCTGTAACGAACAGCAGAACACAAGGACCCTCGCTGTGCTCAGGACGCAAGCCTCTACCTTTGGATCCTCTACCATTGCTCAGCCTACCTGTGACTAATGAACTTTTGCTGTGGAGACTTTACTTTGAACACTGGAATTACCAGGAGTGATCTGAAGGAGGTTCCTTTCCTCTGAAATACACATCCCTGACTCAAACAGTCTAAGGACACTGCTAGTCTGCACAGTCTGCAGTAAGCAGGGCATTTCTATTCCTAGATATCAGCCACAAAAAAGAAAGACTTGACAATGTTTTTCCCTAATTTATTCTAAGTTTATTATACGTAAGTGAAGTTAATTCCTTGCATTTTCCTTCGTTTAAAATCAAACACGCATTAAAAACACTGCTGCTGTACACAAGCCCGGGGGCAAACTTCTCACGCTGCGCAGAGGGGTTGCAAGAGAAACCAGGAGGGACGGGGAGCACTGGAGCGCCGTACTGGGTTCCGGTGGGCAGCGCCGCCAGGCCCCAGCAGCCCCGCAAATTTACCAGACCACATGCCTCCGGTATGCGGGCCCGTAGACTGTGAACCTCCCCCGGCCGGGCTGTGCTCCCGGTACCTGGGGCCACCGCCGGCAGCGTCCCACCCGCGTGGGGGAACTAAGCCGGGCCGCAAAGCCCGGAGCGAGAAGAGAGGCCCTGGCCCATTGCCCCCTACGGCCCGAGCCTCAGGGAGCTGCGAATCCGTTCCGGCCCCGCATAGCCACGAAAGGACCCCGGCCGGCGGCAGCCGCTGAGAGCCGGGAGGCAGAGCCCGCAGTCCGCACAGGGAGGGCAGACAGCACCATGAGCGGGGGGAAGGTACTGACCTGCAGCATAGCAGGGCGATCAGCACCGAGGGGCGGCTTTAACCTGCCGAGGAGCCCCCGTCAACCCCACCGCCACCGAACCGCTCCCACCGCGCCACCTCAGCACCGGAACGCGCCGCCACCACTTCCGCCTCCGCCCGGGCCCCGCCCCGGCGTGGAAGAACCAATCAGCTGCGACGGTTGAAAGATAGACGTGACGGCCAAGCAATCGCGACGGAGCAGCTGCCTCGGCGCCATGGTTGTCCTGCAACATGGCACGAAGTGACCAATCCCGAGGACACTTTGGGCTCCCGCCCAATAACAAGGCAGCAACCAATCAGTTGCGGCGTTTCGAGCCGGGCCGGCGGTGCTGGCGAGACGGAGGCTCGGACTGGGCGGGGCCGCGGGGACTCAGGCTCCCGCTCAGTCCCTGCCGGGCTGCGCTCGAAGTGGCGCCCAGTGATTCGGTCGGAACGTCCCTTTAAGGATGCTCCACCTTAAAGGATGACCACCCCCCTGCCATAGGCACCTCCCACTAGGCTGGGTTGTTCCAGGCCCCGTCCAACCCGGCTTTGACAGCTTCGGAGATATCCTGTCCAAGCCTGCGCTCGTGCGCATCCGCACGCATGTTGTCCCTTGCTCCGGCACTACGGCTCTCGGCACGAAAATATTTTTCTGTGTTTCTTCTAAGCTCCGTCTACATGCTGATAGGCTGCAATAAGGTCTCTCCGGAGCCTTCTTTTCTTCAGGCTGAACACCCTCAGCTCTCCCAGCCTGTCTTCAATGCAGAGGGGCTCCAATTCTTGGAACAGCTCCGTGGCCTCCTCTGGACCTGCTTCGGCAGCTCCAGATCTGTCTTGTTCTGAGGGTTCCAGGACTGGAGAAAGCTCTGCAACTGAGGTCTCACCTGAGTGAGGCAGAGGGACAGAATCGTCCCCCTCAGCTGCTGCGGATGTGCACACTACCAGCCCCAGTTTTTTGCCAGTCCAGTTTTTTTGTTTTCCTTCTCAGAACTCTTGATCCATTCATTTCCTAGTCTGTACTGGTACCAGAGGTTGCCCCCAGCCAGATGTAGGGCAAGAGTTCAGGAAGCCTGAGCAGCACGGTTTCCTTGTCTCCTGGCCCTCATTGTGCACTCAGATGCACTGTATTCCTATTTCTGATGGCACCAGTAGTGCTGTCCTGCTGTGGCCACGGGCTCTGTCCATAGCTCACAGGGCCCCAAGACCAAGGCTTGCCAGGTGTGCTCTGAATTTTTCATGCCCTGCCTGCAGCTTTGTTTACTTCACTTTGTTCACTTTACTATGAGAGCAATTTCTCCAGGTATCTATGGCTAATTAATTTTACTTATCTATCTTTGCATGGTACAACCATGGGCTAATATTGGTAGTAATAGCAAGCAGTTATTCTAAGCAGAATGAGATATTTACAACTCTAACACATATGTATGTGAGTCTAAGTGGAAGGAAAGAGAAGAAAGGAAAAATTAAAAAAAGAGAATGAGGAAACCATTCAAAAGAACATCACATTCCTCTCAGTGAAAGACTCAGATGCTGACAGCTTCCCATGCATACATACGCCCAGAGCACAGTGCTGTGCAGCCAGAAGAAAAAAAAAAAAAATAAAAAGAAAGAGATAGAAGTGTTAGAAGACAGGAAAGACTGTGATGACCAGGCACAAGGTATGGATAGACATTCATACTGATTAGCACCATTCTACATGCAACCAACCCCTTCTATTCCCCTTGCCTCCATTTTCTCCTGCTTGTTCATTCCCAAACCACCTAGACACATCCCTTTCCCCACCCTCTGTTACTCCCCTAAACATCCTGTTGTGAGTCCCCAGATGCTCTTGCCCTGCACCTCACAGTGTTTTCCATGCCCCTAGGCAGTACTCAGTTTGTAGGGTACTCTACAACCTCTCCTACTGACTCATGATGATGGCTGCCACCTCTAAGCCAATGGGACTTATGGCTCCCCTGTGACAGATTTAGAAGGATCTGGGACAGGGCCTTTATTTTTCTCACTGGGTAATTTGTGTTCCCCAGCCTGCGGTTGTCTCTCTTTGCTCTTCCCCCTTTGTGCCATTGAGTCTTTCATGGATTGACTGTACTTCTGTGGTGGTTCTCGGATTTGCCAAACCAGGGGATTATTTGGGTTCCCCAGTGTTCCTCTGTGCTCCTTTGTGTGCATGGAGGTGAACTTTTTCCCACATGTCCTCATTCTTGTACCGGGCCACTTCTGCAACACTTTCTGGTCCTACATATTCTGTTATTCAACATGCCTGTTTGAGAAAACAGACTCTCAAACCCACTTAGGGGAGCAAATCTTTACTTAACCTCACAACCCACATCTTGTGGGCATTTCCTCTTATCTTCATGTATAACTCTATCAAGGTTAAAAATAGGGTAGTCTACCAAACCAGTATAGCTCCCAATGCAAGTGTCTGATTAACCTTCTCACCCTTTCTGCTTTAGTTCCTAAAACAGCAGTGATTTGCTAGATTATCTTGCATCTCCTTTCCATTCTAAGAAGACTGTTTGTATCATTGCAACTTTATGGTTTGTGGATCAGCCTCTAAGAAGATTAACATTTCTAATTGGCTTGCAGAAAGTTAGATCCCTCACGTAACTGACATTACTGTTGAGCACGGACAGGAGCAAATGGGCAGTGCTGTGAGAGCCACAGGAGGAAGAGGATCGTTCCTGTAGCATCATCCTTCTGACCACAAACACATATGGGAAACAACAGCAGCTCCACAGTGGATGATCTACAGGCTGTTGAGATCCACCACTGGTACAAGAAATTCATGACAGAGTGTCCTTCTGGACAGCTGACAGAGCATGAATTTAAGCAGTTCTTTGGGCTTCGAGGGCTGGATCCAGAGGCCAATAAGTACATTGAGCAGATGTTCCGCACGTTTGATATGAACAAGGTGAGTTCTCCAGCAAGGAATTAACTGTCTTGTGCTGCTTAGAAGTGATTCAACTCCTGCACTTTCAGAGTCTTTGTCTTTCTCTTGCAAACATAAAGAACATAAATATTCTCTTGCAAACATTTTCTCTTGCTAACATTGGTGTGGAAAGCTGCCAAGGGATGCTAATGTAAAATAGCTAAATGTAAGGAGCAAACGAATGTGTACAGGTAATATCATAGATGACATAAACACAGATACATCTGATTATCTAACTACCTCGTGCAAGTTTATCTTTGAATTTTGAAAATTCCTTATTGCCTATTATTTGACTTGGCCTTGCTTAACCAGCAAAATGCTAATTTCATTATTCTTCTTACATGTTCTTACTATTCAAAAATATAGCTGTATGAGATTGTGGAGACCACAGGAATCAGACACAATAGAAATCATTATAGCATTCACAGAGGAGTAATTTCCAGGTATTTGGCAGTTGAAATTAACACTGCATGGGCAGGCAATGTCTGTGGTGCTCCTTGGTGCTGAGAGGTGCAGCATGAAGCTGGCATAAGGGGTGGGTAGTGTTTCTCACTGTGACAGGTGACTGCCGGTACAAAACAGTAGCTCCCATAATTCCTATAAGCATGCAATGGCCCTCACTTTTGCATACTTTTGATCCATGTGCATTTCAGCCTATGCTTGCAGGCCTGTATTCTTAATGACAAAGAAATCTGGGTTCATAGCACGCTGGGAAAATTCAGCTTTACTCTCTGCTCCAAGGTTCTGAAATGGAGTCAAGGAGGATACAGTCACAGAGGTGTGAGAACTAAGCGGGAAATGACAGTGTCAGTGTTGAAGAAGGAAAGCTTAGTGATCTCGGGAGGAATGAGGCAACTAGTGGTGATGGACCTACATCAATTAATCTTAGTCTGTTAACAGTTAGTCACTTAGTCTAAGATCCTTTTATGAACAAGGGCAAGGAACAAGAGCACCAGAGGAAAATCCACCCTGTCATAAGACAGACATGATGGATGAAATAATCTGCCCTCTGGACCTTCAGATTTTGAAAACTTTGATGGTGACAAAGAGGATAAATTTTCAATATTCTATTTTATAACTTGCAATTGTAGAATTATAGAATGGCTTGGGTTGTAAGGGACCTTAGGGGTCATCTCATTCCACCTCCTCCCATAGGCAGGGACACCTTCCATTATCCCAGGTTGCTTCAAGCCCCATCCAACCTGGCCTTGAGCATTGCACGGGCCAGGTCCTCACCACCCCATGAGTAAAAACTTCTTCCCGACACCTCATCCAAGTCTCCCCTCCTCTAGATTTAAACCATTCCTCCTTGTCCTGTCACAACCTGCCCATGCAAAAAGCCACTCTCCCCCATTATTATAACCTGCTTCAGGCACTGGAAGGGGCACCGAGGTTTCCCTGGAGCCCTCTCCAGGCTGAAGAATGAATGTGAACAGCACAGCAGATGGACAGACAGCAGGGACCCTGCGGGTGCACTGAGCAGAGCTGTAAGCACGGTTAATGGTGAACACAGAAACTTTACTTCAACACCTCAGTCACGGCAGCATTGCTGTGGCTGCAGCAGAGCAGCATGGGCAGGACAGAGAAGCCTCTGGCTCCAAGGCTACCTTTGGCTCAGTAGGAAATGCCGTGGTCCACTGTAGCCTTGGATCCTGCTCATCCCCCTGCTGCTCAAGCTTTTTTGTCGTTCAGAAACTGCAGGAACTCCTGCAGCAGATTCCAGAATTGCACCAGGATCTGGTGTGGGAATGCCACAGGCAGTGATGTGCCTGAGGATGTCACCGCTGGTCTCTGGCTGTACTCAGGGGTCAAGTTGATGTCTTCCTCTGGCTCCTCTGGCTTCACGCGCTGCTCAGGGACTGAGGTGATGTCTGACTCTGGTGCTGGACCAGCTCTTTCTGCTGAGCTCAGGCCCGTCTGGAGCAGGATCCAGTTGTAGAAGTGTTGAGTGGAGGTGTAGATCCCGGGGTGCCTGGCTCTGTCACAGCCTCTTCCCCAGCTGTTCATGCCCACGAGCCAGAAGTAGTCAGCTGTGTTGTCCTTGCAGACGAGGGGACTCCCGCTGTCCCCCTGTGCCAGGAGAGAGGGCTCAGTGGCTGTGGGGGGCTGCTGCCAGCCTCAGGGCTGGCTCCTCTCTCCCAGCCTCAGGGCTGGCTCCTCTCTCCCAGCCCCAGGGCTGGCTCCTCTCTCCCCTCCCCAGGGCTGGCTCCTCTCTCCCAGCCCAGGGCTGGCTCCTCTCTCCCCTCCCCGGGCCTGGCTCCTCTCTCCCAGCCCCAGGGCTGGCTCCTCTCTCCCAGCCCAGGGCTGGCTCCTCTCACCCAGGTTCTGCTCAGGGTCTGGAGCCTCCAGCCCTTGGCTGGGAGCACTCGGGGGCTCCCCCGTCTCTCCCATGGGTCCCAGACGTACAGAGGACAGATGTTGTGGGGTCACAGCCACCCTTTGAGTCTGCTGGGGGCACTGCATGGGCTTTGTGGGCAGGACCAGGCCTTGGGGACAAGGGGACATAGGACAGGGACCTGTGGGTGGGGAAGGGAGGGGTGGACACGGGACAGGCTGGGCCATGTTTGGGGGCTCCTACCTGGCAGGTGTCGATGCCACCGTGTGGGTACCCAGCACACAGGTTGTCAGCATGAACAGCCCCTGCATACCAGCGGCTGCTGTTGCAGACCTCCGTGTCCATGAGGTGGACCTTGGCCTCCTGCAGCACCAAGCCTGATCCCAGAACCATTGGAATGAGCTCCCAACAGCTCGGTACCCATCCCCACCCCTTCCCCGGGGCTGCCACTGCCCCTTCCCCACGGAGCAATATTATCCAGCTGTGTCCCTGCTGTTGGCTCTGGGGAAGCGGCCAGACCCATCTCCCCAGAGGCTTCCCGGGGCCAGCAGGAACTGTTTGGGTATGAAGGGACCTCACAGCTCATCCCATTCCATGCCCCCTCTTGGCGGGGACTTGGCGGACTTCCCCCAGCCCGGGCTGCTCCGAGCTGGGCTGTGCTGACATCCAGAGCTGGGCTCTGTCTGTGCCCAGCCCGTGTCCCCAGGGTGCCCAGCCCGTGTCCCCGGGGTGCCCAGCCCGTGTCCCCAGGGTGCCCAGCCCATGTCCCCGGGGTGCCCAGCCCGTGTCCCCAGGGTGCCCAGCCCGTGTCCCCGGGGTGCCCAGCCCGTGTCCCCAGGGTGCCCAGCTCCCGTCAGAGCACACATCCTGTTCAGAACTCACCTCTGGCAAAGTTCCAGCCGGCGATGTAGCAGGATTTCAGCTCTGAGACCCTGAGCGAGGCATCGGGCACACAGCCCAGCTGGATGTAGTCGCTGCACTCCACGGGCTGGTCCAGCTCCAGCAGGGCGATGTCGTTCCTGGCTGTGGCAGGCACGTAGTGCTGGTGCACCAGGAGCCTCTGGATGTGTCTGACCGCGGCCTCGGGGCCCAGCTGAGTCAGATCTGTGGCCCCAATCACAACCTCCCAGGTGGAGACATCCCTGGGGAGCAGATGGAGAGAGGGGTGACAGGGAGCAGAGCCACGGGCTGCTGCAGCCCAGCAATTCCCAGACAGGGAAGAGGCACGGGGTGCTGTGACCTGGGCACCTGCCCGTGCTCTGGGGACATCTCTGTCCCTGCTGTCTCTTACCCAGCCCTGGCGAAGCAGTGTGCGACCGTGAGGACCCACTGGGGGCTGAGGAGGACACCCGTGCACATGTGCCACGTGCCGTTCTCCCACGTGGCCTGGATGCTGACAATGCCGGGCCAGGCCCCTGACTGGGCACTGGTGCCACCCACAGCATGGGACATGTCCTCGGCAGAAGCCACGGAGCTGTGGTCAGAAGCCATGGGCTGGAGCCCACAGGTTCTTCTGTAACACAAAGCCATCACTGCCCTGCTCAGTGGCTGCTGCTGCTCAGGCTCCAGGTCCCTCGTCCCACCTTCCTGCCCGGTGCTGAGTGGCAGAAGGACCTGGGACCCCCGAGGGGTGCATCTGTCCCCCTGAACTGCTGCAGCCCCATAGACAGGTGGTGTCAGTATCTGGGTACTGGCCAGGGACTGAGGCTGGAACACTGTGGTGAGGGGAACATGTGGGTTCCCCTACAGGGAACCCCCTAAGTGAGACCACTGACCTGCAGGTGTCCCAGGTGGCCCCCACGGGCCAGGCCAGGGCCAGCAGCACGAGCAGCCCCAGCAAAGCCATCGGTGCCAGCGCAGGTGGCAGAGGCAGAACCGAGGTGTCACCTGCAGTGCAGCCACCACCACAGCACCCACAGCCTTCGTGGTGCTCACAGTGCCCCCAGCCAGGGCTGCTGTCACAGAGGAGCCGGTTCTGTGTCCTGGGCATGGCAGGGAGGGGCAGCAAAGTCATAGAGACATGGAATGCTCTGAGTGGAAGGGACTTTAATGACCATCCAGTGCCATCCCTGTCATGGGCAGGAACACCTTCCACTGTCCTAGGCTGCTCCCAGCCCCAGTGTCCAGCCTGGCCTTGAACACTTTGGGGATCCAGGCCATTTTTCTTGTGTCCTATCACATGCTCTTGTCCAAAGTATCCCTCCAGCCTTTTTCTAAGACCCCTTAAGTACTGGAAGGGGCAACAAAGTCTCCCTGTTCTCTATGGCTGACCAGCCATAACTCTCTCAGCCTGTCATGCCCTTCTCACCCTGAAAGAACATTTTAAATGTTGTGATCCTTGCTGTAAAACAGCAGCGCTCTGCTAGTTCACCTACAGTCACCTTTTACATATGTTTATTAGCATCCATTTAATAAAGGCCTATGACTTTGTTAAAATACCCTAATAATTGAAAGTTTCATTTTTTTGCTCTGTAATTTGTTGAAGTGGCTATTCAGAATCTTTGACCTAGATATGTGTTTTATTTGTAGTTTGTTTTTTAACCACTTCAAAATTTAGCCAGCTTTAAATCTAGGGCCGATGAACGTTTATTAATTGGCATTTTTCTTGCAGAAGAAACAAGAGCTTTTTGACTTTCTTTCTTTCTTTCTTTCTTTCTTTCTTTCTTTCTTTCTTTCTTTCTTTCTTTCTTTCTTTCTTTCTTTCTTTCTTTCTTTCTTTCTTTCTTTCTTTCTTTCTTTCTTTCTTTCTTTCTTTCTTTCTTTCTTTCTTTCTTTCTTTCTTTCTTTCTTTCTTTCTTTCTTTCTTTCTTTCTTTCTTTCTTTCTTGTCAAGAAATGCATTATTAAAAACCTTAATACTGAACATTCTTCCAGTGATCAAATGACCTGAAATGGCTCTATGTATTTTACAAAATATCACTTTATTTTCCACAGAATGGAGATCTATGACTTAGTGGAATAGCACAGTTTCCCAAAAAGGCAGAGCAGACTAGTACAGAAAACTTGCAGCCCATAGGTTGGTCTCAATATTCTCTCTCAGGAGGCCAAAGGCAATCAGCTTTGGTGCACAGAGGGGGCTTTGTTCATGCTGACAACCAGGAGTGGCAGGTTCCCTCACTGCAGGTGGTGAGCAGAGGGGAGCCTCTATGTAACACATCATAACTCTAGGAACCTAGGTGTTTAGTAGCTAGAGAAATAACGTGTCTGTGCACTAAACATTTTTCCTAAGTCCAAGTCTCTGTGTCGTTTGTTGGCCTTTCTCTTTCAGCTGTGAATCTAAAGAGCAATAAGGTGGAACAACTCCAGAGCAGTAACTCCCTCAGTTTATTCCTGTCACATTTTGGTTTTTTTTTCTGACAGGATGGGTATATTGATTTCATGGAATATGTGGCTGCCCTCAGCCTCGTTCTCCGAGGGAAGATGGAGCAGAAATTGCGGTGGTATTTCAAGCTCTATGATGTAGATGGCAATGGCTGCATTGATCGACATGAACTGCTCAACATTATTAAGGTGACTCTCCAGGGGTGTGTTCTTGCCTCTTTCCTTAAAGACAAATCACACAAGTAAGACCTTTGCTGTTTCCCATATGGATGATGATTCCTTCTCTGAGTAGAATTCCCTACCACTGCATAATGCAAGAAGCAGACTTGACAGAAACTTTATCACCACAGGTTATGTTACAGCACAGCTAACCATAAAATTGTTTTAGCTACCTGTGACCTTAACTGCACTTTACAAGGTTTCAGACGCTGTGACTGTCAGTTGCTATCTCTGCAATGCATCCTTCATGTGTCCTTTTCCCCATGAGAAGCTGGAGAGCTACTCTCAATTTGCTTTTTAGAATCAGCTCCTAAATATCAAGATAATAAAACATTTCTGACTCTGGTGAATAGCCGGAAGAAAAATAAGAATGGAAAGGATTGTATGCAAAAATAGCTACTGTGGATGAGGTTGGAATTACGGGCATAAAGATCACTATAAATATCTCAGAATTAATTATGCTGCAAATTCAGATTATTCTGCAGATAATGGGAAATTACCAAGATGGAGGAAAGAATCAATGACCCTAAATAAATTACATTTCTGAATATGAAATGTCATGAAATTGATTTGATAAAGCACTAATAAGATGTTAATAATGCATTCTCATCTGGATAAGAATTTTAGAGCTGGGTATCAAAGAGACCTGAGCAAAATCAATACCTGTAGTAACATACAGCCTCCTACTAGTAGCTTGAAACAGAAATAATCAGACATTACAGTGAAGCAACAGATAGCAAGAGTTAACACAGAGCTCTTGAGAAACAAGTCCTGTGGGCAACAACTGGTGGCAAGAAATTTATTGCCCTTTGTATTTTGTGGGTGTAGTTTAGTGTCTTTTTTGGTAACCTTAGGAAATTGCTGAGATGATATTAGTTTCAGTAAAATAGCATTTGAAGAAAATGGCCAAACATCAAATATCAAAGGCCAAAACCTAGAAAATTAATAGTCTTAGAATCAGTGTAAAGGCTCTGAAATATTTCATGGATCTCCTTAAACAAAGGAAATAATTAGCATTGAAAGAAAAGAGAATCCTGCGCTATGTAGTTATGAATAAGAAGAATTGTAGCAACCAGAAGTGGATAAGGCTTAGTTTCTTAAGATGAAAATGAATTTCCAGTGAGCTTTAGGGAGAAGCCACACACACAGGAAGCAGTATATAAATGGAAACTGTGAAAGTAAGAATAGAAATAAATTACCACAACATATAACAAAGGAATTTCATAATGTCAAGTGTAGAGAGTGTTTGACAGTGTTTCTGAGGATGGGTGTACCAACCCAAGGTCACAAAGTGGACCAAAATGGATCGATTAGGTGGATTCCGATTCTATCATTTGTGCAGCCTAAACTGTACCTAAGCAGAATTAGGCCAATCCTCTGGGTTTTGCTGCTCTTTCCGTGCTCCAGAGCCACGCTCCCTTTGCACCCTTCAGTGCCATCCCTAAGGCCTGATGATTCATCCTTTGCTTTCCTGTGGTGCTGGTTCATCTGTATGGGAAAGGTACCAGGCATGACAGTCTTCTATTCTGAATCTATGCTGACATGTGGAATCAGTGTGGGAGTTGTTAGGCATCTTCTTACTCTTGCTCTTTTATTTTAGGCTATTCGAGCTATTAATGGTGGTGACCATGAAACTAGTGCAGAAGAGTTCACCAACCGAGTCTTCAACAGGATTGATGTGAATGGCGACGGTAAGATTCCTGCCTTTGCCACCCAGCTCAGGCTCTTTTCTACAGAGTAACATCCAATTTTTCCTTTCTTGGTTGGACTTTAGGCCTCTTCACTTCATATTTTCTTTCTATTTGCATTCTCAGCCAGTAACACATTCTCAATGGACCAAAAAGGATTTTTCTCCTGGCATTATACATTATTAGTGTGACAGGATTTGTTCCCTCTACTGAGTCCCAGCTTTGTTCTGTCCATGTGACTTTAGTAGTGGGGTTTTGGAGTGGTGTTTTGTTTCTCTTTTTGTATGTTGCTATGTAGCTCATGCCAGTTAGAAGTGGGAAATATTAGCAAATGGCCCCAAGTGCTCCTAAGTACTTCAGCATGGAAAGGAAGAAGTGGAATTTAATGTTGAAGTTCAGAGTTTCTTCACTGGGTCTGCTGCAGGCAGTACAGCAAGAACATGAAGTGCTTAGCCAAAAGTTGGTCAAGTGCCACTGTGCACCCTATATGTCCCCAAGTCCTTGCTACTTCAGGTGCTCGTTATTTTCTGACAGGCTCTTTTGTTATTCCAGAATAACTCTGCTGAGCTGCTTCCCTACACAAGGGCTTTTTGGCCTAGGACAGAAAAATTTGTTTCTGTCTGTCACAGCCTCTTTCTGTCAGCTCCTTTATCCTTGAAAATCAGAAAGTATAGGGCAGGTTAGTACTACAATAGGTTGAGTCAAAAAGGATGCTGTGATCCCACTCCTTAGTTACCCATTTCTATTGTTCTTTCTTATGTACCTCTTCCCCTGTATGGGCAAAAAAAAAGGAAGCAGGTATTGTCTGGATACTGGGGATATTTCATTAATGCTTAAGAAGACTCTCTGAGGACTTCAGAACAGTGCCTTAGAACAGTGCCTATATAGTAAGTGTCTCTACAGTTAGATTACTTCTTTTCCTGTCAGATGTGGATCCTGATGCCTTTTATTTATGTCTGACACAGGTGAACTCTCTCTGGATGAATTTGTGGAGGGAGCAAGGAAAGATGAGGAGTTCATGGAGGTTATGATGAAAAGTTTGGACCTGTCACACATTGTGGCCATGATAAACAACCGTCGGCATAGTGTATAAATCAAGCTGGGAGAAAATGCTGTGCCAATAAACAAAAGGGTGTAGAAAGACAAGAAAGGAGAAACAGCATTTTTCAAAACAAAATTTCCATAAACATGAATATGGAAGTGGGAACAGAAAGACACTGCTATGTTTGTGTATCTGAGTGCATGTTCCTGTACAAATACTGAAGCTAAGCCACGTAAATGCAGGGCAAGTTCAGAAAAACTGAATCAGGTTGGCAGTATTTGACTTGTTTTTCTAAAGTTTAAAGGCCAAATTTCAGGGCACAATTTTCCTTTTTATTCTGTGTCCCAAATTACCACTTTGAAATGGACTAAAAGTAATGCCAAGTTTGTGAAGAGCAGTAGCAGAACTGGGTGGTGGAGTGTGGAGGAAATATTCTGACATACAAAAGAAGAGTTTCAAGCTGTTATTAGTGTAGAGAACTATCAAAGAATGTAACTCGCACTGTTCTTGTCATGGTATTGGTTCATGAACACCATACCAGATGTGCTTGAATTTGGTAGTCTCTACAGAAGCAGCTTTAGTCATAAGATCGCAAGAACTGAAAGAAAAACCAGTCCAACAGTAACAAATCTGTCCTCAGCTGCAGCAGCTTTCTGTGACCAAAGAACTCTAGCAAACAAGTCAGCAGTTTGGAGCAGCTTCTGTAACCACAGAAAATATGCTACTCATATTCTTCTACATACCAAAGTAGAAGAATTACTTGAGAGATCAAATCTTTTATGTACTCAGGGTCCTACTTATTCTCTTCTCATATAACTGAGTCACTGGGAATGTTCAAGGCCACACTTAACAAGGCTTGGAGTAACCTGATCTAGCCCCATGACACGGGGCTGAAACAAGATGATCTTTGAGGTCCCTTCCTACCCAAACCATTCTGTGACTATATGATAAATGAAGTATTTGAATATGATCCTAATATTA
Organism: Sturnus vulgaris; assembly: GCF_052056855.1. Classification (NCBI taxonomy): domain Eukaryota; kingdom Metazoa; phylum Chordata; class Aves; order Passeriformes; family Sturnidae; genus Sturnus; species Sturnus vulgaris. The sequence continues at coordinate 74,508,067 of NC_142247.1, forward strand.
TTACCTCACATATTCTTTATTGGTCTTTCTTCTTGTCCTTGATGAGACAATCTAATTAAAAGAAACAACTCACCAAGGTGACTTGTGAATTGTGCTGTTCATGTGAATGCTGGAGTGAAGCTGATACTCTAGATCAGTTCTGCCATAAATGACTGATTTTGTATGGGAAGAATGATGCAGCATGGACAGACTCCGCAAACTGTGTCTTGTTCACTGTTCGTTAGATAAGGTCATGACCAGAAGCTCCTTTGAATCTGGGAAGAGAACCAGAAGGAAAGATGAATGCAGGAAATGTTCAGTGGAGTGCCTGTGCCATAGTTGGCATGCTTTTCCTGTGCAAAGAGGAAGAACTTGCAGACCTGTAACAAAACTTTAGATTAGGCTGATACTTGCTTATACGTAGGCTTCTGTGATGTTCACATGTGTATTGGTTTGTATGGCAAGGTTTTGGTAGCAGGGGGCTACAGGATTGGCTTCTTTGAGAAGCTGCTGAAGTTTCCCCTGTGTCTGGCAAAGACAATGCCAGCCGGCTCCAGGATGCTACTGGCCAAGCCTGAGACCTTCAGGCATGGTAGTAACATGTCTGGGATAACATATTTAAGAAGGAAAAGTTATTGGACAGAAGCAATTGCAGCTAGAGTGGTGAAGACTGAGAATGTGTGAAAGAAACAGCTCTGCAAAGTCAGCTAAGAAGGAGGGGAAGGAGGTGTTTCAGGTACAAGAAATGAGATTTTCCTGCAGCCCATGATGCCGTCCGTAGTGAAGCAGGTTGTCCTCCTGGAGCACACAGAGGTCTGCAGGAGGGAAGCAGAAATCCACCTGCAGCCTGTGGAAGAGCCCCGTGTTGGAGCAGGTCCTGGAAGGACCTGTGGGCCTGTGGTTTCCTGGTGGGACTTGTGACCTTACTGGGGACTCATTTAGAGCAGTTCCTGAAGGACTGACCCTGGGAGAGGCTCCTCACCCTGGAGAAGCTCATGAAGAACCACGGCCCATGAGAAGGACTCATATTGGAGAAATTAATGGAGAACTGTCTCCTGTAGGAGTGGTCTCATGCTGCAGCAGCACAAGGGGGAAGTAGTGGCATGAACTGACCATAACCTCCACTCTCATCTTCTTGCACTTCTGGTGGGGAGGAGGGAGAGAATTGGGAATAAAGTTAATCCTGGGAAGGAGAGAGGAATGGAGGAAAGGTGTTTTAAAGATTTGTTTTACTTCTCATTATCTTACTCTGATTTTGATTTGTAATAAATTCAATTAATTTCTCTCATTTTTTCTCTGTGATGGTAATCGGTGAGTGATGTCTCCCTGTCCTTCTCTCTGCTCATGAGCCTTTTTGCATTTTATCCAGCTGAGAAGTGATTGACAGAGAAGCTTTGGTGATCGATTAGCTCTTTCGCCATTTTTCATGGAATTTCCCCACCCATTTCTCACTGATTTTTCCCCCATTTCTCACGGATTTTTTCCCCACTTTTCCCCATTTCTCACTGATTTTTTTCCCCATTCTTCAGGGATTTTTTCCCCATTTCTCACTGATTTTTTCCCCATTTCTCAATTAACTTTTCCCCACTTTTCCCCGTTGCTCACTGATTTGTTCCCCCATTTTTCATGGATTTTTTTCCCCATTTCTCACTGATTTTTCCCCCCCATTCTTCATGATTTACAGGATACTCTATCGTGAATGGAAAGCAATTAAAGGAAGGGGGGAGGTTACCAGCCACCTGGTCAGCTCAGACAGCAGAGCTGCACACGCTTGTGAGAGCCTGTGAATTATAGCAGGACAAGACATTAAATATATTTACTGATTCTAAATATGCATATGCGGTAATACATGCATTTGGAAAACTATGGGGAAAAAAAGAGGTTTATTAAGCTGCAGAAGAAAGAAGAAAATAATTGGTTTACAAGGGATGGCAAGCAGTGGATACCAAAAGCTCTAGCCTTACAATTGTTAAAACAACTTCATTAAAGGAGTCGTTCTGTGCCTTCTTTGGGGTGAGGAAAAAAGGCTGAGGGGGGCTCCGACGTGGTTTGGGGCACCCCAAGGTCCCTGGGAGAGGGAGCCGGGCTGCGCTGGAGGAGCAGGTGAGTCGGGCATGGGGGGGGGGTCATGGTGGGTGCCAGAACATTGAGAGGGAGGGGTGGGTGTAGAATGCATGAAAAACAGAACCATAAAAAATAGCTAAATATAGTCTAAAAGGAATGTTTAAATGCTTTTTATTTGGGTAGAGGCACGGTTTTTATAGCTAATATAAAAATAAAATATAAAGAATAGAAATAGATTGGTATACATGTAAAATATAATGAAATATAAGTAGCAAATATCTATGAAAAATCTAGTGTATAACAGAAATAATGCAAATATAAGAATATGTATAAATATAAAATAGAGCTATGAGAATGGTAATAAGAATGGGGTAAAACATCAGTGAGAAATGGAAAAAAACCACATGAAAAATGGTGGGAAAATCAGTGAGAAATGGAGAAAAATCAGTGAAAAACGGGGGGGGAATCTTTGAAAAATGGGGAAAAAAATCAGTGAGAAATGGGGGAAAAAAAATCCATGAAAAATGGGGGAATAAATCAGTGAGAAACGGGGAAAAGTGGGGGAAAAAATAATTGAGAAATGGGGGAAAAAATCCGTGACGAATGGCGGGAAAAGTCATTAAGAAATGGGGGAAAAATCAGTGAGAAACAGGGAAAAAAATCAATGAGAAATGGGGGAAAATTTGGGACAAAATCAGCGAGAAATGGGGGAAAAATCAGTGGTAAATGGGGGAAAAGTCGATGAAAAATGGGGGAATATTCAGTGAGAAATGGGGGGGGGGGGGAAATCAGTGAGAAATGGGGAAAAAATCCATGGAAAACAGGCAAACAATCCATGGGCAATGGCGGGAACAGAGCGAGCTGTTATCGCTCGTGCTGTGGTGGCCGATGCTGTGGGGAAAAAATAAGTGAAAAATGGGGGCAATAATCAGTGATAAATGGGGAGAAAATCAGTGATTAATGGGCGGAAAAATGCATGAAAAATGGGGGGAAAATTCAGAGAGAAATGGGGGCAAATATCAGTGATAAATGGGGAAAAAAATCAGTGATTAATGGGGGGAAAAATGCATGGAAAATGGGGGGAAATTCAGAGAGAAATGGGGGCAAAAATCAGTGAGCAATGGGGGGGAAAATCGGGAAATATCCATGGAAAAATGGGGGGAAAAAATCAGTGAGAAATGGGGGAAACATCATGGTGAAATGGGGAAAAAAAATCTTTGATAAATTGGGGAAACAAATCATTGAGAAATGGGGGAAAAAAATCAGTGAGAAATGGGGAAAATATGGGAAAAAATCCACGAAAATTGCGGGGAAAAATGCATGAAAAATTGGGGAAAAATCAGTAAGAAATGGGGGAAAAAATCCATGAAAAATGGCGGGAAAAATCAGATCGGCGATCGATAGCTAATGCGTGCCGATCGATTAGATCAGCGATCGATTGATCACGACTACCGATCGATTAGATCGGCGTTCGATTGCTAATGCCCGCCGATCGATTAGATCGGCGATCGATTGATCGCGCCTGCCGATCGATTAGATCGGCGATCGATTGCTAATGCCTGCTGATCGATTAGATCGGCGTTCGATTGCTAATGCCTGCCGATCGATTAGATCGGCGATCGATTGATCGCGCCTGCCGATCGATTATATCGGCGATCGATTGCTAATGCCTGCCGATCGATTAGATCGGCGATCGATTGCTAATGCCTGCCGATCGATTAGATCGCCGATCGATTGATCGCGCCTGCCGATCGATTATATCGGCGTTCGATTGCTAATGCCTGCCGATCGATTATATCGGCGATCGATTGATCGCGCCTGCCGATCGATTATATCGGCGATCGATTGATCGCGCCTGCCGATCGATTAGATCGGCGATCGATTGCTAATGCCTGCCGATCGATTAGCTCGGCGATCGATCGCGCCTGCCGATCGATTAGCTCGGCGATCGATTGATCGCGCCTGCCGATCGATTAGATCGGCGGTCGATTGCCAATGCCTGCCGATCGATTGCTAATGCACACTATTTGCACACTCCTTGCACAGCCTTTGCACTCATACAGAGGCAGGAGGTTTCTCAGTTCTGGTCGGGGTTTTTTGGGGCGTTCATTCCGGGGGATTTCCTCAAGGATTGGGACACTCCTTGATTCCATCCCTTGCCTGTCTCCCAAGCGCCACCCTGTGGGCAGAGCGCGGTACTGCGCGCCTGCCTCTCCCAAGATGGCGGCTCGGGTGTCGCTCCCCGACCTTCTAACTCTGGCTGCAAAAGGAGGGTGGCACAGCAAGGAGCCCGCTCGCTCTAGTGGGATGCCTGCGCACGACGCCGACACCGATCCCACGGGTGCGGTTTTCGGCGGCGTTTCCAATCGTGCGGACATCTCCTTCAGCCCGCTTCGGCCCGGGGGAGAGGGGCGGGGCCGCCAGCGATGGTGCCGGCGCAGCCCGGGCAGGCTCGGGGCGGAGCCGGGGCTTGGCGAGGCGGGGCACGGAGGTCCCGGGGACGGGACCGGGCGGGGCCGGGGCGGTGCTTTAGGGGCGGTCCCCAGTGGTCCCGGGCGGCACCGGGGGCGGGGCCGGGTGATCCCGGAGCGGTACCGAGCTGTGCTGGGGACGGTGCTGCAGGGGCGGTGCCGGGCCCGCCTCAGGGTGATTGAATGCCCAGAAATCGCCTCCTCTGCCCCGTGCTCACACTGAGCTGCGGGCTGCAGCGTGCTGTCGGAGCTCCGCACACAGCACGGATTTGGGCTTCCCCTCCTCTCAAACCCTCTCCCCCTCCTTCCTCCTCCTCATCTTCCTCTTTGTCCTCTGTCACTGCTGAGGCTCTGGAAAGAACTGAAATTCTGCAGGGAGAGATGTCCTCTCGTGGCCCCAGGGACTGCCTCGGCACGGGCCACGAGCGCCTCCGGCCCCTGCCTTCTCCTGCTTGAAAAGATCACCTGGAGCCCGAGCTCGGGGGGGTGAAATCAGCTGAAATCCAGGTAACTCTGTCAAGTGCCCCCCAGGGACATCGGCGGGGCTGGGGGATGAGGGTTTGAAACAGCAAATTCTTTGGAATATACACCTGTCCCTGTGCCGATGCTGCTGAGCTTCCTGCCACAGTATATCCCCACTCCATGAGGCGCTGTGAGGTTATGGCAGTGGGAATTGAGCAGGGAATTCGGGGCTATGGGCATAATTCACGGGAGCTAGCAAAGCTGACAGCCAACCCCAAATCGGGGCACAGCACAGAGAACAATCTGTGTGCTGCCCTGTCAGCTCAAGCTCCTGGGCTGGGAAGTACTGGGAGTTAAATGTATGGAATTACACAAATCACAGCAACTGGCATCACCCAGAGGGACAATCCAAGGCCCAAACAATTCCTCCACAGTCCACTCTGGGAAAAACACCCTGTGCCTGCCAGGAGCTCTGACCCTGCTTTTCCTACCAGCTCCTGAGCAGTGTCAGGGCCACCACGACGCCTTTAAAATCCAGATAAACCCCAAATCCTACACAGTGAATAATCCAAAGAAAGTCCTGAATTGTTGTCATTAAAAGCTCAAAACTCATTAAGAATTCTATGACAACACTGTAATGGACTCCCAGGAACCTCATGAATGCTCTCAGTTTCATTTTTGTGTATTTTTACTCCCTCATTTGGCAGCTTGTAAAACTTATCCTGGAATTCAGAGGTCAAGCAGGATCGACTTTGGATTGACCTTCACCTCTGGTCCCACTTTGTGCAAACACAACTCGTGCCCAGGTGGGTGAACTCATCACCTCAGCTTTTCACTCCAGAGTATCCCCTCCTTATTTCCCTGTAGATGAACTCAGATCCACTCCTCACCTCCACTGGTCATCCAAGCGTCCATTCTGTTCCCCACAGGCCCTGGTGGCCCCAGGGAGCTCCCTTGGCCTTTCTCCTGCCCCTCTGCAGCCCGAGGTCGCTACACAAACAGTTCTTGTGTCCCCTCTAAATGACCCCGGGTTTTCTGCTCAATGAATGGCATGACCCGTGCCCACTGCTCATGATTCACCCAACCAAAATCAAGAGCAAATGTTGCTTGGGCTTTAAGAACTTGAAATAACTCTGAAGCAAAAGAAATCACCTTTTTCTTCTGGTTTTTATTTTTATTTTTTCATTTAAGATGCTGGACTTGCCTCTGTGGATGTGTGCTGAGCTCTCACTGCAGGGGACTGTCAGGCCTGAATGGCTGTGAGTTCGTGTTCTTCTCAGTAGGGAATCAGAAATTATTCTCAGACCATAGAATTGTTTTCTGAAACCTTTCCCCTTTCCTCTTTGTGCCTTTGAATTTTTCAGCTGTTCCCTGTTGTCACTTCCCCTGCCTGACTTCTGTGCAGCTCCTAGCTGGGAAAAACTGGGAAAACTTAGGGGGTACAGAGGTGGAATTTTTGGCTGGATTTTTCTAACATTTCTAATTTTGCTGAACTTATTTCCCCAGTGAGAAGAGCACGAACTCACAGCCATGCAGGCCTGACAGTCACTGCGGGAAATCTGACACAGTATTAATAAGTAACCTTTCCTGAGAGCAGTCACCACCCCAGTCCTCCAGCCTTGTCAAATGTTTGCAATGAATGGAGCCAAGTTCTAATCCTTAATCTAAATTTATGTCAGCTTTTGTTAGAAAGATACCGGACAGTAAATCATACAAGAGAATTTAAAAATTGCACAAAGAATAACAGGCCCAGACCAAACCCAACCGCCCCCATCACTGCTCCACCCCAATTTTGGGAGAAACAGTGATACAGTTTATAAATACTCTCCTTCCACACTATTCAGTCCTTCACCGCACATCCCCAGAGAGGAGTCCCTCAGACCTTGCTCCCCTGAACACCAGGAGAGCTGGAGTTTCACCCAGATCCCACATTCCCATGGCAGTTAATCCCAGCAGGGAGGCAAAGAGGAACCCTGCATCCTCTGACATAGCCCACAGCACGGGCAGCACCAGGAGCCCTCCAGGCTCAGACCTCTGGTGCTGAAGCCTCTGGGCTTTGGCTGATCAAACACCACAGCTCTTGGCAAAGATGCCAGGAGAGTCGTGATTCTTCCTGTCCTGAAAGAGAGGAGGAAAAGAAAATTAAGTCGACTGCAGAAGGATTCCAGCTCTCAACTTCTGCTCTGATTCCTCACTCTGGGGTTTTATCCATGACAAGTGACACCAATTCAGAGTGCCCTTTTCCAGCATTTTTATTCCTAACTATTTCAGACATTAAAAGGATGCTCATTTCTCTTATTGTATTCTTTGCTTAATTTTATTAGCGGCATTTTCATCCCAGACCCCACTTGTCAGTTCTTCAATCCTTTAGCACTGGACTTGGCACAAAGGGATACCCGTGGTGCTGCATCACAAGAAATCCCAAAGAGAAACCCCTTCCAAACCTGACGGAGAAAGCTTTCAAGGCACTCCAGAACACAGACAGCTTTTCCTGCCTTGTCAGGCCACACCAATTCTGTCCCATCCACCTGAACTGTGCAGGTGAGGAAAAGGCTTTCCTTGCTCCTCGGGAATCACTGTCTGAGACCACAGATGTCCATCCTGGGCAGCACCTGGAAACAACGTGGGAAAGGCAAAATGAGAGTGTTTTCTATCAGAAAATTACTACTACTAATAAAAATAACAATCAGAACTTCTGGACAAATTTAGTAACATCACTTTGATATGAGAAATACAGGCCATGCCCATCCTTGTAGCCCAGGTGAAAACAGGAAGGAGAACTAGAGGAAAAGCAGAGTCCCTTATTTGATCTCTGGACACAAACGGAGGCCTTTTCCCTGTGAAACCAAACTCACCCTTCCAGGGTTCCTGAGATCAGCTACGAGGAGGCTTTTGGCACTCCAAGAGCAGCTGGGTCACAGCTGGATGCGGCTTGGGTCTGGGAGACACCGTGCTCCTTCTGGAATTATAGCACGCAAATGCCTGCTCCTGGCCCCAGGCCCGGAGATAAAATCTGTGGGGTTTTTCCCTGTGCAACATTGTTCACCCCTCCCAGGTTCCTGAGATCTGCACAGAGGAGGCTTTGGGCACCCCAAAGGCAGCCAGGGTTACAGGTGGGGGCAGCTTGGGGCTGGGAGAAATCCTCATCCATTTGGAATTTTATCAGGCAGAAACCTGGCTGGGTGCACAGGTCTCTGGACACGACCAGTGGCCCTTTCCCCTGTGAAACAAAACTCACCCTGCCAGGCTCCTGAGACCACTTAGGAGGAGGGGTTTGACTCTCCAAGAGCAGTCGCAACGAGAGATGCTCACACAGAAGGCCATGCAGAAGAGGAAACGAGCGCACCCGCAGCCCCCCAAGGCGCGCCCCAACGCCCCAGACCCGGCACTGCCAGCTCGGGCAGTCCCATAAAGCATCCCCCGCCTCCGCAGCGGCGGGACAGGCGGGGCCCGGGGTCCCGAGGAAACCGAGCGTGCCCGGAGGCGCGGCAGGACGGCAGCGCAGCGCCGCCTGGCGGCGGAGCAGGAGAGCAGCGCCGGGCCCCATGGCAGTATCGGTACCCGTGCGCCCCCTGCTGTCCGCGGCGATGCAGCGCCCGATGCCGAGTTCCACGCCCGTGTCGCCGAGGGAGAGGGGCACCGCTGGCTGGGGCCTCCCCGCCGACACGGACAGAAGCCGAAGCAGAAGCCCCGGTGCCATTGGCGGCCCCTACCCAGCGGGCCGGGCTCCGCCGGGCCCGCGGCCCCGCGCGGTATCGGGTCGGCCCGCTCCCGTCTTCGTCGCACCCGGCCCTGCTCCTGGCATGAAGCGCGTCACCGCCCCGCGCCGTCCCGCCCCCCGCGCGTCATCGCGTGCGTTCGGCGGCCCGCCCCGGGGGCGGTGCCGGGGGCGCTACCCGGGGCGGTGCCGGGGCAGTGCCGGGGGCGGCACCGGGGGCGGTGCCGGGGCGGTGCCGGGGGCGTTCCCGGTCGCCGTGCCGGGGTAGCCCGGGGAGCGGTTCCGGGAGCGGTTCGGGGGGCGGTGCCGATTGCAGTCCCGGTCACTGTCCCCAGTCCCCGTCCCCAGTCCTGGTCCCGGTCCCAGTCCCCGGTTCCGGTCCCCGATCCTGGTCCCAGTCCCAGTTCCCCGTCCCGGAACCCGATCACGGTCCTGGTCCCAGTCCCCAATCCCGGTCCCGGTCCCTGTCTCCAGTCCCCGATCCCGGTTCCGGTCCCTGTCCCAGGTCCCCGTCCGCGATCCCGGTCCCTGTCCCATTTCCCCGTCCCGGTCCCCGATCCCAGTCCCGGTCCACGTCCCCGATCCCGATTTTTCCCCCCCTTTCACACTGATTTTTCCCCCGATTTATCAATGATTTTTTTCCCCATTTTTTCCCATTTCTCACTGATATTTTCCCCCATTTTTCAGGGATTTTTTTCCCCATTTCTCACTGATTTTTTTCCCCATTCTTCATGGAGTTTTGCCCCCGTTTTTCACTGATTTTTCCCCATTTCTCACTGACTTTTTCCCCATTTTCCCCCATTTCTCACTGATATTTTCCCCCATTTTTCATGGATTTTTTCCAGATTTATCCCCATTTCCCACTGATTTTTCCCCATTTTTCATGGACTTTTCCCCCCCGTTTCTTACTTATGTTTTTCCCCGATTTCTCATTGATTTCCCCCCCCCCCATTTCGCACTGATTTTTTACCCATTTTTCCCCATTTCTCACTGATTTCTTTCGCCATTTTTCATGGAATTTCCCCACCCATTTCTCACGGATTTTTTCCCCACTTTTCCCCATTTCTCACTGATTTTTCCCCCCATTCTTCAGGGATTTTTTTCCCCATTTCTCACTGATTTTTCCCCCCATTCTTCATGATTTACAGGATACTCTATCGTGAATGGAAAGCAATTAAAGGAAGGGGGGAGGTTACCAGCCACCTGGTCAGCTCAGACAGCAGAGCTGCACACGCTTGTGAGAGCCTGTGAATTATAGCAGGACAAGACATTAAATATATTTACTGATTCTAAATATGCATATGCGGTAATACATGCATTTGGAAAACTATGGGGAAAAAAAGAGGTTTATTAAGCTGCAGAAGAAAGAAGAAAAAAATTGGTTTACAAGGGATGGCAAGCAGTGGATACCAAAAGCTCTAGCCTTACAATTGTTAAAACAACTTCATTAAAGGAGTCGTTCTGTGCCTTCTTTGGGGTGAGGAAAAAAGGCTGAGGGGGGCTCCGACGTGGTTTGGGGCACCCCAAGGTCCCTGGGAGAGGGAGCCGGGCTGCGCTGGAGGAGCAGGTGAGTCGGGCATGGGGGGGGGTCATGGTGGGTGCCAGAACATTGAGAGGGAGGGGTGGGTGTAGAATGCATGAAAAACAGAACCTTAAAAAATAGCTAAATATAGTCTAAAAGGAATGTTTTATTGGCTTGTGTTTGGATAGAGGTAGGGTTTTTTTATAGATACTGTAAATAGAAAAGATAAAGAATAAAAATATAGAAGCAAATATAAGAAACCAATATATAAATATATTACATTACATTATATTATGTTATGAAAATAGAAATATATAAATATTCAGACTTTAAAAGGAATGTTTTATTGGTTTTTATTTGGTTAGAGGAGGGTTTTTTGAAAATAATATAGGCAAAAATATACAAATATGCAAAAATAGATACTGACATAAAATTATTATAACTATATATGCATATATATATGTAAGTATAAATATATAGAAAAAAATATAAATATAAAATACATGTATGTAGTATGTAATAGAAATAATTTATCGATTTTAATATGTTATATTAAATAGTATGTTATAATAGAATGTAAATAGCATCTAGTATATTAATATACTAGTAAAAACTACATTAAATAGTATATAAATATAGAATACACAATATAGACATATAAATCTACAGATATAAATATGAAAACTAAATAGAAAAATATATTCAAATAGAATTTAAAATAATCGAGGTTTTTGTTTCTATTTGGTTAGAGGCAGAGCTTTTAAAGAAATAATATTAAAAACTATGAACCTCCAAATATAGATGGATATAGATAAAATAGAAATAACATTAGTAATATAAATCTATGTATATAATGAATAATAAAATAATATTGTATATATGATAAATAGAATAGCAATTAAATTGAATATATGAAATATGTCTAGATTATGACTAGAAATTAAATATTAAAAAATAGATGATTTATATATATAAAAGGTTTTTTTTTCATTTGGTCAGAGGCAGGGCATTTTTAGTTTGGGTCGGGGTTTTTTTGGGGCGTTCATTGAGAGGATTTTATGACGGGTGGGGACTCTGGTGCTTGGAACTCTCTCCCTTCTCTGGCTGTCCCTGACAGGGCGGCAGTGCCGGGCTGAGTTGGGCGGCAGTGCTGCCGCCGTGTGGACACAGGCGGGTACTGCACCGTGCCCCTCTCAGGATGGCGGAAGGGCCCGCGGGCCGGGACCCAGCCGTGCGGCAGCGCTCAAGATGGCGGCCTCTCTAGGACCCCGGCGGATAGGCGTTTACATAAAACGCCTGTCCGCGCTCGCCGGCGCCCTCACGCCCGCGGCACCGGGGACCGCGCGGCCGTTGTCGGCACGCTCTGACACGTCCGGGAAAATTGGCGGCGAGCGGATCGGCGTCGGCGATGTAATCAGGCATCTTATGCCTACACACCGGGGTCCTGATTTTTTCCCGCCCTTTCTGCCGCCATTTTTGGCAGGTCAGCCGGAGTGCCGCCCGAGCCGCCATTTTGAGAGTCCCGACACACTCAAGATGGCGGCCTCTCTAGGACCCCGGCGGATGGGCGTTTACATAAAACGCCTGTCCGCGCCCGCCGGCGCCCTCACGCCCGCGGCACCGCGGACCGCGCGGCCGTTGTCGGCACGCTCTGAAACATCCGGGAAAATTGTCGGCGAGCGGATCGGCGTCGGCGATGTAATCAGGCATCTTATGCCTACACACCGGGGTCCTGATTTTTTCCCGCCCTTTCTGCCGCCATTTTTGGCAGGTCAGCCGGGGTGCCGCCCGAGCCGCCATTTTGAGAGTGCGGACACACTCAAGATGGCGGCCTCTCTAGGACCCCGGCGGATAGGCGTTTACATAAAACGCCTGTCCGCGCCCGCCGGCGCCCTCACGCCCGCGGCACCGGGGACCGCGCGGCCGTTGTCGGCACGCTCTGACACGTCCGGGAAAATTGGCGGCGAGCGGATCGGCGTCGGCGATGTAATCAGGCATCTTATGCCTACACACCGGGGTCCTGATTTTTTCCCGCCCTTTCTGCCGCCATTTTTGGCAGGTCAGCCGGAGTGCCGCCCGAGCCGCCATTTTGAGAGTCCCGACACACTCAAGATGGCGGCCTCTCTAGGACCCCGGCGGATGGGCGTCTACATAAAACGCCTGTCCGCGCCCGCCGGCGCCCTCACGCCCGCGGCACCGCGGACCGCGCGGCCGTTGTCGGCACGCTCTGAAACATCCGGGAAAATTGTCGGCGAGCGGATCGGCGTCGGCGATGTAATCAGGCATCTTATGCCTACACACCGGGGTCCTGATTTTTTCCCGCCCTTTCTGCCGCCATTTTTGGCAGGTCAGCCGGGGTGCCGCCCGAGGCGCCATTTTGAGAGTCCCGACACGCTCAAGATGGCGGCCTCTCTAGGACCCCGGCGGATAGGCGTTTACATAAAACGCCTGCCCGCGTTCGCCGGCATAAAAATAAATATGCATAAATATAAACATAGACATAAACATGCACAAACGTTAACCTGCATAGATATAAACATAAACATAAACATAAACATAAACATAAACATAAACATGCAAAACAATAATAATAAATAGAAATAGAAATAGAAATAGAAATAGAAATAGAAATACAAACATTAATAAAATCAGTGAGAAAGGGGGTAAAATCAGTGAGAAATGGGGGGGAAAAACCATGAAAAATGATGGAAAAATCAGAGAGAAATGGGGAAAAAATCAGTGATTAATGGGCGGGAAAATGCATGAAAAATGGGGGGAATAATTCAGAGAGAAATGGGGGCAAATATCAGTGAGAAATGGGGGGGAAAATCAGGAAATATCCATGAAAATTGGGGGAAACATCCATGAAAAATGGCGGAAAAAATCAATGAAAAATGGCGGAAAAAATCAGTGAGAAATGGGGAAAAATGGGGAAAAAGGAGTGATAAATGGGGGAAAAAATCAGTGAGAAATGGGGAAAAATGAGGAAAAAATCCACGAAAAATGGGTGGAAAAATCCATGAAAAATCAACGGAAAAATCAGTGAGAAATGGGGAAAACATCATGGTGAAATGGGGCAAAAATCAGAGAGAAATGGGGAAAAATTATTGAAAAATGGGGGATAAAAATCAGTGAGAAATGGGGGGAAAATGGGGAAAAACATCAGTGAGAAATGGGGAAAAAAAATCTTTGATAAATTGGGGCAAAAATCATTGAGAAATGGGGAAAATAATCAGTGAGAAATGGGGAAAATTTGGGAAAAATCCAGGAAAACTGCGGGAAAAAATGCTTGAAAAATTGGGGAAAAAATCCGAGAGAAAATCCCCGGGAATCCCCGGGAAAAACCCCCCGGAATCCCCGAGAAAATCCCCCGGAATTCCCCGGGAAAATCCCCCCGGAATCCCCTGGAAAATCCCCCTGAATTCCCCGAGAAACTCATCCCGGAATCCCCGTGATAATCCGTCCGCTATCCCCGAGAAAATCCCCCAGGAATCCCCCAGAAAATCTCCCCGAAATCCCCGGGATAATCTCCCCGGAATCCCCGAGAAAATCCGCCCCGAATCCCCTGGAAGATTCCCCCGGAATCCCCGAGAAAATCCCTCGGAATTCCCCGGGAAAATCAACCCGGAATCCCCGAGAAAATCCCCCGGAATCCCCGGGAAAATCCCCCAGGAAAATCCCCGGGATAATCACCCCGGAATCCCCTGGAAAATCCCCTAGGAATCCCCGAGAAAATCCCCCCGGAATTCGCCGGGAAAATCCCCCCGGAATCCCCCAGAAAATCCCCCCGGAATACTCTGCAATATCCCCCCGGAATCCCCTGGATAATCCCCCCGGAATCCCCGATAAAATCCCCCTGGAATCTCCAGGAAAATGCCCCGGGAATACGTGAGAAAATCTCCCCGGAATCCCCGAGAAAATCCCCCCGGAATCCCGTGGAAAATACCCCCTGAATCCCCGAGAAAATCCCCCCGGAATCCCCGAGAAAATCCCCCCGGATTCCCCTGAAAATCCCTCGGAATTCCCCGGGAAAATCCTCCCGGAATCCAAGAGAAAATCCTCCCGGAATCCACGAGAAAATCCGCCCGGAATCCCCGGGAAAATCCTCCAGAAATCCCCGAGAAAATCCCCCGGAGTCCCCGGGAAAATCAACCCGGAATCGCCGGGAAAATCCCCCCAGAATCCCCGAGAAAATCCCCCGGAATTCCCCTAGAAAATCCCCCCGGACTCCCCGAGAAATTTCCCCCGGAATCCCCGGGAAAATAGCCCCCGGAATCCGCGAGAAAATCCCCCCGGAATCCACGCGAAAATCCCCCAGAAATCCCTGTGAAAGCCCCCCCGGAATCCCCAAGAAAATCTCCCCGGAATCCCCGAGAAAATTCGCCCGTAATACTCGGGAAAATATGCCCGGAATCCCCTGGAAAAACCCCCCGGAATCCCCTGGATAATCCCCCCGGAATCCCCGATAAAATCCCCCTGGAATCTCCAGGAAAATGCCCCGGGAATACGCGAGACAATCCCCCCGGAATCCCCTGGAAAATCCCCCCTGAATCCCCGAGAAAAACCCCCCTGAATCCCCGAGAAAATCCCCCCGGATTCCCCTGAAAATCCCTCGGAATCCCCGGGCAAATCTCCCCGGACTCCCCGAGAAAATCCCCCCGGAATTCCCCGGGAAAATCCCCCCGGAATCCCCGAGAAAATCCCCTAGAATTCCCCGGGATAATCCCCCCGGAATCCCCGAGAAAATCCCCCCGCAATCGCCGAGAAAATCCCCCCGGAATCGCCGGAATAATCCCCTGGAATTCCCCGGGAAAATCATCCCGGAATCCCCGAGAATATCCCCCCGGTATCGCCGAGAAAACCCCCCCGGAATCCCCGGGAAAATCCCTCCGGACTCCCCGAAAAAATCCCCCGGAATCCCCGAGAAAATCCCCCGGAATTTCCCGGGAAAATCACCCCGGAATCCCCGAGAAAATTCTCCCGAAATACTCGGCAAAATCCCCCAGGAATCCACGGAAAATTCCCCGGAATCCAGGAGAAAATACCCCGGAATCCCCATGAAAATCCCCCCGGAATCTCCGAGAAAATCCCCCGGAATCCCCGCGAATATCCCCCCGGAATCCCCGGGAAAATCCCCATGAATTCCCCGGGAAAATAATCTCGGAATCCCCGAGAAAATCTCCCCGGAATCACCGAGATAATGGCCCCGGAATACCCGAGAACATCCCCCGGAATTGCCCGAGAAAATCATCCCGTAATCCCCGAGGAAATCCCCCCGGAACACTCGGGAAAATCCCCCCGGAATTCCTCGTCAAATCACCCCGGATACCCCGGGAAAATCCCTCCGGACTCCCCGAAAAATTCCCCCCGGAATACTCGGGAAAATCCCCCCGGAATCCCCGAGAAAATCCACCCGGAATTCCTCGTCAAATCACCCCGGATACCCCGGGAAAATCCCTCCGGACTCCCCGAAAAATTCCCCCCGGAATACTCGGGAAAATCCCCCCGGAATCCCCGAGAAAATCCACCCGGAATCCCCTGGAAAATCCACCGGGAATTCCCCGGGAAATTCCTCGCTGAAACCCCTGGAAAATCCCCCCGGAATCCCGGAGAAAATCCCCCCGGAATTCCCTGGGAATATCCCCTCGGAATCCCCGGGAAAATCCCCCCGGACTCCCCGAAAAAATCCCCCCGGAATACTCGGGAAAATCCCCCCGGAATACTCGGGAAAATCCTCCCGGAATTCCCGAGAAAATCCCCCGGAATTCCCTGAGAAAATCGCCCCGGAATCCCAGTGAAAATCCCCCCGGAATCCCCGGGAAAATCCCCCAGGAATCCCCTGGAAAATCCCCCAGGTATCCCCGATAAAATCCCCCTGGAATCCCCTGGAAAATCCCCCTGGAATCGCGGGGAAAAAGCCCCCCGCATTTCCCGGGAAAAATCCCCCCGGAATCCCCGATAAAATCTCCCCGGAATCCCTGAGAAAATCCCCCCGGAATCCGCGAGAAAATATGCCCAGAGTCCCCGATAAAATCCCCCCGGAATCCCCGGGAATATCCCCCAGGAATCCCCGATAAAATCCCCCCGGAATCCCCCAGAAATTCCCCCTGGAATCCCCGACAAAATCCCCCCGGAATTCCCGACAAAATCCTCCCGGAATCCCCGGAAAATCCCCCCGGAATCCCCGGAAAATCCCCGCGGAATTCCGGTCCATTTCTGTAGGAGAATAGTTTGTAAGGATAGTGCAGAAGGCACTAGTTGCCAACGAGTTACAGCTGTACTGATTAGCAAGGAGTGGAAACAGCCTTGCCTGCCCAGTGAGGCTGGTTGTTATAAAAGCGTGGGTCAGCTGGCTGCCAGTTTCACTAAGCACAGCTCCAGCTGGAGGTGCAGAGCCTGCTGCAGTGTGGGCTGGAGCCTGCTGGCTGTGCTGCGAGGAGGAAGGGACACGTGGCCGTGCAAGGGATGGACAAGGTGAGAGGATGCTGTGTGTGGGACAGACAGGCTCAGGTGGCTGGGGAAGGGACAGGCTGGGGTTTAGCCAGTCGTACAGAGGAGAGGAGGAGTCGGTGCTGTGTGGAGCTGCCTGTGAGAAAAGGAGTCAGAGTTGCCTCAAAGAAATCTGTGGAGAGAAGGCATGAAAAGTGTGTAATGAAAGACTAATGTTGGTGCCTGTCATGTCTGTCTTGATATAATTGCTACACGTTTTCTCGGAATGCTTGAATTTAGACATAAAATGAAAACTTTATTGTAAGAAAGGAATGCATTTCTCACCAAAGTGGTGTAGGGTGGGGGATCACAACTCCCAGATGGCCTGGAAGCGGAACGGCCACAGGGGTTACTGTAACTGGGCCTCCAGTACCAAAGCCCCAGTGGGTTTAAAGGCTAGAGCTGGGCTGGGATTAGCACGGGCTATGCAGCTGGGCTCATGCACAGGTCTGTCAGCACTCCTACCCGAGGGCAGTCCCTCACCTAGGGAGAGGTTCTAGGCCTGGAGATGAGGCTGAGTTTGGGAAGGGTGATGAGGACATGGTTAGGGAGGGATGTAAATGCATATCAAAAGACTTAATTTTGAGGGGTGGCAAGCATTAGCTATAAACCAGTAAGTATTTACAGCTAAAGGCTGGAGGTGGGGGCTGTCTGAGGAGGACAGGACTGTTTAAGGCTGAAGTTGGAAGAGAAACCTTGGTGAAGCTTTTGCGTTAGAAACGGCCTCACCTGCCAAATCAGATTTTTGTCTTCAGGATTGCATGAGTGAGGATGCCACAGCCAAGGAAAAGGTTCAGGTTTGGGAGGCAAAGGCGAGTTAGGCAGGGCTGCAGGGCTGGGGCTTGGCTGTTTCCATACTGCTCAGGGCAGCAAAGGGTAGCTGGCTCACTGGGCCTTGGATCTAGAACTCTTTCTGGAACAAGGTGGAGAGCTGAGGTTCATGCAAGGAAGGGGCCAGGAATTCTTTGTCTGACTGGAAAATGCCAGAGGGGCAGTGTGTGACTCGGATAGGATGATATGTTCGTCTGGCGAGAGTCACAAAAGAATATTTTGGTTTACTGATAACTGGGCAGCTCAGAAGTTACTACTTGACTTAGTTGCTGCTCCCATCTGTTGCACACATAAACAGAGCAAAGCAGACGAATTCTCTCGGAGCCTGAGGTCTTTGACTGGCCCTCCAAAAATGCTGCCCGCTAAAAAACAGACGTGGGGGAGGAAAGTTGTCAGATACAATAGAGCAAGAAAAGGACACGGGCTTCAAAGTGCCCTCCAGCAGACCACGGAAGTGACCTGTCTGGAAGTGAAACCAGCAGTCTGCTTCCCCAGCCTCCTGGAAGCCTCTAACAGCTACACAGGCAGTGAGGGGAGAGAACAATTCAACCTAAAAATAATTTTCAGTAGCGTTCTGCACTGCTGTTAAAAATACTGCAACCAGGGAATGTGGTGTGGTGATAACTATTAGGCCTGTAAGTCTGGTAACTGGGGCTTTTAGCTCAAACATCTCGGTATGGCTACTTTGAGCCTTGTAAAAGCTGCGTTAAGTCCAATTTCTTGGGTAGTTCTACTAGCTCTAGCCTTGCTTTTCATCCCCTCAGTAAGAAAGCAACTCCCTCTCGAGAATGTTATTTACTTTCCATATTATGTGCCTACCGATTTCTGGAATTGCAAATGTCTTTGGATACATGCGTAAATTTAAGTTTCAAGAAAGCTGTCAAGCTAAAACAAAGGCTTGCCATAATGCAGAAGAAAATGTTTTATGGAAGAACTGAGAGGTCCCTACCTGGGCATAGAATTTGCTATACGAAGGTGTGTTCCAAACGGATCTGCCATCTAAACAAGCAGAAAAATAGTTGGAATGTAGTGAGTTCAATTTAACTATTGCTAGAAATAGGAATTATTAGCAGAGCTTGGAGCATGATATCACTAGCAGCAGTAAGACGCTTTTAGCTTGCTTCTCATAAATTACTTGTAAAAAGCATTTGTACCTAGTGTGTAGCAATTAATATTTCCCCATTTTCTTCCCCCCCGCCCCCCAGTCTCAGGTACTCCTTTTATTTTACCCTTTTCTGTCTTGTAACATCACCTTCCTTTATTTTATTCTATCTTCTGTTCTCAGAACATCGCAGCATCCTCTGTCAATGTGAAAGCATTTGTTCATCCTGTCTTGGAATGGCTGTCAATGTTGCCCTCTTCTGGATCACTTTTTTTTTTTTTTTTTTTTAACAATATGTTGCTAAATGTCAGGAAAATTAATCCACAAACACCAGCGGTTTATGTCCAAAAAGGAAACAGAGGAGTCCTTTTTGCTTTATTCGAATAAAGGGAGAGGCCATGGGACATTCCCCTGGGATCTCTCAAATTTTTGGAGGACGCAGCCTCCTTTTT
The DNA here is from genome assembly GCF_052056855.1 of Sturnus vulgaris. Classification (NCBI taxonomy): domain Eukaryota; kingdom Metazoa; phylum Chordata; class Aves; order Passeriformes; family Sturnidae; genus Sturnus; species Sturnus vulgaris. Next base: position 74,527,157 of record NC_142247.1, read on the forward strand.
ATCCTATTTTCCCGGCCGCATTTCCCTCTCTCTTTTCCCATTGGCTGAGGTACTTGAGAGGCACAGACTTCCCGGAACGCCTGATACCTGAAATTCCCCTCTAATGTATAACCCTCCCTTTTAATTTTTAATTCTTATAGAATTCATAGCTTCCCCCCGTTGCTTCTTTCATCTTTCGATATCCAATTTCATTTATCAGCAGCCCTGCAGTTTGTTTGTAAAGGCAACTATCTCTTTCCATTCATCAATCAGTGGAATCCATCCCATTGTTTCTTTTATCTCTCAGTGCTAGCCTTATCTACAGGCTGATCCACAGCTCATTTGTAAAGACAAATTCAACATTCCTCTCAGCTAATAAATGAGAAGTTAGCTGAAAAAAGTAAAAACTGGATTTTTTTTCCGGTGTGTGTCGGACAATACAGTGGAGAGAATTTGCGGGAGGATGATCGAGGATATCCTATTATAATATCGTTCTCGGACATTTTACTATTTTAGATCATCAGTTGTATTCTGAAAGAAATCTATTTTAATGATATGTGTACGTTTGCACGAAGTTATAGTTAAATATAGCTTGCGGCTGGGCTCTTTAATGAATAGGGGTATTTTTGGTTTTAATTCAATATTTTATGCTTGTGGTGTGTAGTGTGCTGATTTATTTTTTAATGTTATTTACTACGTGCGCTTTTGTTTTTGAGTGAAGGTAACTTTCTGGATGGCTTTGTATTTGAGGCAGAATGAATTGAAGTAGGTTTTTAAAACTGATTTTTCATATGTACGATGGGGAGTTTAGTAGGGGCAGCTCTGATGGTGGGGGCTTGGTTGTTAATTTTATCAGACGGCTTTTGTTAGATACAGCTTTTAATTCTGGAAAGTTTTTTTTTCTAATGTCGTGCTTTGAAGGTGGTTTTCGAGGATGTATGGTATAGCTTTATTTTGTTTGTAGATGGTGTATGATAAGGGCTATGGTCTATTTATCTAATGCCATGTTTTTTCATTCAGGTGTTGATAAGGGAGTTCTTGAATGGCGTTTTGTGTTGTTTTTGTTTTTGGTGGGGCGTTGTTTTTAAAGGATACCTTGATAAGGTTTGCCGATGGCGTTCTAGCCTGTAGCATAAGGCATAGGGTAGTTTTTGAATTATTTTGTGGTGGCTTTGATTCTTGCCAGTATGTAGTGTTTGTTTGAGGTAATGCTGTGTAGCTAATTTCTGTTTTCTTATTAATATTAGAATTGGAGTGTTGTAGTATATGGGCTGTTATTATATCATAGGGGTTCTATTTATTTGGTTTGATTGTTTTCTAGTTATGGATAATTTTTCTCAAAAAACCATTTTCAGAATTTCAGGCGTGACACAAAAGAACGCTCAGATTGCTGGAAGGGAAACGTGTGCCCAGATTGTCTCGAAGCAGTGCTGCTGTCGGTTCTCGTTCAGTTGTGTCTTCTGAAAATGAGACTGTTGTATTCATTGCGCTGTGCTAAACACTTGTCATTCTCCCAATGCCAGGAAACAGATGAAGCTTGAAGAAAGAGGAAGGAATTTGGAAGCGTACAAAGAAGCTGAGAAGAGGTTCAGAGATCAGGGTGCTCACTGGCAGCAGGGGCTGGGGTTAGGGCTGAGCAGGAGCAAAGCCGGAGCACATCAACCTCACCTCGTGTTTTCTCGGGGGCTTTATGGCCCTGGCAAGAGAGAGATGTTCACTGACGAGTCCCAGGCCGAGCCGTGAGCACAGCATGTTGTGTTGGAGCTGGGGTTTTTTTTTGAGACGTTCAGCAGCCACACTCTCTAGTCAAGAGTCCTGAGGTTTGTTGCTGCTCCACTTTCATCCTCATATCCAGCTTCCAGCCCTTTTCTTCTCTCTGTCCAGTGTGTCTTGTGTGTTCCTTTCTTGTCCTGTGTGCTCCCCATCCCATTCCCGTTCCCTACGGAGGGGGAGGGTGTGGAGACTGGGGGCTCCGACGTGGTTTGGGGCACCCCAAGGTCCCTGGGAAAGGGAGCCGGGCTGCGCTGGAGGAGCAGGTGAGTCGGGCATGGGGGGGGGGGGGGGGGGGGTGTCATGGTGGGTGCCAGAACATTGAGAGGGAGGGGTGGGTGTAGAATGCATGAAAAACAGAACCATAAAAAATACCTAAATATAGTCTAAAAGGAATGTTTAAATGCTTTTTATTTGGGTAGAGGCACGGTTTTTATAGCTAATATAAAAATAAAATATAAAGAATAGAAATAGATTGGTATACATGTAAAATATAATGAAATCTAAGTAGCAAATATCTATGAAAAATCTAGTGTATAACAGAAATAATGCAAATATAAGAATATGTATAAATATAAAATAGAGCTATGAGAATGGGAATAAGAATGGGGTAAAACATCAGTGAGAAATGGAAAAAAACCACATGAAAAATGGTGGGAAAATCAGTGAGAAATGGAGAAAAATCAGTGAAAAACGGGGGGGGAATCTTTGAAAAATGGGGAAAAAAATCAGTGAGAAATGGGGGAAAAAAAATCCATGAAAAATGGGGGAATAAATCAGTGAGAAACGGGGAAAAGTGGGGGAAAAAATAATTGAGAAATGGGGGAAAAAATCCGTGACGAATGGCGGGAAAAGTCATTAAGAAATGGGGGAAAAATCAGTGAGAAACAGGGAAAAAAATCAATGAGAAATGGGGGAAAATTTGGGACAAAATCAGCGAGAAATGGGGGAAAAATCAGTGGTAAATGGGGGAAAAGTCGATGAAAAATGGGGGAATATTCAGTGAGAAATGGGGGGGGGGGGGAAATCAGTGAGAAATGGGGAAAAAAATCCATGGAAAACAGGCAAACAATCCATGGGCAATGGCGGGAACAGAGCGAGCTGTTGTTGCTCGTGCTGTGGTGGCCGATGCTGTGGGGAAAAAATAAGTGAAAAATGGGGGCAATAATCAGTGATAAATGGGGAGAAAATCAGTGATTAATGGGCGGAAAAATGCATGAAAAATGGAAGGAAAAATTCAGAGAGAAATGGGGGCAAATATCAGTGATAAATGGGGAAAAAAAATCAGTGATTAATGGGGGGAAAAATGCATGGAAAATGGGGGGAAAATTCAGAGAGAAATGGGGGCAAAAATCAGTGAGCAATGGGGGGGAAAATCGGGAAATATCCATGGAAAAATGGGGGGAAAAAATCAGTGAGAAATGGGGGAAAAAATCAGTGAGAAATGGGGGAAACATCATGGTGAAATGGGGAAAAAAAATCTTTGATAAATTGGGGAAACAAATCATTGAGAAATGGGGGGAAAAAATCAGTGAGAAATGGGGAAAATATGGGAAAAAATCCACGAAAATTGCGGGAAAAAATGCATGAAAAATTGGGGAAAAATCAGTAAGAAATGGGGGAAAAAATCCATGAAAAATGGCGGGAAAAATCAGATCGGCGATCGATAGCTAATGCGTGCCGATCGATTAGATCAGCGATCGATTGATCACGACTACCGATCGATTATATCGGCGATCGATTGCTAATGCCCGCCAATCGATTATATCGGCGTTCGATTGCTAATGCCTGCCGATCGATTAGATCGGCGATCGATTGGTAATGCCTGCCGATCGATTAGATCGGCGATCGATTGGTAATGCCTGCCGATTGATTAGATCGGCGATCGATTGCTAATGCCTGCCGATCGATTAGATCGGCGATCGATTGGTAATGCCTACCGATCGATTAGATCGGCGATCGATTGATCGCGCCTGCCGATCGATTAGATCGGCGATCGATTGCTAATGCCTGCCGATCGATTAGATCGGCGATCGATTGATCGCGCCTGCCGATCGATTAGATCGGCGATCGATTGCTAATGCCCGCCGATCGATTAGATCGGCGATCGATTGCTAATGCCTGCCGATCGATTAGATCGGCGATCGATTGGTAATGCCTGCCGATCGATTAGATCGGCGATCGATTGCTAATGCCTGCCGATCGATTAGCTCGGCGATCGATCGATCGCGCCTGCCGATCGATTAGATCGGCGATCGATTGCTAATGCCTGCCGATCGATTAGATCGGCGATCGATTGCTAATGCCTGCCGATCGATTAGCTCGGCGATCGATCGATCGCGCCTGCTGATCGATTAGATCGGCGATCGCTTTCCAATGCCTGCCGATCGATTGCTAATGCACGCTATTTGCACACTCCTTGCACACCCTTTGCACTCATACAGAGGCAGGAGGTTTCTCAGTTCTGGTCGGGGTTTTTTGGGGCGTTCATTCAGGGCGATTTCCTCAAGGATTGGGACACTCCTTGATTCCATCCCTTGCCTGTCTCCCAAGCGCCACCCTGTGGGCAGAGCGCGGTACTGCGCGCCTGCCTCTCCCAAGATGGCGGCTCGGGTGTCGCTCCCCGACCTTCTAACTCTGGCTGCAAAAGGAGGGTGGCACAGCAAGGAGCCCGCTCGCTCTAGTGGGATGCCTGCGCACGACGCCGACACCGATCCCACGGGTGCGATTTTCGGCGGCGTTTCCAATCGTGCGGACATCTCCTTCAGCCCGCTTCGGCCCGGGGAAGAGGGGCGGGGCCGCCAGCGATGGTGCCGGCGCAGCCCGGGCAGGCTCGGGGCGGAGCCGGGGCTTGGCGAGGCGGGGCACGGAGGTCCCGGGGACGGGACCGGGCGGGGCCGGGGCGGTGCTTTAGGGGCGGTCCCCAGTGGTCCCGGGCGGCACCGGGGGCGGGGCCGGGTGATCCCGGAGCGGTACCGAGCTGTGCTGGGGACGGTGCTGCAGGGGCGGTGCCGGGCCCGCCTCAGGGTGATTGAATGCCCAGAAATCGCCTCCTCTGCCCCGTGCTCACACTGAGCTGCGGGCTGCAGCGTGCTGTCGGAGCTCCGCACACAGCACGGATTTGGGCTTCCCCTCCTCTCAAACCCTCTCCCCCTTCTTCCTCCTCCTCATCTTCCTCTTTGTCCTCTGTCACTGCTGAGGCTCTGGAAAGAACTGAAATTCTGCAGGGAGAGATGTCCTCTCGTGGCCCCAGGGACTGCCTCGGCACGGGCCACGAGCGCCTCCGGCCCCTGCCTTCTCCTGCTTGAAAAGATCACCTGGAGCCCGAGCTCGGGGGGGTGAAATCAGCTGAAATCCAGGTAACTCTGTCAAGTGCCCCCCAGGGACATCGGCGGGGCTGGGGGATGAGGGTTTGAAACAGCAAATTCTTTGGAATATACACCTGTCCCTGTGCCGATGCTGCTGAGCTTCCTGCCACAGTATATCCCCACTCCATGAGGCGCTGTGAGGTTATGGCAGTGGGAATTGAGCAGGGAATTCGGGGCTATGGGCATAATTCACGGGAGCTAGCAAAGCTGACAGCCAACCCCAAATCGGGGCACAGCACAGAGAACAATCTGTGTGCTGCCCTGTCAGCTCAAGCTCCTGGGCTGGGAAGTATTGGGAGTTAAATGTATGGAATTACACAAATCACAGCAACTGGCATCACCCAGAGGGACAATCCAAGGCCCAAACAATTCCTCCACAGTCCACTCTGGGAAAAACACCCTGTGCCTGCCAGGAGCTCTGACCCTGCTTTTCCTACCAGCTCCTGAGCAGTGTCAGGGCCACCACGACGCCTTTAAAATCCAGATAAACCCCAAATCCTACACAGTGAATAATCCAAAGAAAGTACTGAATTGTTGTCATTAAAAGCTCAAAACTCATTAAGAATTCTATGACAACAGTGTAATGGACTCCCAGGAACCTCATGAATGCTCTCGGTTTCATTTTTGTGTATTTTTACTCCCTCATTTGGCAGCTTGTAAAACTTATCCTGGAATTCAGAGGTCAAGCAGGATCGACTTTGGATTGACCTTCACCTCTGGTCCCACTTTGTGCAAACACAACTCGTGCCCAGGTGGGTGAACTCATCACCTCAGCTTTTCACTCCAGAGTATCCCCTCCTTATTTCCCTGTAGATGAACTCAGATCCACTCCTCACCTCCACTGGTCATCCAAGCGTCCATTCTGTTCCCCACAGGCCCTGGTGGCCCCAGGGAGCTCCCTTGGCCTTTCTCCTGCCCCTCTGCAGCCCGAGGTCGCTACACAAACAGTTCTTGTGTCCCCTCTAAATGACCCCGGGTTTTCTGCTCAATGAATGGCATGACCCGTGCCCACTGCTCATGATTCACCCAACCAAAATCAAGAGCAAATGTTGCTTGGGCTTTAAGAACTTGAAATAACTCTGAAGCAAAAGAAATCACCTTTTTCTCCTGGTTTTTATTTTTATTTTTTCATTTAAGATGCTGGACTTGCCTCTGTGGATGTGTGCTGAGCTCTCACTGCAGGGGACTGTCAGGCCTGAATGGCTGTGAGTTCGTGTTCTTCTCAGTAGGGAATCAGAAATTATTCTTAGACCATAGAATTGTTTTCTGAAACCTTTCCCCTTTCCTCTTTGTGCCTTTGAATTTTTCAGCTGTTCCCTGTTGTCACTTCCCCTGCCTGACTTCTGTGCAGCTCCTAGCTGGGAAAAACTGGGAAAACTTAGGGGGTACAGAGGTGGAATTTTTGGCTGGATTTTTCTAACATTTCTAATTTTGCTGAACTTATTTCCCCAGTGAGAAGAGCACGAACTCACAGCCATGCAGGCCTGACAGTCACTGCGGGAAATCTGACACAGTATTAATAAGTAACCTTTCCTGAGAGCAGTCACCACCCCAGTCCTCCAGCCTTGTCAAATGTTTGCAATGAATGGAGCCAAGTTCTAATCCTTAATCTAAATTTATGTCAGCTTTTGTTAGAAAGATACCGGACAGTAAATCATACAAGAGAATTTAAAAATTGCACAAAGAATAACAGGCCCAGACCAAACCCAACCGCCCCCATCAGTGCTCCACCCCAATTTTGGGAGAAACAGTGATACAGTTTATAAATACTCTCCTTCCACACTATTCAGTCCTTCACCGCACATCCCCAGAGAGGAGTCCCTCAGACCTTGCTCCCCTGAACACCAGGAGAGCTGGAGTTTCACCCAGATCCCACATTCCCATGGCAGTTAATCCCAGCAGGGAGGCAAAGAGGAACCCTGCATCCTCTGACATAGCCCACAGCACGGGCAGCACCAGGAGCCCTCCAGGCTCAGACCTCTGGTGCTGAAGCCTCTGGGCTTTGGCTGATCAAACACCACAGCTCTTGGCAAAGATGCCAGGAGAGTCGTGATTCTTCCTGTCCTGAAAGAGAGGAGGAAAAGAAAATTAAGTCGACTGCAGAAGGATTCCAGCTCTCAACTTCTGCTCTGATTCCTCACTCTGGGGTTTTATCCATGACAAGTGACACCAATTCAGAGTGCCCTTTTCCAGCATTTTCATTCCTAACTATTAAAAGGATGCTCATTTCTCTTATTGTATTCTTTGCTTAATTTTATTAGCGGCATTTTCATCCCAGACCCCACTTGTCAGTTCTTCAATCCTTTAGCACTGGACTTGGCACAAAGGGATACCCGTGGTGCTGCATCACAAGAAATCCCAAAGAGAAACCCCTTCCAAACCTGACGGAGAAAGCTTTCAAGGCACTCCAGAACACAGACAGCTTTTCCTGCCTTGTCAGGCCACACCAATTCTGTCCCATCCACCTGAACTGTGCAGGTGAGGAAAAGGCTTTCCTTGCTCCTCGGGAATCACTGTCTGAGACCACAGATGTCCATCCTGGGCAGCACCTGGAAACAACGTGGGAAAGGCAAAATGAGAGTGTTTTCTATCAGAAAATTACTACTACTAATAAAAATAACAATCAGAACTTCTGGACAAATTTAGTAACATCACTTTGATATGAGAAATACAGGCCATGCCCATCCTTGTAGCCCAGGTGAAAACAGGAAGGAGAACTAGAGGAAAAGCAGAGTCCCTTATTTGATCTCTGGACACAAACGGAGGCCTTTTCCCTGTGAAACCAAACTCACCCTTCCAGGGTTCCTGAGATCAGCTACGAGGAGGCTTTTGGCACTCCAAGAGCAGCTGGGTCACAGCTGGATGCGGCTTGGGTCTGGGAGACACCGTGCTCCTTCTGGAATTATAGCACGCAAATGCCTGCTCCTGGCCCCAGGCCCGGAGATAAAATCTGTGGGGTTTTTCCCTGTGCAACATTGTTCACCCCTCCCAGGTTCCTGAGATCTGCACAGAGGAGGCTTTGGGCACCCCAAAGGCAGCCAGGGTTACAGGTGGGGGCAGCTTGGGGCTGGGAGAAATCCTCATCCATTTGGAATTTTATCAGGCAGAAACCTGGCTGGGTGCACAGGTCTCTGGACACGACCAGTGGCCCTTTCCCCTGTGAAACAAAACTCACCCTGCCAGGCTCCTGAGACCACTTAGGAGGAGGGGTTTGACTCTCCAAGAGCAGTCGCAACGAGAGATGCTCACACAGAAGGCCATGCAGAAGAGGAAACGAGCGCACCCGCAGCCCCCCAAGGCGCGCCCCAACGCCCCAGACCCGGCACTGCCAGCTCGGGCAGTCCCATAAAGCATCCCCCGCCTCCGCAGCGGCGGGACAGGCGGGGCCCGGGGTCCCGAGGAAACCGAGCGTGCCCGGAGGCGCGGCAGGACGGCAGCGCAGCGCCGCCTGGCGGCGGAGCAGGAGAGCAGCGCCGGGCCCCATGGCAGTATCGGTACCCGTGCGCCCCTTGCTGTCCGCGGCGATGCAGCGCCCGATGCCGAGTTCCACGCCCGTGTCGCCGAGGGAGAGGGGCACCGCTGGCTGGGGCCTCCCCGCCGACACGGACAGAAGCCGAAGCAGAAGCCCCGGTGCCATTGGCGGCCCCTACCCAGCGGGCCGGGCTCCGCCGGGCCCGCGGCCCCGCGCGGTATCGGGTCGGCCCGCTCCCGTCTTCGTCGCACCCGGGCCCTGCTCCTGGCATGAAGCGCGTCACCGCCCCGCGCCGTCCCGCCCCCCGCGCGTCATCGCGTGCGTTCGGCGGCCCGCCCCGGGGGCGGTGCCGGGGGCGCTACCCGGGGCGGTGCCGGGGCAGTGCCGGGGGCGGCACCGGGGGCGGTGCCGGGGCGGTGCCGGGGGCGTTCCCGGTCGCCGTGCCGGGGTAGCCCGGGGAGCGGTTCCGGGAGCGGTTCGGGGGGCGGTGCCGATTGCAGTCCCGGTCACTGTCCCCAGTCCCCGTCCCCAGTCCTGGTCCCGGTCCCAGTCCCCGGTTCCGGTCCCCGATCCTGGTCCCAGTCCCAGTTCCCCGTCCCGGAACCCGATCACGGTCCTGGTCCCAGTCCCCAATCCCGGTCCCGGTCCCTGTCTCCAGTCCCCGATCCCGGTTCCGGTCCCTGTCCCAGGTCCCCGTCCGCGATCCCGGTCCCTGTCCCATTTCCCCGTCCCGGTCCCCGATCCCAGTCCCGGTCCACGTCCCCGATCCCGATTTTTCCCCCCCTTTCACACTGATTTTTCCCCCGATTTATCAATGATTTTTTTCCCCATTTTTTCCCATTTCTCACTGATATTTTCCCCCATTTTTCAGGGATTTTTTTCCCCATTTCTCACTGATTTTTTTCCCCATTCTTCATGGAGTTTTGCCCCCGTTTTTCACTGATTTTTCCCCATTTCTCACTGACTTTTTCCCCATTTTCCCCCATTTCTCACTGATATTTTCCCCCATTTTTCATGGATTTTTTCCAGATTTATCCCCATTTCCCACTGATTTTTCCCCATTTTTCATGGACTTTTCCCCCCCGTTTCTTACTTATGTTTTTCCCCGATTTCTCATTGATTTCCCCCCCCCCCATTTCGCACTGATTTTTTACCCATTTTTCCCCATTTCTCACTGATTTCTTTCGCCATTTTTCATGGAATTTCCCCACCCATTTCTCACGGATTTTTTCCCCACTTTTCCCCATTTCTCACTGATTTTTCCCCCCATTCTTCAGGGATTTTTTTCCCCATTTCTCACTGATTTTTCCCCCCATTCTTCATGATTTACAGGATACTCTATCGTGAATGGAAAGCAATTAAAGGAAGGGGGGAGGTTACCAGCCACCTGGTCAGCTCAGACAGCAGAGCTGCACACGCTTGTGAGAGCCTGTGAATTATAGCAGGACAAGACATTAAATATATTTACTGATTCTAAATATGCATATGCGGTAATACATGCATTTGGAAAACTATGGGGAAAAAAAGAGGTTTATTAAGCTGCAGAAGAAAGAAGAAAAAAATTGGTTTACAAGGGATGGCAAGCAGTGGATACCAAAAGCTCTAGCCTTACAATTGTTAAAACAACTTCATTAAAGGAGTCGTTCTGTGCCTTCTTTGGGGTGAGGAAAAAAGGCTGAGGGGGGCTCCGACGTGGTTTGGGGCACCCCAAGGTCCCTGGGAGAGGGAGCCGGGCTGCGCTGGAGGAGCAGGTGAGTCGGGCATGGAGGGGGGTCATGGTGGGTGCCAGAACATTGAGAGGGAGGGGTGGGTGTAGAATGCATGAAAAACAGAACCTTAAAAAATAGCTAAATATAGTCTAAAAGGAATGTTTTATTGGCTTGTGTTTGGATAGAGGTAGGGTTTTTTTATAGATACTGTAAATAGAAAAGATAAAGAATAAAAATATAGAAGCAAATATAAGAAACCAATATATAAATATATTACATTACATTATATTATGTTATGAAAATAGAAATATATAAATATTCAGACTTTAAAAGGAATGTTTTATTGGTTTTTATTTGGTTAGAGGAGGGTTTTTTGAAAATAATATAGGCAAAAATATACAAATATGCAAAAATAGATACTGACATAAAATTATTATAACTATATATGCATATATATATGTAAGTATAAATATATAGAAAAAAATATAAATATAAAATACATGTATGTAGTATGTAATAGAAATAATTTATCGATTTTAATATGTTATATTAAATAGTATGTTATAATAGAATGTAAATAGCATCTAGTATATTAATATACTAGTAAAAACTACATTAAATAGTATATAAATATAGAATACACAATATAGACATATAAATCTACAGATATAAATATGAAAACTAAATAGAAAAATATATTCAAATAGAATTTAAAATAATCGAGTTTTTTGTTTCTATTTGGTTAGAGGCAGAGCTTTTAAAGAAATAATATTAAAAACTATGAACCTCCAAATATAGATGGATATAGATAAAATAGAAATAACATTAGTAATATAAATCTATGTATATAATGAATAATAAAATAATATTGTATATATGATAAATAGAATAGCAATTAAATTGAATATATGAAATATGTCTAGATTATGACTAGAAATTAAATATTAAAAAATAGATGATTTATATATATAAAAGGTTTTTTTTTCATTTGGTCAGAGGCAGGGCATTTTTAGTTTGGGTCGGGGTTTTTTTGGGGCGTTCATTGAGAGGATTTTATGACGGGTGGGGACTCTGGTGCTTGGAACTCTCTCCCTTCTCTGGCTGTCCCTGACAGGGCGGCAGTGCCGGGCTGAGTTGGGCGGCAGTGCTGCCGTCGTGTGGACACAGGCGGGTACTGCACCGTGCCCCTCTCAGGATGGCGGAAGGGCCCGCGGGCCGGGACCCAGCCGTGCGGCAGCGCTCAAGATGGCGGCCTCTCTAGGACCCCGGCGGATAGGCGTCTACATAAAACGCCTGTCCGCGCTCGCCGGCGCCCTCACGCCCGCGGCACCGGGGACCGCGCGGCCGTTGTCGGCACGCTCTGACACGTCCGGGAAAATTGGCGGCGAGCGGATCGGCGTCGGCGATGTAATCAGGCATCTTATGCCTACACACCGGGGTCCTGATTTTTTCCCGCCCTTTCTGCCGCCATTTTTGGCAGGTCAGCCGGAGTGCCTCCCGAGCCGCCATTTTGAGAGTCCCGACACACTCAAGATGGCGGCCTCTCTAGGACCCCGGCGGATGGGCGTTTACATAAAACGCCTGTCCGCGCCCGCCGGCGCCCTCACGCCCGCGGCACCGCGGACCGCGCGGCCGTTGTCGGCACGCTCTGACACGTCCGGGAAAATTGTCGGCGAGCGGATCGGCGTCGGCGATGTAATCAGGCATCTTATGCCTACACACCGGGGTCCTGATTTTTTCCCGCCCTTTCTGCCGCCATTTTTGGCAGGTCAGCCGGGGTGCCGCCCGAGCCGCCATTTTGAGAGTCCCGACACACTCAAGATGGCGGCCTCTCTAGGACCCCGGCGGATGGGCGTTTACATAAAACGCCTGTCCGCGCCCGCCGGCGCCCTCACGCCCGCGGCACCGCGGACCGCGCGGCCGTTGTCGGCACGCTCTGAAACATCCGGGAAAATTGTCGGCGAGCGGATCGGCGTCGGCGATGTAATCAGGCATCTTATGCCTACACACCGGGGTCCTGATTTTTTCCCGCCCTTTCTGCCGCCATTTTTGGCAGGTCAGCCGGGGTGCCGCCCGAGGCGCCATTTTGAGAGTCCCGACACGCTCAAGATGGCGGCCTCTCTAGGACCCCGGCGGATAGGCGTTTACATAAAACGCCTGCCCGCGTTCGCCGGCATAAAAATAAATATGCATAAATATAAACATAGACATAAACATGCACAAACGTTAACCTGCATAGATATAAACATAAACATAAACATAAACATAAACATAAACATAAACATGCAAAACAATAATAATAAATAGAAATAGAAATAGAAATAGAAATAGAAATAGAAATAGAAATACAAACATTAATAAAATCAGTGAGAAAGGGGGTAAAATCAGTGAGAAATGGGGGGGAAAAACCATGAAAAATGATGGAAAAATCAGAGAGAAATGGGGAAAAAATCAGTGATTAATGGGCGGGAAAATGCATGAAAAATGGGGGGAATAATTCAGAGAGAAATGGGGGCAAATATCAGTGAGAAATGGGGGGGAAAATCAGGAAATATCCATGAAAATTGGGGGAAACATCCATGAAAAATGGCGGAAAAAATCAATGAAAAATGGCGGAAAAAATCAGTGAGAAATGGGGAAAAATGGGGAAAAAGGAGTGATAAATGGGGGAAAAAATCAGTGAGAAATGGGGAAAAATGAGGAAAAAATCCACGAAAAATGGGTGGAAAAATCCATGAAAAATCAACGGAAAAATCAGTGAGAAATGGGGAAAACATCATGGTGAAATGGGGCAAAAATCAGAGAGAAATGGGGAAAAATTATTGAAAAATGGGGGATAAAAATCAGTGAGAAATGGGGGGAAAATGGGGAAAAACATCAGTGAGAAATGGGGAAAAAAAATCTTTGATAAATTGGGGCAAAAATCATTGAGAAATGGGGAAAATAATCAGTGAGAAATGGGGAAAATTTGGGAAAAATCCAGGAAAACTGCGGGAAAAAATGCTTGAAAAATTGGGGAAAAAATCCGAGAGAAAATCCCCGGGAATCCCCGGGAAAAACCCCCCGGAATCCCCGAGAAAATCCCCCGGAATTCCCCGGGAAAATCCCCCCGGAATCCCCTGGAAAATCCCCCTGAATTCCCCGAGAAACTCATCCCGGAATCCCCGTGATAATCCGTCCGCTATCCCCGAGAAAATCCCCCAGGAATCCCCCAGAAAATCTCCCCGAAATCCCCGGGATAATCTCCCCGGAATCCCCGAGAAAATCCGCCCCGAATCCCCTGGAAGATTCCCCCGGAATCCCCGAGAAAATCCCTCGGAATTCCCCGGGAAAATCAACCCGGAATCCCCGAGAAAATCCCCCGGAATCCCCGGGAAAATCCCCCAGGAAAATCCCCGGGATAATCACCCCGGAATCCCCTGGAAAATCCCCTAGGAATCCCCGAGAAAATCCCCCCGGAATTCGCCGGGAAAATCCCCCCGGAATCCCCCAGAAAATCCCCCCGGAATACTCTGCAATATCCCCCCGGAATCCCCTGGATAATCCCCCCGGAATCCCCGATAAAATCCCCCTGGAATCTCCAGGAAAATGCCCCGGGAATACGTGAGAAAATCTCCCCGGAATCCCCGAGAAAATCCCCCCGGAATCCCGTGGAAAATACCCCCTGAATCCCCGAGAAAATCCCCCCGGAATCCCCGAGAAAATCCCCCCGGATTCCCCTGAAAATCCCTCGGAATTCCCCGGGAAAATCCTCCCGGAATCCAAGAGAAAATCCTCCCGGAATCCACGAGAAAATCCGCCCGGAATCCCCGGGAAAATCCTCCAGAAATCCCCGAGAAAATCCCCCGGAGTCCCCGGGAAAATCAACCCGGAATCGCCGGGAAAATCCCCCCAGAATCCCCGAGAAAATCCCCCGGAATTCCCCTAGAAAATCCCCCCGGACTCCCCGAGAAATTTCCCCCGGAATCCCCGGGAAAATAGCCCCCGGAATCCGCGAGAAAATCCCCCCGGAATCCACGCGAAAATCCCCCAGAAATCCCTGTGAAAGCCCCCCCGGAATCCCCAAGAAAATCTCCCCGGAATCCCCGAGAAAATTCGCCCGTAATACTCGGGAAAATATGCCCGGAATCCCCTGGAAAAACCCCCCGGAATCCCCTGGATAATCCCCCCGGAATCCCCGATAAAATCCCCCTGGAATCTCCAGGAAAATGCCCCGGGAATACGCGAGAAAATCCCCCCGGAATCCCCTGGAAAATCCCCCCTGAATCCCCGAGAAAAACCCCCCTGAATCCCCGAGAAAATCCCCCCGGATTCCCCTGAAAATCCCTCGGAATCCCCGGGCAAATCTCCCCGGACTCCCCGAGAAAATCCCCCCGGAATTCCCCGGGAAAATCCCCCCGGAATCCCCGAGAAAATCCCCTAGAATTCCCCGGGATAATCCCCCCGGAATCCCCGAGAAAATCCCCCCGCAATCGCCGAGAAAATCCCCCCGGAATCGCCGGAATAATCCCCTGGAATTCCCCGGGAAAATCATCCCGGAATCCCCGAGAATATCCCCCCGGTATCGCCGAGAAAACCCCCCCGGAATCCCCGGGAAAATCCCTCCGGACTCCCCGAAAAAATCCCCCGGAATCCCCGAGAAAATCCCCCGGAATTTCCCGGGAAAATCACCCCGGAATCCCCGAGAAAATTCTCCCGAAATACTCGGCAAAATCCCCCAGGAATCCACGGAAAATTCCCCGGAATCCAGGAGAAAATACCCCGGAATCCCCATGAAAATCCCCCCGGAATCTCCGAGAAAATCCCCCGGAATCCCCGCGAATATCCCCCCGGAATCCCCGGGAAAATCCCCATGAATTCCCCGGGAAAATAATCTCGGAATCCCCGAGAAAATCTCCCCGGAATCACCGAGATAATGGCCCCGGAATACCCGAGAACATCCCCCGGAATTGCCCGAGAAAATCATCCCGTAATCCCCGAGGAAATCCCCCCGGAACACTCGGGAAAATCCCCCCGGAATTCCTCGTCAAATCACCCCGGATACCCCGGGAAAATCCCTCCGGACTCCCCGAAAAATTCCCCCCGGAATACTCGGGAAAATCCCCCCGGAATCCCCGAGAAAATCCACCCGGAATTCCTCGTCAAATCACCCCGGATACCCCGGGAAAATCCCTCCGGACTCCCCGAAAAATTCCCCCCGGAATACTCGGGAAAATCCCCCCGGAATCCCCGAGAAAATCCACCCAGAATCCCCTGGAAAATCCACCGGGAATTCCCCGGGAAATTCCTCGCTGAAACCCCTGGAAAATCCCCCCGGAATCCCGGAGAAAATCCCCCCGGAATTCCCCGGGAATATCCCCTCGGAATCCCCGGGAAAATCCCCCCGGACTCCCCGAAAAAATCCCCCCGGAATACTCGGGAAAATCCCCCCGGAATACTCGGGAAAATCCTCCCGGAATTCCCGAGAAAATCCCCCGGAATTCCCTGAGAAAATCGCCCCGGAATCCCAGTGAAAATCCCCCCGGAATCCCCGGGAAAATCCCCCAGGAATCCCCTGGAAAATCCCCCAGGTATCCCCGATAAAATCCCCCTGGAATCCCCTGGAAAATCCCCCTGGAATCGCGGGGAAAAAGCCCCCCGCATTTCCCGGGAAAAATCCCCCCGGAATCCCCGATAAAATCTCCCCGGAATCCCTGAGAAAATCCCCCCGGAATCCGCGAGAAAATATGCCCAGAGTCCCCGATAAAATCCCCCCGGAATCCCCGGGAATATCCCCCAGGAATCCCCGATAAAATCCCCCCGGAATCCCCCAGAAATTCCCCCTGGAATCCCCGACAAAATCCCCCCGGAATTCCCGACAAAATCCTCCCGGAATCCCCGGAAAATCCCCCCGGAATCCCCGGAAAATCCCCGCGGAATTCCGGTCCATTTCTGTAGGAGAATAGTTTGTAAGGATAGTGCAGAAGGCACTAGTTGCCAACGAGTTACAGCTGTACTGATTAGCAAGGAGTGGAAACAGCCTTGCCTGCCCAGTGAGGCTGGTTGTTATAAAAGCGTGGGTCAGCTGGCTGCCAGTTTCACTAAGCACAGCTCCAGCTGGAGGTGCAGAGCCTGCTGCAGTGTGGGCTGGAGCCTGCTGGCTGTGCTGCGAGGAGGAAGGGACACGTGGCCGTGCAAGGGATGGACAAGGTGAGAGGATGCTGTGTGTGGGACAGACAGGCTCAGGTGGCTGGGGAAGGGACAGGCTGGGGTTTAGCCAGTCGTACAGAGGAGAGGAGGAGTCGGTGCTGTGTGGAGCTGCCTGTGAGAAAAGGAGTCAGAGTTGCCTCAAAGAAATCTGTGGAGAGAAGGCATGAAAAGTGTGTAATGAAAGACTAATGTTGGTGCCTGTCATGTCTGTCTTGATATAATTGCTACACGTTTTCTCGGAATGCTTGAATTTAGACATAAAATGAAAACTTTATTGTAAGAAAGGAATGCATTTCTCACCAAAGTGGTGTAGGGTGGGGGATCACAACTCCCAGATGGCCTGGAAGCGGAACGGCCACAGGGGTTACTGTAACTGGGCCTCCAGTACCAAAGCCCCAGTGGGTTTAAAGGCTAGAGCTGGGCTGGGATTAGCACGGGCTATGCAGCTGGGCTCATGCACAGGTCTGTCAGCACTCCTACCCGAGGACAGTCCCTCACCTAGGGAGAGGTTCTAGGCCTGGAGATGAGGCTGAGTTTGGGAAGGGTGATGAGGACATGGTTAGGGAGGGATGTAAATGCATATCAAAAGACTTAATTTTGAGGGGTGGCAAGCATTAGCTATAAACCAGTAAGTATTTACAGCTAAAGGCTGGAGGTGGGGGCTGTCTGAGGAGGACAGGACTGTTTAAGGCTGAAGTTGGAAGAGAAACCTTGGTGAAGCTTTTGCGTTAGAAACGGCCTCACCTGCCAAATCAGATTTTTGTCTTCAGGATTGCATGAGTGAGGATGCCACAGCCAAGGAAAAGGTTCAGGTTTGGGAGGCAAAGGCGAGTTAGGCAGGGCTGCAGGGCTGGGGCTTGGCTGTTTCCATACTGCTCAGGGCAGCAAAGGGTAGCTGGCTCACTGGGCCTTGGATCTAGAACTCTTTCTGGAACAAGGTGGAGAGCTGAGGTTCATGCAAGGAAGGGGCCAGGAATTCTTTGTCTGACTGGAAAATGCCAGAGGGGCAGTGTGTGACTCGGATAGGATGATATGTTCGTCTGGCGAGAGTCACAAAAGAATATTTTGGTTTACTGATAACTGGGCAGCTCAGAAGTTACTACTTGACTTAGTTGCTGCTCCCATCTGTTGCACACATAAACAGAGCAAAGCAGACGAATTCTCTCGGAGCCTGAGGTCTTTGACTGGCCCTCCAAAAATGCTGCCCGCTAAAAAACAGACGTGGGGGAGGAAAGTTGTCAGATACAATAGAGCAAGAAAAGGACACGGGCTTCAAAGTGCCCTCCAGCAGACCACGGAAGTGACCTGTCTGGAAGTGAAACCAGCAGTCTGCTTCCCCAGCCTCCTGGAAGCCTCTAACAGCTACACAGGCAGTGAGGGGAGAGAACAATTCAACCTAAAAATAATTTTCAGTAGCGTTCTGCACTGCTGTTAAAAATACTGCAACCAGGGAATGTGGTGTGGTGATAACTATTAGGCCTGTAAGTCTGGTAACTGGGGCTTTTAGCTCAAACATCTCGGTATGGCTACTTTGAGCCTTGTAAAAGCTGCGTTAAGTCCAATTTCTTGGGTAGTTCTACTAGCTCTAGCCTTGCTTTTCATCCCCTCAGTAAGAAAGCAACTCCCTCTCGAGAATGTTATTTACTTTCCATATGATGTGCCTACCGATTTCTGGAATTGCAAATGTCTTTGGATACATGCGTAAATTTAAGTTTCAAGAAAGCTGTCAAGCTAAAACAAAGGCTTGCCATAATGCAGAAGAAAATGTTTTATGGAAGAACTGAGAGGTCCCTACCTGGGCATAGAATTTGCTATACGAAGGTGTGTTCCAAACGGATCTGCCATCTAAACAAGCAGAAAAATAGTTGGAATGTAGTGAGTTCAATTTAACTATTGCTAGAAATAGGAATTATTAGCAGAGCTTGGAGCATGATATCACTAGCAGCAGTAAGACGCTTTTAGCTTGCTTCTCATAAATTACTTGTAAAAAGCATTTGTACCTAGTGTGTAGCAATTAATATTTCCCCATTTTCTTCCCCCCCGCCCCCCAGTCTCAGGTACTCCTTTTATTTTACCCTTTTCTGTCTTGTAACATCACCTTCCTTTATTTTATTCTATCTTCTGTTCTCAGAACATCGCAGCATCCTCTGTCAATGTGAAAGCATTTGTTCATCCTGTCTTGGAATGGCTGTCAATGTTGCCCTCTTCTGGATCACTTTTTTTTTTTTTTTTTTTTTAACAATATGTTGCTAAATGTCAGGAAAATTAATCCACAAACACCAGCGGTTTATGTCCAAAAAGGAAACAGAGGAGTCCTTTTTGCTTTATTCGAATAAAGGGAGAGGCCATGGGACATTCCCCTGGGATCTCTCAAATTTTTGGAGGACGCAGCCTCCTTTTTATCCTATTTTCCCGGCCGCATTTCCCTCTCTCTTTTCCCATTGGCTGAGGTACTTGAGAGGCACAGACTTCCCGGAACGCCTGATACCTGAAATTCCCCTCTAATGTATAACCCTCCCTTTTAATTTTTAATTCTTATAGAATTCATAGCTTCCCCCCGTTGCTTCTTTCATCTTTCGATATCCAATTTCATTTATCAGCAGCCCTGCAGTTTGTTTGTAAAGGCAACTATCTCTTTCCATTCATCAATCAGTGGAATCCATCCCATTGTTTCTTTTATCTCTCAGTGCTAGCCTTATCTACAGGCTGATCCACAGCTCATTTGTAAAGACAAATTCAACATTCCTCTCAGCTAATAAATGAGAAGTTAGCTGAAAAAAGTAAAAACTGGATTTTTTTTCCGGTGTGTGTCGGACAATACAGTGGAGAGAATTTGCGGGAGGATGATCGAGGATATCCTATTATAATATCGTTCTCGGACATTTTACTATTTTAGATCATCAGTTGTATTCTGAAAGAAATCTATTTTAATGATATGTGTACGTTTGCACGAAGTTATAGTTAAATATAGCTTGCGGCTGGGCTCTGTAATGAATAGGGGTATTTTTGGTTTTAATTCAATATTTTATGCTTGTGGTGTGTAGTGTGCTGATTTATTTTTTAATGTTATTTACTACGTGCGCTTTTGTTTTTGAGTGAAGGTAACTTTCTGGATGGCTTTGTATTTGAGGCAGAATGAATTGAAGTAGGTTTTTAAAACTGATTTTTCATATGTACGATGGGGAGTTTAGTAGGGGCAGCTCTGATGGTGGGGGCTTGGTTGTTAATTTTATCAGACGGCTTTTGTTAGATACAGCTTTTAATTCTGGAAAGTTTTTTTTTCTAATGTCGTGCTTTGAAGGTGGTTTTCGAGGATGTATGGTATAGCTTTATTTTGTTTGTAGATGGTGTATGATAAGGGCTATGGTCTATTTATCTAATGCCATGTTTTTTCATTCAGGTGTTGATAAGGGAGTTCTTGAATGGCGTTTTGTGTTGTTTTTGTTTTTGGTGGGGCGTTGTTTTTAAAGGATACCTTGATAAGGTTTGCCGATGGCGTTCTAGCCTGTAGCATAAGGCATAGGGTAGTTTTTGAACTATTTTGTGGTGGCTTTGATTCTTGCCAGTATGTAGTGTTTGTTTGAGGTAATGCTGTGTAGCTAATTTCTGTTTTCTTATTAATATTAGAATTGGAGTGTTGTAGTATATGGGCTGTTATTATATCATAGGGGTTCTATTTATTTGGTTTGATTGTTTTCTAGTTATGGATAATTTTTCTCAAAAAACCATTTTCAGAATTTCAGGCGTGACACAAAAGAACGCTCAGATTGCTGGAAGGGAAACGTGTGCCCAGATTGTCTCGAAGCAGTGCTGCTGTCGGTTCTCGTTCAGTTGTGTCTTCTGAAAATGAGACTGTTGTATTCATTGCGCTGTGCTAAACACTTGTCATTCTCCCAATGCCAGGAAACAGATGAAGCTTGAAGAAAGAGGAAGGAATTTGGAAGCGTACAAAGAAGCTGAGAAGAGGTTCAGAGATCAGGGTGCTCACTGGCAGCAGGGGCTGGGGTTAGGGCTGAGCAGGAGCAAAGCCGGAGCACATCAACCTCACCTCGTGTTTTCTCGGGGGCTTTATGGCCCTGGCAAGAGAGAGATGTTCACTGACGAGTCCCAGGCCGAGCCGTGAGCACAGCATGTTGTGTTGGAGCTGGGGTTTTTTTTTGAGACGTTCAGCAGCCACACTCTCTAGTCAAGAGTCCTGAGGTTTGTTGCTGCTCCACTTTCATCCTCATGTCCAGCTTCCAGCCCTTTTCTTCTCTCTGTCCAGTGTGTCTTTTGTGTTCCTTTCTTGTCCTGTGTGCTCCCCATCCCATTCCCGTTCCCTACGGAGGGGGAGGGTGTGGAGACTGGGGGCTCCGACGTGGTTTGGGGCACCCCAAGGTCCCTGGGAAAGGGAGCCGGGCTGCGCTGGAGGAGCAGGTGAGTCGGGCATGGGGGGGGGGGGGGGGGGGGGGTGTCATGGTGGGTGCCAGAACATTGAGAGGGAGGGGTGGGTGTAGAATGCATGAAAAACAGAACCATAAAAAATAGCTAAATATAGTCTAAAAGGAATGTTTAAATGCTTTTTATTTGGGTAGAGGCACGGTTTTTATAGCTAATATAAAAATAAAATATAAAGAATAGAAATAGATTGGTATACATGTAAAATATAATGAAATCTAAGTAGCAAATATCTATGAAAAATCTAGTGTATAACAGAAATAATGCAAATATAAGAATATGTATAAATATAAAATAGAGCTATGAGAATGGTAATAAGAATGGGGTAAAACATCAGTGAGAAATGGAAAAAAACCACATGAAAAATGGTGGGAAAATCAGTGAGAAATGGAGAAAAATCAGTGAAAAACGGGGGGGGAATCTTTGAAAAATGGGGAAAAAAATCAGTGAGAAATGGGGGAAAAAAAATCCATGAAAAATGGGGGAATAAATCAGTGAGAAACGGGGAAAAGTGGGGGAAAAAATAATTGAGAAATGGGGGAAAAAATCCGTGACGAATGGCGGGAAAAGTCATTAAGAAATGGGGGAAAAATCAGTGAGAAACAGGGAAAAAAATCAATGAGAAATGGGGGAAAATTTGGGACAAAATCAGCGAGAAATGGGGGAAAAATCAGTGGTAAATGGGGGAAAAGTCGATGAAAAATGGGGGAATATTCAGTGAGAAATGGGGGGGGGGGGAAATCAGTGAGAAATGGGGAAAAAAATCCATGGAAAACAGGCAAACAATCCATGGGCAATGGCGGGAACAGAGCGAGCTGTTGTTGCTCGTGCTGTGGTGGCCGATGCTGTGGGGAAAAAATAAGTGAAAAATGGGGGCAATAATCAGTGATAAATGGGGAGAAAATCAGTGATTAATGGGCGGAAAAATGCATGAAAAATGGAAGGAAAAATTCAGAGAGAAATGGGGGCAAATATCAGTGATAAATGGGGAAAAAAAATCAGTGATTAATGGGGGGAAAAATGCATGGAAAATGGGGGGAAAATTCAGAGAGAAATGGGGGCAAAAATCAGTGAGCAATGGGGGGGAAAATCGGGAAATATCCATGGAAAAATGGGGGGGAAAAATCAGTGAGAAATGGGGGAAAAAATCAGTGAGAAATGGGGGAAACATCATGGTGAAATGGGGAAAAAAAATCTTTGATAAATTGGGGAAACAAATCATTGAGAAATGGGGGGAAAAAATCAGTGAGAAATGGGGAAAATATGGGAAAAAATCCACGAAAATTGCGGGAAAAAATGCATGAAAAATTGGGGAAAAATCAGTAAGAAATGGGGGAAAAAATCCATGAAAAATGGCGGGAAAAATCAGATCGGCGATCGATAGCTAATGCGTGCCGATCGATTAGATCAGCGATCGATTGATCACGACTACCGATCGATTTTATCGGCGATCGATTGCTAATGCCCGCCGATCGATTATATCGGCGTTCGATTGCTAATGCCTGCCGATCGATTAGATCGGCGATCGATTGGTAATGCCTGCCGATTGATTAGATCGGCGATCGATTGGTAATGCCTGCCGATCGATTAGATCGGCGATCGATTGGTAATGCCTACCGATCGATTAGATCGGCGATCGATTGATCGCGCCTGCCGATCGATTAGATCGGCGATCGATTGCTAATGCCTGCCGATCGATTAGATCGGCGATCGATTGATCGCGCCCGCCGATCGATTAGATCGGCGATCGATTGATCGCGCCTGCCGATCGATTAGATCGGCGATCGATTGCTAATGCCTGCCGATCGATTAGATCGGCGATCGATTGCTAATGCCTGCCGATCGATTAGCTCGGCGATCGATCGATCGCGCCTGCCGATCGATTAGATCGGCGATCGCTTTCCAATGCCTGCCGATCGATTGCTAATGCACGCTATTTGCACACTCCTTGCACACCCTTTGCACTCATACAGAGGCAGGAGGTTTCTCAGTTCTGGTCGGGGTTTTTTGGGGCGTTCATTCAGGGGGATTTCCTCAAGGATTGGGACACTCCTTGATTCCATCCCTTGCCTGTCTCCCAAGCGCCACCCTGTGGGCAGAGCGCGGTACTGCGCGCCTGCCTCTCCCAAGATGGCGGCTCGGGTGTCGCTCCCCGACCTTCTAACTCTGGCTGCAAAAGGAGGGTGGCACAGCAAGGAGCCCGCTCGCTCTAGTGGGATGCCTGCGCACGACGCCGACACCGATCCCACGGGTGCGATTTTCGGCGGCGTTTCCAATCGTGCGGACATCTCCTTCAGCCCGCTTCGGCCCGGGGGAGAGGGGCGGGGCCGCCAGCGATGGTGCCGGCGCAGCCCGGGCAGGCTCGGGGCGGAGCCGGGGCTTGGCGAGGCGGGGCACGGAGGTCCCGGGGACGGGACCGGGCGGGGCCGGGGCGGTGCTTTAGGGGCGGTCCCCAGTGGTCCCGGGCGGCACCGGGGGCGGGGCCGGGTGATCCCGGAGCGGTACCGAGCTGTGCTGGGGACGGTGCTGCAGGGGCGGTGCCGGGCCCGCCTCAGGGTGATTGAATGCCCAGAAATCGCCTCCTCTGCCCCGTGCTCACACTGAGCTGCGGGCTGCAGCGTGCTGTCGGAGCTCCGCACACAGCACGGATTTGGGCTTCCCCTCCTCTCAAACCCTCTCCCCCTTCTTCCTCCTCCTCATCTTCCTCTTTGTCCTCTGTCACTGCTGAGGCTCTGGAAAGAACTGAAATTCTGCAGGGAGAGATGTCCTCTCGTGGCCCCAGGGACTGCCTCGGCACGGGCCACGAGCGCCTCCGGCCCCTGCCTTCTCCTGCTTGAAAAGATCACCTGGAGCCCGAGCTCGGGGGGGTGAAATCAGCTGAAATCCAGGTAACTCTGTCAAGTGCCCCCCAGGGACATCGGCGGGGCTGGGGGATGAGGGTTTGAAACAGCAAATTCTTTGGAATATACACCTGTCCCTGTGCCGATGCTGCTGAGCTTCCTGCCACAGTATATCCCCACTCCATGAGGCGCTGTGAGGTTATGGCAGTGGGAATTGAGCAGGGAATTCGGGGCTATGGGCATAATTCACGGGAGCTAGCAAAGCTGACAGCCAACCCCAAATCGGGGCACAGCACAGAGAACAATCTGTGTGCTGCCCTGTCAGCTCAAGCTCCTGGGCTGGGAAGTATTGGGAGTTAAATGTATGGAATTACACAAATCACAGCAACTGGCATCACCCAGAGGGACAATCCAAGGCCCAAACAATTCCTCCACAGTCCACTCTGGGAAAAACACCCTGTGCCTGCCAGGAGCTCTGACCCTGCTTTTCCTACCAGCTCCTGAGCAGTGTCAGGGCCACCACGACGCCTTTAAAATCCAGATAAACCCCAAATCCTACACAGTGAATAATCCAAAGAAAGTACTGAATTGTTGTCATTAAAAGCTCAAAACTCATTAAGAATTCTATGACAACAGTGTAATGGACTCCCAGGAACCTCATGAATGCTCTCGGTTTCATTTTTGTGTATTTTTACTCCCTCATTTGGCAGCTTGTAAAACTTATCCTGGAATTCAGAGGTCAAGCAGGATCGACTTTGGATTGACCTTCACCTCTGGTCCCACTTTGTGCAAACACAACTCGTGCCCAGGTGGGTGAACTCATCACCTCAGCTTTTCACTCCAGAGTATCCCCTCCTTATTTCCCTGTAGATGAACTCAGATCCACTCCTCACCTCCACTGGTCATCCAAGCGTCCATTCTGTTCCCCACAGGCCCTGGTGGCCCCAGGGAGCTCCCTTGGCCTTTCTCCTGCCCCTCTGCAGCCCGAGGTCGCTACACAAACAGTTCTTGTGTCCCCTCTAAATGACCCCGGGTTTTCTGCTCAATGAATGGCATGACCCGTGCCCACTGCTCATGATTCACCCAACCAAAATCAAGAGCAAATGTTGCTTGGGCTTTAAGAACTTGAAATAACTCTGAAGCAAAAGAAATCACCTTTTTCTCCTGGTTTTTATTTTTATTTTTTCATTTAAGATGCTGGACTTGCCTCTGTGGATGTGTGCTGAGCTCTCACTGCAGGGGACTGTCAGGCCTGAATGGCTGTGAGTTCGTGTTCTTCTCAGTAGGGAATCAGAAATTATTCTTAGACCATAGAATTGTTTTCTGAAACCTTTCCCCTTTCCTCTTTGTGCCTTTGAATTTTTCATCTGTTCCCTGTTGTCACTTCCCCTGCCTGACTTCTGTGCAGCTCCTAGCTGGGAAAAACTGGGAAAACTTAGGGGGTACAGAGGTGGAATTTTTGGCTGGATTTTTCTAACATTTCTAATTTTGCTGAACTTATTTCCCCAGTGAGAAGAGCACGAACTCACAGCCATGCAGGCCTGACAGTCACTGCGGGAAATCTGACACAGTATTAATAAGTAACCTTTCCTGAGAGCAGTCACCACCCCAGTCCTCCAGCCTTGTCAAATGTTTGCAATGAATGGAGCCAAGTTCTAATCCTTAATCTAAATTTATGTCAGCTTTTGTTAGAAAGATACCGGACAGTAAATCATACAAGAGAATTTAAAAATTGCACAAAGAATAACAGGCCCAGACCAAACCCAACCGCCCCCATCAGTGCTCCACCCCAATTTTGGGAGAAACAGTGATACAGTTTATAAATACTCTCCTTCCACACTATTCAGTCCTTCACCGCACATCCCCAGAGAGGAGTCCCTCAGACCTTGCTCCCCTGAACACCAGGAGAGCTGGAGTTTCACCCAGATCCCACATTCCCATGGCAGTTAATCCCAGCAGGGAGGCAAAGAGGAACCCTGCATCCTCTGACATAGCCCACAGCACGGGCAGCACCAGGAGCCCTCCAGGCTCAGACCTCTGGTGCTGAAGCCTCTGGGCTTTGGCTGATCAAACACCACAGCTCTTGGCAAAGATGCCAGGAGAGTCGTGATTCTTCCTGTCCTGAAAGAGAGGAGGAAAAGAAAATTAAGTCGACTGCAGAAGGATTCCAGCTCTCAACTTCTGCTCTGATTCCTCACTCTGGGGTTTTATCCATGACAAGTGACACCAATTCAGAGTGCCCTTTTCCAGCATTTTTATTCCTAACTATTAAAAGGATGCTCATTTCTCTTATTGTATTCTTTGCTTAATTTTATTAGCGGCATTTTCATCCCAGACCCCACTTGTCAGTTCTTCAATCCTTTAGCACTGGACTTGGCACAAAGGGATACCCGTGGTGCTGCATCACAAGAAATCCCAAAGAGAAACCCCTTCCAAACCTGACGGAGAAAGCTTTCAAGGCACTCCAGAACACAGACAGCTTTTCCTGCCTTGTCAGGCCACACCAATTCTGTCCCATCCACCTGAACTGTGCAGGTGAGGAAAAGGCTTTCCTTGCTCCTCGGGAATCACTGTCTGAGACCACAGATGTCCATCCTGGGCAGCACCTGGAAACAACGTGGGAAAGGCAAAATGAGAGTGTTTTCTATCAGAAAATTACTACTACTAATAAAAATAACAATCAGAACTTCTGGACAAATTTAGTAACATCACTTTGATATGAGAAATACAGGCCATGCCCATCCTTGTAGCCCAGGTGAAAACAGGAAGGAGAACTAGAGGAAAAGCAGAGTCCCTTATTTGATCTCTGGACACAAACGGAGGCCTTTTCCCTGTGAAACCAAACTCACCCTTCCAGGGTTCCTGAGATCAGCTACGAGGAGGCTTTTGGCACTCCAAGAGCAGCTGGGTCACAGCTGGATGCGGCTTGGGTCTGGGAGACACCGTGCTCCTTCTGGAATTCTAGCACGCAAATGCCTGCTCCTGGCCCCAGGCCCGGAGATAAAATCTGTGGGGTTTTTCCCTGTGCAACATTGTTCACCCCTCCCAGGTTCCTGAGATCTGCACAGAGGAGGCTTTGGGCACCCCAAAGGCAGCCAGGGTTACAGGTGGGGGCAGCTTGGGGCTGGGAGAAATCCTCATCCATTTGGAATTTTATCAGGCAGAAACCTGGCTGGGTGCACAGGTCTCTGGACACGACCAGTGGCCCTTTCCCCTGTGAAACAAAACTCACCCTGCCAGGCTCCTGAGACCACTTAGGAGGAGGGGTTTGACTCTCCAAGAGCAGTCGCAACGAGAGATGCTCACACAGAAGGCCATGCAGAAGAGGAAACGAGCGCACCCGCAGCCCCCCAAGGCGCGCCCCAACGCCCCAGACCCGGCACTGCCAGCTCGGGCAGTCCCATAAAGCATCCCCCGCCTCCGCAGCGGCGGGACAGGCGGGGCCCGGGGTCCCGAGGAAACCGAGCGTGCCCGGAGGCGCGGCAGGACGGCAGCGCAGCGCCGCCTGGCGGCGGAGCAGGAGAGCAGCGCCGGGCCCCATGGCAGTATCGGTACCCGTGCGCCCCTTGCTGTCCGCGGCGATGCAGCGCCCGATGCCGAGTTCCACGCCCGTGTCGCCGAGGGAGAGGGGCACCGCTGGCTGGGGCCTCCCCGCCGACACGGACAGAAGCCGAAGCAGAAGCCCCGGTGCCATTGGCGGCCCCTACCCAGCGGGCCGGGCTCCGCCGGGCCCGCGGCCCCGCGCGGTATCGGGTCGGCCCGCTCCCGTCTTCGTCGCACCCGGGCCCTGCTCCTGGCATGAAGCGCGTCACCGCCCCGCGCCGTCCCGCCCCCCGCGCGTCATCGCGTGCGTTCGGCGGCCCGCCCCGGGGGCGGTGCCGGGGGCGCTACCCGGGGCGGTGCCGGGGCAGTGCCGGGGGCGGCACCGGGGGCGGTGCCGGGGCGGTGCCGGGGGCGTTCCCGGTCGCCGTGCCGGGGTAGCCCGGGGAGCGGTTCCGGGAGCGGTTCGGGGGGCGGTGCCGATTGCAGTCCCGGTCACTGTCCCCAGTCCCCGTCCCCAGTCCTGGTCCCGGTCCCAGTCCCCGGTTCCGGTCCCCGATCCTGGTCCCAGTCCCAGTTCCCCGTCCCGGAACCCGATCACGGTCCTGGTCCCAGTCCCCAATCCCGGTCCCGGTCCCTGCCTCCAGTCCCCGTCCCCGATCCCGGTTCCGGTCCCTGTCCCAGGTCCCCGTCCGCGATCCCGGTCCCTGTCCCATTTCCCCATCCCGGTCCCCGATCCCAGTCCCGGTCCACGTCCCCGATCCCGATTTTTCCCCCCCTTTCACACTGATTTTTCCCCCGATTTATCAATGATTTTTTTCCCCATTTTTTCCCATTTCTCACTGATATTTTCCCCCATTTTTCAGGGATTTTTTTCCCCATTTCTCACTGATTTTTTTCCCCATTCTTCATGGAGTTTTGCCCCCGTTTTTCACTGATTTTTCCCCATTTCTCACTGACTTTTTCCCCATTTTCCCCCATTTCTCACTGATATTTTCCCCCATTTTTCATGGATTTTTTCCAGATTTATCCCCATTTCCCACTGATTTTTCCCCATTTTTCATGGACTTTTCCCCCCCGTTTCTTACTTATGTTTTTCCCCGATTTCTCATTGATTTCCCCCCCCCCCATTTCGCACTGATTTTTTACCCATTTTTCCCCATTTCTCACTGATTTCTTTCGCCATTTTTCATGGAATTTCCCCACCCATTTCTCACGGATTTTTTCCCCACTTTTCCCCATTTCTCACTGATTTTTCCCCCCATTCTTCAGGGATTTTTTTCCCCATTTCTCACTGATTTTTCCCCCCATTCTTCATGATTTACAGGATACTCTATCGTGAATGGAAAGCAATTAAAGGAAGGGGGGAGGTTACCAGCCACCTGGTCAGCTCAGACAGCAGAGCTGCACACGCTTGTGAGAGCCTGTGAATTATAGCAGGACAAGACATTAAATATATTTACTGATTCTAAATATGCATATGCGGTAATACATGCATTTGGAAAACTATGGGGAAAAAAAGAGGTTTATTAAGCTGCAGAAGAAAGAAGAAAAAAATTGGTTTACAAGGGATGGCAAGCAGTGGATACCAAAAGCTCTAGCCTTACAATTGTTAAAACAACTTCATTAAAGGAGTCGTTCTGTGCCTTCTTTGGGGTGAGGAAAAAAGGCTGAGGGGGGCTCCGACGTGGTTTGGGGCACCCCAAGGTCCCTGGGAGAGGGAGCCGGGCTGCGCTGGAGGAGCAGGTGAGTCGGGCATGGAGGGGGGTCATGGTGGGTGCCAGAACATTGAGAGGGAGGGGTGGGTGTAGAATGCATGAAAAACAGAACCTTAAAAAATAGCTAAATATAGTCTAAAAGGAATGTTTTATTGGCTTGTGTTTGGATAGAGGTAGGGTTTTTTTATAGATACTGTAAATAGAAAAGATAAAGAATAAAAATATAGAAGCAAATATAAGAAACCAATATATAAATATATTACATTACATTATATTATGTTATGAAAATAGAAATATATAAATATTCAGACTTTAAAAGGAATGTTTTATTGGTTTTTATTTGGTTAGAGGAGGGTTTTTTGAAAATAATATAGGCAAAAATATACAAATATGCAAAAATAGATACTGACATAAAATTATTATAACTATATATGCATATATATATGTAAGTATAAATATATAGAAAAAAATATAAATATAAAATACATGTATGTAGTATGTAATAGAAATAATTTATCGATTTTAATATGTTATATTAAATAGTATGTTATAATAGAATGTAAATAGCATCTAGTATATTAATATACTAGTAAAAACTACATTAAATAGTATATAAATATAGAATACACAATATAGACATATAAATCTACAGATATAAATATGAAAACTAAATAGAAAGATATATTCAAATAGAATTTAAAATAATCGAGGTTTTTGTTTCTATTTGGTTAGAGGCAGAGCTTTTAAAGAAATAATATTAAAAACAATGAACCTCCAAATATAGATGGATATAGATAAAATAGAAATAACATTAGTAATATAAATCTATGTATATAATGAATAATAAAAGAATATTGTATATATGATAAATAGAATAGCAATTAAATTGAATATATGAAATATGTCTAGATTATGACTAGAAATTAAATATTAAAAAATAGATGATTTATATATATAAAAGGTTTTTTTTTCATTTGGTCAGAGGCAGGGCATTTTTAGTTTGGGTCGGGGTTTTTTTGGGGCGTTCATTGAGAGGATTTTATGACGGGTGGGGACTCTGGTGCTTGGAACTCTCTCCCTTCTCTGTCTGTCCCTGACAGGGCGGCAGTGCCGGGCTGAGTTGGGGCGGCAGTGCTGCCGCCGTGTGGACACAGGCGGGTACTGCACCGTGCCCCTCTCAGGATGGCGGAAGGGCCCGCGGGCCGGGACCCAGCCGTGCGGCAGCGCTCAAGATGGCGGCCTCTCTAGGACCCCGGCGGATAGGCGTCTACATAAAACGCCTGTCCGCGCTCGCCGGCGCCCTCACGCCCGCGGCACCGGGGACCGCGCGGCCGTTGTCGGCACGCTCTGACACGTCCGGGAAAATTGGCGGCGAGCGGATCGGCGTCGGCGATGTAATCAGGCATCTTATGCCTACACACCGGGGTCCTGATTTTTTCCCGCCCTTTCTGCCGCCATTTTTGGCAGGTCAGCCGGAGTGCCGCCCGAGCCGCCATTTTGAGAGTCCCGACACACTCAAGATGGCGGCCTCTCTAGGACCCCGGCGGATGGGCGTTTACATAAAACGCCTGTCCGCGCCCGCCGGCGCCCTCACGCCCGCGGCACCGCGGACCGCGCGGCCGTTGTCGGCACGCTCTGAAACATCCGGGAAAATTGTCGGCGAGCGGATCGGCGTCGGCGATGTAATCAGGCATCTTATGCCTACACACCGGGGTCCTGATTTTTTCCCGCCCTTTCTGCCGCCATTTTTGGCAGGTCAGCCGGGGTGCCGCCCGAGGCGCCATTTTGAGAGTCCCGACACGCTCAAGATGGCGGCCTCTCTAGGACCCCGGCGCATAGGCGTTTACATAAAACGCCTGCCCGCGTTCGCCGGCATAAAAATAAATATGCATAAATATAAACATAGACATAAACATGCACAAACGTTAACCTGCATAGATATAAACATAAACATAAACATAAACATAAACATAAACATAAACATAAACATGCAAAACAATAATAATAAATAGAAATAGAAATAGAAATAGAAATACAAACATTAATAAAATCAGTGAGAAAGGGGGTAAAATCAGTGAGAAATGGGGGGGAAAAACCATGAAAAATGATGGAAAAATCAGAGAGAAATGGGGGAAAAATCGGTGAGGAATGGGGAAAAAGATCAACGAAAAATTGGGAAAAATCAGTCAGAAGTGGGGGATAAAAATCAGTGAGAAATGGGGGAAAAGTCGGTGAGAAATGGGGAAAAAATCAGTGATTAATGGGCGGGAAAATGCATGAAAAATGGGGGGAATAATTCAGAGAGAAATGGGGGCAAATATCAGTGAGAAATGGGGGGGAAAATCAGGAAATATCCATGAAAATTGGGGGAAACATCCATGAAAAATGGCGGAAAAAATCAGTGAGAAATGGGGAAAAATGGGGAAAAAGGAGTGATAAATGGGGGAAAAAATCAGTGAGAAATGGGGAAAAATGGGGAAAAAATCCACGAAAAATGGGTGGAAAAATCCATGAAAAATCAACGGAAAAATCAGTGAGAAATGGGGAAAACATCATGGTGAAATGGGGAAAAAATCAGAGAGAAATGGGGAAAAATCATTGAAAAATGGGGGATAAAAATCAGTGAGAAATGGGGGGAAAATGGGGAAAAACATCAGTGAGAAATGGGGAAAAAAAATCTTTGATAAATTGGGGCAAAAATCATTGAGAAATGGGGAAAATAATCAGTGAGAAATGGGGAAAATTTGGGAAAAATCCAGGAAAATTGCGGGAAAAAATGCTTGAAAAATTGGGGAAAAAATCCGAGAGAAAATCCCGGGAATCCCCGGGAAAAACCCCCGGAATCCCCGAGAAAATCCCCCGGAATTCCCCGGGAAAATCCCCCCGGAATCCCCTGGAAAATCCCCCTGAATTCCCCGAGAAACTCATCCCGGAATCCCCGTGATAATCCGTCCGCTATCCCCGAGAAAATCCCCCAGGATTCACCCCTAGAAAATCTCCCGGAATCCCCGGGATAATCTCCCCGGAATCCCCGAGAAAATCCCTCGGAATTCCCCGGGAAAATCCTCCCGGAATCCAAGAGAAAATCCTCCCGGAATCCACGAGAAAATCCGCCCGGAATCCCCGGGAAAATCCTCCAGAAATCCCCGAGAAAATCCCCCGGAGTCCCCGGGAAAATCAACCCGGAATCGCCGGGAAAATCCCCCCGGACTCCCCAAGAAATTTCCCGCGGGATCCCCGGGAAAATAGCCCCCGGAATCCGCGAGAAAATCCCCCCGGAATCCACGCGAAAATCCCCCAGAAATCCCTGTGAAAGCCCCCCCGGAATCCCCAAGAAAATCTCCCCGGAATCCCCGAGAAAATTCGCCCGTAATACTCGGGAAAATATGCCCGGAATCCCCTGGAAAAACCCCCCGGAATCCCCTGGATAATCCCCCCGGAATCCCCGATAAAATCCCCCTGGAATCTCCAGGAAAATGCCCCGGGAATACGCGAGAAAATCCCCCCGGAATCCCCTGGAAAATCCCCCCTGAATCCCCGAGAAAAACCCCCCTGAATCCCCGAGAAAATCCCCCCGGATTCCCCTGAAAATCCCTCGGAATCCCCGGGCAAATCTCCCCGGACTCCCCGAGAAAATCCCCCCGGAATTCCCCGGGAAAATCCCCCCGGAATCCCCGAGAAAATCCCCTAGAATTCCCCGGGATAATCCCCCCGGAATCCCCGAGAAAATCCCCCCGCAATCGCCGAGAAAATCCCCCCGGAATCGCCGGAATAATCCCCTGGAATTCCCCGGGAAAATCATCCCGGAATCCCCGAGAATATCCCCCCGGTATCGCCGAGAAAACCCCCCCGGAATCCCCGGAAAATCCCTCCGGACTCCCCGAAAAAATCCCCGGAATCCCCGAGAAAATCCCCCGGAATTTCCCGGGAAAATCACCCCGGAATCCCCGAGAAAATTCTCCCGAAATACTCGGCAAAAATCCCCCAGGAATCCACGGAAAATTCCCCGGAATCCAGGAGAAAATACCCCGGAATCCCCATGAAAATCCCCCGGAATCTCCGAGAAAATCCCCCGGAATCCCCGCGAATATCCCCCGGAATCCCCGGGAAAATCCCCATGAATTCCCCGGGAAAATAATCTCGGAATCCCCGAGAAAATCTCCCCGGAATCACCGAGATAATGGCCCCGGAATACCCGAGAACATCCCCGGAATTGCCCGAGAAAATCATCCCGTAATCCCCGAGGAAATCCCCCCGGAACACTCGGGAAAATCCCCCCGGAATTCCTCGTCAAATCACCCCGGATACCCCGGGAAAATCCCTCCGGACTCCCCGAAAAATTCCCCCCGGAATACTCGGGAAAATCCCCCCGGAATCCCCGAGAAAATCCACCCGGAATTCCTCGTCAAATCACCCCGGATACCCCGGGAAAATCCCTCCGGACTCCCCGAAAAATTCCCCCGGAATACTCGGGAAAATCCCCCCGGAATCCCCGAGAAAATCCACCCGGAATCCCCTGGAAAATCCACCGGGAATTCCCCGGGAAATTCCTCGCTGAAACCCCTGGAAAATCCCCCGGAATCCCGGAGAAAATCCCCCCGGAATTCCCCGGGAATATCCCCTCGGAATCCCCGGGAAAATCCCCCCGGACTCCCCGAAAAAATCCCCCCGGAATACTCGGGAAAATCCCCCCGAATACTCGGGAAAATCCTCCCGGAATTCCGAGAAAAATCCCCCGGAATTCCCTGAGAAAATCGCCCCGGAATCCAGTGAAAATCCCCCCGGAATCCCCGGGAAAATCCCCAGGAATCCCCTGGAAAATCCCCCAGGTATCCCCGATAAAATCCCCCTGGAATCCCCTGGAAAATCCCCCTGGAATCGCGGGGAAAAAGCCCCCCGCATTTCCCGGGAAAAATCCCCCCGGAATCCCCGATAAAATCTCCCCGGAATCCCTGAGAAAATCCCCCCGGAATCCGCGAGAAAATATGCCCAGAGTCCCCGATAAAATCCCCCCGGAATCCCGGGAATATCCCCAGGAATCCCCGATAAAATCCCCCCGGAATCCCCCAGAAATTCCCCCTGGAATCCCCGACAAAATCCCCCCGGAATTCCCGACAAAATCCTCCCGGAATCCCCGGAAAATCCCCCCGGAATCCCCGGAAAATCCCCGCGGAATTCCGGTCCATTTCTGTAGGAGAATAGTTTGTAAGGATAGTGCAGAAGGCACTAGTTGCCAACGAGTTACAGCTGTACTGATTAGCAAGGAGTGGAAACAGCCTTGCCTGCCCAGTGAGGCTGGTTGTTATAAAAGCGTGGGTCAGCTGGCTGCCAGTTTCACTAAGCACAGCTCCAGCTGGAGGTGCAGAGCCTGCTGCAGTGTGGGCTGGAGCCTGCTGGCTGTGCTGCGAGGAGGAAGGGACACGTGGCCGTGCAAGGGATGGACAAGGTGAGAGGATGCTGTGTGTGGGACAGACAGGCTCAGGTGGCTGGGGAAGGGACAGGCTGGGGTTTAGCCAGTCGTACAGAGGAGAGGAGGAGTCGGTGCTGTGTGGAGCTGCCTGTGAGAAAAGGAGTCAGAGTTGCCTCAAAGAAATCTGTGGAGAGAAGGCATGAAAAGTGTGTAATGAAAGACTAATGTTGGTGCCTGTCATGTCTGTCTTGATATAATTGCTACACGTTTTCTCGGAATGCTTGAATTTAGACATAAAATGAAAACTTTATTGTAAGAAAGGAATGCATTTCTCACCAAAGTGGTGTAGGGTGGGGGATCACAACTCCCAGATGGCCTGGAAGCGGAACGGCCACAGGGGTTACTGTAACTGGGCCTCCAGTACCAAAGCCCCAGTGGGTTTAAAGGCTAGAGCTGGGCTGGGATTAGCACGGGCTATGCAGCTGGGCTCATGCACAGGTCTGTCAGCACTCCTACCCGAGGACAGTCCCTCACCTAGGGAGAGGTTCTAGGCCTGGAGATGAGGCTGAGTTTGGGAAGGGTGATGAGGACATGGTTAGGGAGGGATGTAAATGCATATCAAAAGACTTAATTTTGAGGGGTGGCAAGCATTAGCTATAAACCAGTAAGTATTTACAGCTAAAGGCTGGAGGTGGGGGCTGTCTGAGGAGGACAGGACTGTTTAAGGCTGAAGTTGGAAGAGAAACCTTGGTGAAGCTTTTGCGTTAGAAACGGCCTCACCTGCCAATCAGATTTTTGTCTTCAGGATTGCATGAGTGAGGATGCCACAGCCAAGGAAAAGGTTCAGGTTTGGGAGGCAAAGGCGAGTTAGGCAGGGCTGCAGGGCTGGGGCTTGGCTGTTTCCATACTGCTCAGGGCAGCAAAGGGTAGCTGGCTCACTGGGCCTTGGATCTAGAACTCTTTCTGGAACAAGGTGGAGAGCTGAGGTTCATGCAAGGAAGGGGCCAGGAATTCTTTGTCTGACTGGAAAATGCCAGAGGGGCAGTGTGTGACTCGGATAGGATGATATGTTCGTCTGGCGAGAGTCACAAAAGAATATTTTGGTTTACTGATAACTGGGCAGCTCAGAAGTTACTACTTGACTTAGTTGCTGCTCCCATCTGTTGCACACATAAACAGAGCAAAGCAGACGAATTCTCTCGGAGCCTGAGGTCTTTGACTGGCCCTCCAAAAATGCTGCCCGCTAAAAAACAGACGTGGGGGAGGAAAGTTGTCAGATACAATAGAGCAAGAAAAGGACACGGGCTTCAAAGTGCCCTCCAGCAGACCACGGAAGTGACCTGTCTGGAAGTGAAACCAGCAGTCTGCTTCCCCAGCCTCCTGGAAGCCTCTAACAGCTACACAGGCAGTGAGGGGAGAGAACAATTCAACCTAAAAATAATTTTCAGTAGCGTTCTGCACTGCTGTTAAAAATACTGCAACCAGGAATGTGGTGTGGTGATAACTATTAGGCCTGTAAGTCTGGTAACTGGGGCTTTTAGCTCAAACATCTCGGTATGGCTACTTTGAGCCTTGTAAAAGCTGCGTTAAGTCCAATTTCTTGGGTAGTTCTACTAGCTCTAGCCTTGCTTTTCATCCCCTCAGTAAGAAAGCAACTCCCTCTCGAGAATGTTATTTACTTTCCATATGATGTGCCTACCGATTTCTGGAATTGCAAATGTCTTTGGATACATGCGTAAATTTAAGTTTCAAGAAAGCTGTCAAGCTAAAACAAAGGCTTGCCATAATGCAGAAGAAAATGTTTTATGGAAGAACTGAGAGGTCCCTACCTGGGCATAGAATTTGCTATACGAAGGTGTGTTCCAAACGGATCTGCCATCTAAACAAGCAGAAAAATAGTTGGAATGTAGTGAGTTCAATTTAACTATTGCTAGAAATAGGAATTATTAGCAGAGCTTGGAGCATGATATCACTAGCAGCAGTAAGACGCTTTTAGCTTGCTTCTCATAAATTACTTGTAAAAAGCATTTGTACCTAGTGTGTAGCAATTAATATTTCCCCATTTTCTTCCCCCCCGCCCCCCCAGTCTCAGGTACTCCTTTTATTTTACCCTTTTCTGTCTTGTAACATCACCTTCCTTTATTTTATTCTATCTTCTGTTCTCAGAACATCGCAGCATCCTCTGTCAATGTGAAAGCATTTGTTCATCCTGTCTTGGAATGGCTGTCAATGTTGCCCTCTTCTGGATCACTTTTTTTTTTTTTTTTTTTTTAACAATATGTTGCTAAATGTCAGGAAAATTAATCCACAAACACCAGCGGTTTATGTCCAAAAAGGAAACAGAGGAGTCA